>NC_041381.1:108835855-108873342 GCF_002162155.2 Triticum dicoccoides | reverse complement strand
GGGATCTGGTCTAGCCGGTTGGCTTTCATCGGCATGGCATGTGCTTTGGTCGCTCGTGGAGAGAGAAAGAGCTGGGGAGGAAGAAGAGCGGTTGGCAGATGGATAAGGCCGTAGATGCGTGGCTAGGAAAGAGGGAAAGAGGGTGTTGCATGTGGGCCTGGATGCGTGGACAAGCGACTTGGTGCAGAAAGGAAAAATGGACCGCACGCCGCGTGCGCGACCGGCGGAAGACTCAGCCGGTGCGTCGGGTATAAACGTTTCCCATATGGAAAACGATTTGGGCTGGGGCGCCGGCCGAACGTTCGGCCGGCTCGCACGCCACTCTGGCCCCATGAAAACAACTCCCGAGCAAGACGCGTGTACGTGGTGGGCCTCGCACAACCGCCCCCTCTCCTATTCTTATCTTTTTTCCTGGCCTTCCTTTTTTTCCTTTCTTCTACGTTCAGCCGAGACTCCACAACCATGACTTTTCTCTCCTCCCCGCTGCTCACGAACCATTGCGAGCTCCCCTCGCGGCCGGCCGCCGACGGGTTGACGGTACGCTGCCACCACCAACATTGGATTCGGCCATCACCGACCCTGGTGCCGAGCCATGGGGGGGGACGCTACCAGCTTCATCGCCGGTGCTAGAGCCGGTCAGGGTTGGAGCTACAACCAAGAACTTTTATTGCTACAACCGACCACACCAGATGCTGGAACTGGCCGTCTTTTTTGCTACAACTGGTTGGAGCAACGATGGTGGCAGTTATTTTTGCTGGAACGGGCATCTAGATTTGCTGGAACCAGTGATCAAAATTGCTACATCCGTGATGCGTGGGGGCGCGACAGCGAGCTGCGACCCGCGACCAAAGGAAAAAGCTACGACATTATTCTAGAAAAGATACAATGGTAATGCACGAGAGCTGTAACCGTGGTTTGTTTTGCTACTACGGGTGACCAGTTTTGCTGCATCGGTGACGGCGGGACGACATGGCCGCCGGCATGGCGTGCCGCAGCCATGCAAGGGGAGCTGCAACCATTGCCACAAGAGATGGTACCGCAGTCCAATGGATCTGCAACGGCGGTCCAGTAGAGCTGCAAGGCGACCCCCTGCGGCTGGGATGTTGCAACCGTTGTCCGGCAAGCTAGAACCGCAGTACAGTGGAGCTGAAAGGAGAGGGGGATGACCTCTTGATTTTTGGGATGACACACCCGTGGACCGGCAGAGCGAGATCGATGCTGGAACCAGTCCGACGGAGCACCGACGACGCTGCTCCCCAGAGTTGGGCGGTCACCACCGGCAGTGCTGGAACTTCCCATCAAGGATGCTGGAAACGCCTGGCAAAAAAGCTGCAACCACTCGACGGCGACGGGAGCGCGGCGGCGCGGGCGGCCGATGAGGATGAGCGTGGTGCCGCGGCGGGCGGCGCAGGGGCAACCGCGGAGTCATGGCTTGTCAGCGAGAGGAGGAAGCGGGAGGCCTGGGGGAGCTATCGAGAGGAAGAAGACGGGCTCATGGGGGGGGAGAGGAGGAATCGTGCGATGTAGACGCACGCATCGTGCGGCTGGGGCTGACCGACTGAATCGTTCGGCTGGTACGCCGGCGCGTATTGGTGCCCAATAAATATCCATCAGGGCCGGCTTGAGAGAGGGGCATACGAACTCAGACGAGACTTGCCTGAGCCCCACGCGTGCGCCCATCCGTACTCCCGCGTACGTGGCTTAATTTGATTGGAACAAAATAAGGTCCGGGCCCACCCTGTTAAAATCAGAGGGATGATTAGATTAGGAAGGAAAAAGGAAAAAAAAACAACTGTAGGATGAATTGGGAGCTTGGATGGGAGCATGGGGAGGGAGTAGGCAAGCCGGATCCTACGAACTCAATGTAGAGGAGCTACGGGTAGGACGGCTCGTGATATGTCACGGGAAAAACCAAAATTGTTCAAGCTTTAATTGGCACCAAATACCAAAATTTCCTAATACTAAGAATACTAGGCCCGTAAGGGTTCCCTTTTTCTAGTTTTTCCGGAATTCTTTTTACGCCCCTGAGAAAATGACGCGTGTGACGGGAGCTTTCCTTGTCGTTCCTATTTTTTAGCTACCTAGATGTTGCACGTTTTTTTACCATGTCTTTCTTTGTGTTGAATGGAAGGGTTACGCCAGTTTCCTTTCATGTGTTCCGATTGTACGTGTCCATCGCTGCTTTGATTTTGGTTCCTTCCTTTGCCACGTTACAATTTTTACACCGGTTTTAGTTTTTTTACTATGGAAGATGGGTCCGGTCGGGACGCGTAACTTCTCTTTAGAAAACTCCAGTCCAATCTCATGTCGTCCCGTATCTTCTCTCTAGAAAACTCCAGTCCAATCTCATGTCCTCTTCATCGCTATTGTAGATCTATAAATTGTCTCTCCCTCATCCCGACACAACACAACCGCCGCCTCCTCGTCCCACCACCAAGCTTCAAAATTCTCTCCCGTCGCACCCACCACAAGCAGAGGCCATGACGGAGGAGAGGAAAGGAAGGCGGCGTAGTCCCACCAACAAGCTCCAAAATTCTCTCCCGTCGCCCCCACCACGATCAAAGGCCATGACGGAGGAGAGGAAGGAAGGCGGCGTACCTCCGCGCGGTAGGCTAAACTCAGGCCGCGGCTGCACATCGTCGACGTTGCCGTCATCTTGGGCCAATGCCATTGCTCTCGACCACGAACTCGTGGCCTCACGTTGTTCAGGTGCTGGAGTCCCGGCGTCCCCGTTGTTCAAGTGTGCCACATGCTCGACGCTGCGAGCCACCCCGCGCCTCGACCTTTCGCCTGCCCAGATCGCCGACGCCCGCCATCGCATGCCACCAGAGCCGACCACCCACGGCGTCTCCGGGAGTTGCCGCCTTGGCTAAGCGAGCGCTGAAGCTGACACAAGGAGGTGCTCCAACACCTTATCGCTCCGTCCTGGTTGGCTGCTCCGTGTCAAGGCAATGGTGAGGTGGAGCGGCCGCTATGCAGTGCCTGAAGAAGGCACTGGCGTAGGACGGCAACGACGACATGTGCAGGATGGTGGATCCAATCGAGGGTGACCATGGCGGGAGGTTTGGTAAGTTGCCCCCCTCCTCACGTTGTCCCGTGCTCTACTCCGCTCTCCTGCGGCGGTGTGCCACCTCCCTCCCGGCGTTGGCCCGTTGTCGGCACTGGCGATGACATGGTGACGCAGCGCGACCATCAGAGGCGCCCTTCCTCAACAGCATATAACATTGCTTTTGAGGCGCCATGTTCCCGGGCCACAACCATTCCTCTCTGTAGGGCAGCTGCCACTGCATAGCTCACAAGCGACGGTATAGATGAGCACAACATCACCACTCCTGGTTCCTCTTCCTTCTACTTGCCTTATATTTCGATTTGCCTACTCATTAAAATATCATGCATGTGAATCGCATCAAACTGTATAGCGACTGAAATAATTCTGGCACTATGCTATTATGGCGTATTCTTGTTTCAGAAAACTATAATGGCATAATCTTTTTAAGTGACATGTATTTGTATTTACCAGTAGGATCAATTGACAACAAGTTGAATGACATGGCTTTACATTCTTGAGCAGCAGGGCAGATTTTGTCTGAAATCTATCATCTACTATATACTTATAAAACGATAGAAAACGAACGGTGCTGATTTGACACTCTAATATTAAGATGTATCAACGATCAAGATTTCCTCATGTAATACACGTAAAAAAAACTAGCAATAGGCAAGTAATAACGACATGTACAAAAGTATGTCCAACCGCAGCCAAACGTGATGGATAGGACAGGGTGCTAAAAAGAAAAGAAAAAAGATTTACATGGAAAGGAAACGTAATTTGAAATGAGTAGACAAGAAAAAAGATTTACATGGAAAGGAAACGGAATTTGGAAAGGAAACGACATGCTCGTACAGGCACACGCAATCTATTACTCCCTCCGTTCCAAAATAGATGACCCAACTTTGTACTAATTTTAGTACAAAGTAGTATGACTTGGGGAAGGCAAAATAATTTGATATTCTCTGATTGACTGCGTACCTGGGTTCAGCCAAGGCCCATGACCTCCTCATGGTCCGCACGATCTCGCCGGTGCACCGCCGTGGAGGCTGCTGCCATGCAGCAAGCGGTGGTGTACGATTTATAACAACAATCAAAGACGTATATAATTGTGCAATTAGCCGGTATGCGGACGAAGATGAATAGCTACTGGCCGCATCGATGTATGATCGTAGAAGCTAGCCTACACAGTAGCAGCGACGGCAGCGGCAGCAGGGGCGACGGCCGATGGCAGCAGCAGAGGCGCATGTCACAGGACAGAAACGCAATGGCGTGGCAGAGTTGTCGCTGACTCGCGGTTATGGCGGCGCATTCACGTCGACTCAAGGAGCTTCGGGCGTTCACAGCAAAAACACACACGTACGCATGCATTTACATGTGAACAGGTGCGCTCATTGATCTATCTCTTGATACGCACGAAAGCTAATTGATCCTTCATGTGTAGCATCTACAACATGGGGAGATACCATCTTGGCAACATATATACTCCCTCCGTTCCATAATATAGCGCATATAGATTTTCTACAAAGTCAAACTTTATAAATTTTGACCAAGTTTATAGAGAAAACTATTTATATCTACAATACCAAATGTATATAATATGAAAGTATGTCTTGTGATGTATCTAAGCATACGTATTTGGTATTCTAGATGTATATAATTTTCTCTACAAAATTGGTCAAAGTTTATAAAGTTTGACTTTTAGAAAAATCTATATGCGCTACATTGTGGAATAGAGGGAGTATCATTTATGCATGTGTTTATGCGACATGGTTTTTTGCGGGGGTATATGCATTTATGTTAGCAAACTAATTTCCTCATATTTGGCTCTTATGATATTTTCTAGCATTTTTCCTTTTCTCTGGTCGGTCCAAATTGTAAATTTTTATATGGTCCACCAAATAATTGGCCTACTTTCTGCGAGATGTTCTAGTGTATTTTTCTCTTTCTAACTAACAGTGGTCAACGTACCAATGCTAATGTCGTGGAAAGCTAAATACCACAATCGTTGACACGAGGGCAAACAGTTGGTAAATAAAACAGTAACAAAATGATTTCCCGCGTGGTGTATTCTTGGTACATGATCTCACGCATTATAGGTGCACTTCCAAAAAATATCATTCTCCTGATGGACTAGAAGGAAAAGATGTATAAGGTGTTTATATGGATAAAAAGAAGATGTCTCCAATTACGGGAGGGTAACCCATGTTTTTGCTGCAAAAACTGGGCACATGCACTAAAAATCCTCATGAACTATATTTAGTTCAAATATATGCATTGGAGAATTTCCTTATAATTTTCCTAAAAATATTTTTTTGTTTGTTCTGGAGTGACTTATTTGTTGGATAAATAGTGCATGTCTTTAAGAAACTCAATGTGAAATCCATAGCCCATGGATGCGGACTGGATGAGACAAAGGCATAATCCAGTATATGGTTTCAAGGGCGACACACATAAATGTAGCATTTATCCTTTGCTTTAACTTAGAAATGTCCTTGGCTACAATCCATGCATTAAAATGGAAATACCTTTGTCCGAAAGTACACAATCATATTTCTCTAAATTGTTTGTACTATACATTTTATGATTTTGTTTTAGTCTCTATATTAGACAATCTAGCCACATCATTGCGAGGGCTACCCAGCTCGCTGCCACCAAATGTAGTGTGTGCAATGCCATGATAAAAGAAGCTAATAACTTTTATGAGGAAAATAAATAACCGTACTACGATAAAAATAAAGAAAAATGGCCAGCTACATAGATTAGGCAATATTTAGCAGGTGAGGTTAGTTCTGGATTTTTTTTCAAATACATGCAAATAAGTTTATATTGTCTTAGATGGCTAAGCAACATACATTAGTTGGAAGATATTCTAGACATCAGAGTTAAATATTATGTTTTGTTGGGATGTTTCTTAAAATTGTGGATAAAAGACAGACACCACTATATAGTTTGGCGTGCCAAAAGTGAACCCAAATATGGTTTTTAGTTGTCACATACAAAATGCTTTGCTAACATCTTACTACACATGATAAAACAAATATACTTGAGTCCATAATACTTTTTCACGATTTAGACACCGGCTACAACTTCTTTTATTTGACAAATGAGTTTTGACATTTTGTATGTGAAACCATCAAAGCTAACTACCACCCAACAGCGGTGCTCGATCAGGAGTTATTGCTATCAATATAAGTGTCACCTCGGTCTAAAGGGGGCCACGGTGAAGCTTGAGAAGCTAAAGAGAAATAGAACCAATGGTTGTACAATGAGTGAGAGTTGCAAGAGAGGCGAACATGGAAGAATGAAAGAGAGGTTAAGGTGGCAGGGAAGAGATAATTGACCTACCCATAGGAGATTAGGTGGCCTAGCGGCTGCACGTGGCCTAGAGTCCAAGTTCCTCAATGGAACTTCACGCCAACCCCCATGGCACACATGTCCCGCAACTATTATATGGCTACAAAAACGCTTTAATTGCAATATTTTTGCATTTTGATTCCAAATTGGGTACGTTATTTTAGGCGATACTCTAATTCTTTTGTTAAAATTTGAATTTATTTGGAGCAATAAATCACCAATATTCCAAAAGCATGATACAAAGTTTCACTTATAAGGCCATTAGAATTATAATATATATTGTTAGCATTAAAAATAAGTGGACTTCAACTATTTTCACAACAAAATCAATAATCTAGCCGTGCAAATGCGCGGGCGACCCCGCTAGTTTAGTACAAAGTATGGGGAAAACAACTTTTGTCAAGCATCTCCTGGAGAACAAACTATCCCCAGCTTATGTACATGCAACATGTATTTTCTTTCGTTTGCCAATTTGTTTCAGTACCATCATCTGTGAGAATTGATCTTCTGCAATTGCAGGTGTCGATATTGGACCAGAGCCAACGACCGTTAGATTTGTGATTATCATGGTATGCTTAAGCTAACATTCTTGGACGATGTTACATGAATTTGTTTCAGTACCATCATGTGTGGGTATTGATCTTCTGCCTTTGCAGATGCCCATAATAGGAATTTTATATGTACATATTATATCTTCCTCTGCCATTTGATTTTGCTCAGTTAAGCTGTGTTGTAATTTTGAGCGAGTTCTGGGTTCATGCTAATATTTGCACTCCTTATATGCTGCTCAAAGGTAGAATCTAAATAGGTAGTATGTATTCTTAATTTAAGAGTACGAGCAACGCTGATCTGCTTTAGTGATTATTGAATTTAGAAACACCTATGTATGTCCCTGTTGTTGATATAACAAGGCCTGGTATGTTTCAATATATTCCAGTAATTTACATAGTGCTCCTGTACTATTGATTTAAGACACTGAAGATAATTTCAGGCTTATGCATTGTTATTAACTAACATAAGATTAATTGCTGGCATTTATCGCTGTATTTTCTTTTGGCGTTGTGGACTGAAGAAAAAATGATGTATTTTCTATAGTCAAGTGTGTACTTGCTTCACGACTAAAACTGTTCATGTAGCTTACCTAGACAGAGGAAGAAAGAGCATGGCGGCCATCTTTGCGAGGCTCATGATGCAGAAGTTCTAGATGAAGCAAACGAAGTCCCATGTCGAACCGCGGGTTGCGCTGACATGGTGTGAGATTTGCAGTTAGCAGAAAAGGTGAATTAGACAGATGGAGATTTAGCAGTCGGGTGAGTAGGTACCCGAGAGGAGAGAATCAATCGACGAGACCATCCTGGAGGATATGAATCGCGTGGACGGTGAACCTCATCAGGACTTGTCGTGCCTAGCTAGCTCTTGCCGCCATCAATGCCCAATGACGAGCATGCCGCAGCTTTTGCCACCGCCACACCCTACCCCGCCGCTTCCTCTTCTCCCCTGCCTCTCTCGCAGCCTCGCTTCCTCCTACTCTTTCGAGATCCTCCCTCCTCCGCCGGTTTCTCCCTTTCCAGACCGCCCACTGCTTTGAGTGGCATCGATTCCTCACCGATGCGTGCTGTGCAGGCGAGGAGCCGGCGGAGGAGGTGCCTCGCCAATGCGTGTTGTGCGGGCGAGGAGCACTCGATTTCTACTTCCAGTGGAGAGGAGACGGATGAGCCACGCTGGGGCAGCGAGAGCCGGCGACGAGAGCAACAAATGCACTAGGGAGATGGGGGAATGGTGGAGGTGGGGAATGAGCAGGGAGATTTGAGAAAGCTAGAGAGAAAGAGAGTGGATCTCAGACTTTTTAGTGCACCGCACCGTTGTGGTCCCAAGTGCAGGTGCACACGTGTGAGCAGTGATGGGTCTGACAAATGTACACTTTATTATTGTATTGTTCTGTTATTCAAGGATCAGTAATAGAACTTGCTGCAAACAGTCTTGACTCAAAATTGCTTCATGCAGCTCCTTCTGTTTTATCTGATTGTTATCTATAGGATGATGATAATTTGCTTATTATCATGCTTTGGTTCCAAATTACTTTACCGGTCATCCCACTTACTTCATCCAGTAATTTGTAGGTTGATTATTGTGGACCTGGTTAGAGGAAGCAAAAAATTATAACTCTTTTATGTTTTCTTACAACTGCACTGATAAAATATATGAGTTGTTAGCTCGAATGAAGCCGAGGGTAAAAAAATTGTGAGGAAAAAAAATCAATGTATACATTTAGTAGTAGGAGAGATTAAGTTTTTTTTCAAAGTTCAGTTTGATCCACATTTTTGTATCGTTTAAAATTCATTATATTGAATGTCTTATTCTTCCAAGCTCAAGCAAAAATAGGACAGATTGTTCAACATTCTTAAGCAGGACTATGCTCTATAGAAATCTCTACCACTGTTCTATTCTTTTCCATGAGATTTTTTCAGAGATAATAACTTCGTGTTAATAATGCATAGTGATGGCCACCCTCTACAGTGATAATAAATTGTGTCCATGCTTTGGTCACTATATTTCATAACAGTTTTTAAGTTCATGGTTCCATCGTCTAATCTTGTGGTAAGACGGTCTTGAATTAATGATCCACCTGCATGGTGTATTGCCTCTAATATCTAACTATTTTTACATGTAAAAGTTTATGCAAAATACAAAAATCAACACATCTCGAAACTACCAGCAAAGCGCGGCGTGCCGCGGCGCACTACCCGCTTGTGCAACACAAACCACAATAGCGTTGTGGAAGAAGTACGTCTTGGCTTACTTGATGTCCCGGCAACCCACATAGGACAAGTGTGCGGCGAACCCGTGCATCTAGTGTTAGAGTGCGGGCACAACAGGCAAGCGTCCTGTAACGCCCACGATGCGGCTATAACTCCCACGTGTTGAGACACGACTTAGAGGAATAACCGCATTGTGGTTGTTTCGCAAGAAGGGTCATCTTCACACAATCCCATGTAATGAACAAGAAAGGGATAAAGAGTTGGCTTACAATCGTTACTTCACACAAGTACTTCAATAAAACATACAACATTCAGAGTACACACATAGTCCGGCTACGGACAAATCCAACTGAAAAGAAGATAACCCCAAATGCTAGATCCCCGCTCGTCCCAACTGGGCTCCACTACTGATCATCAGGAAACGAAACATAGTAACTGCCAAGGACTTCGTCAAAATCCCAACTGAGCTCAGTTGCATCACCTGCACTGATATCATCGGCACATGCAACTGTTTTGGTAGTATCTGTGAGTCACGAGGACTCGGCCATCTCAAACCCGCAAGATCAAGACTATTTAAGCTTATGGGTAGGATGTGGTAATGAGGTGGGGTTGCAGCAATTGATAAGAAAAATATGGTGGCTAACAGGTGAGTACAAGAGTAGGAAGAGAAGGTACGCAACGGTCGTCACCTAGAAGTGATCAAGAAGTGATCCTGAAGACTACTTACGTTCAAACATAACCCAAACCGTGTTCACTTCCCGGACTCCGCCGAAAAGAGACCATCACGGCTACACACGCGGTTAATGCATTTTAATTAAGTCAAATGTCAAGTTCTCTACAACCGGATATTAACAAATTCCCGTCTGCCACATAACCGCGGGCACGGCTCTCGAAAGTTTATACCCCGCAAGGGTGTCCCAACTTAGCCCATCACAAGCTCTCACGATTAACGAAGGATGTTCCATCTCCCAGAAAGACCCGATCAGTCTCGGAATCCCGGTTACAAGACGTTTCGGTAATGGTAAAACAAGACCAGCAAGACCGCCCGGATGTGAAAACAAATCTTGATAGGAGCTGCACATATCTTGTTCTCAGGGTGCACCGGATGAACACTACGTATAGCTAAAAACCATCCCTCAAGTTTCCCCGAGGTGGCGCTGCAAGTGGCTCTAGTTCGGACCAACAATTAGAGAAGCACTTACCCGGGGGGGGTTAAAATAAAGATGACCCTCGGGGCTGCAGACCCCAAGGGAGGGTTGTAGGTTGTTAGGCAAATGGAAAACCAATGTTGGGCCTTGTTGGAGGAGTTTTATTCAAGGAGAACTGTCAGGGGGTTCCCATAAATCCGACCGCGTAAGGAACGCAAAATCAAGGAACATAACACTGGTATGACGGAAACTAAGGCGGCAAGAGTGGAACAAAACACCAGGCATAAGGCCGAGCCTTCCACCCTTTACCAAATATATAGATGCATTAATTAAAAATAATAGATACTGTGATATCCCAACATAATCATGTTCCAACATGGAGCAATCTTCAACTTCACCTGCAACTAACAACGCTATAAGAGAGGCTGACCAAAAGCGGGAATTTAGCCAAACAACGGTTTACTAGGAAGGTGGGTTAGAGGCTTGACATGGCAATAAGGGAGGCATGGTAAACAAGTGATAGTGTCGTGGAATTGTCACGTTAGATCTCCTTAGTGTGAGGACTTAGTCGTGAGGCCAACGCATCTATGCAGTAGCTTGAAGGTGTTGGTCGGAATCGAGAGACGCGATGCAATCAACACACAAGACAAGGATTTAGATAGCTTCGGGCCCCGGGAAACATCATCCGGTAATAACCCTAAATGCTGTTTGTGGCTAGGTCTCATTATGATCATGAGGGAGTCGCCGGTAAGCCAGCTCTTGTGTCTATCCCTAGAGATTGTTTCTTCTTGCTTGTCCTCTTTGGGGAGCCCTGCCCCTCCTTATATAAGTTGAAGGGGCGGGTTACATGACTAGTCCAAGTAGGACTAGGATTACTCTATTACAAGTGGAGTCCTAGTCTTGCTTCCTTTGTAGGATAATATTCCCTATGCCTTTTCTCTTAAGTCGGCCCACCATAGCATGAGCCGGCCTTCTGGGCCTTGGGCCTTGTCTTCTATCTGAGCCGCCGTCAGGGCCATCCGTGAATCGCCGGGCTCGTGAGTCGCCACTCCGGCAGGTTACCAATGAAAACGCCCAGCCCGGCCGGGTCATACTTCCGGCCGGGTCATACCGCGGGGTATATCCCTGACATTAGCCCCCGGTTTAATTTGGATTTATCCATGTTAAACTGATCCTATAAAATAAACACAAGAACAAACTTGATAGGTTGTGCTCTGGGTTAAATATTTTCTTGAACCGGCACCTGATCATCTTTAAGTCCTTGTCATTTCCTCCTGGATGCATACTCAAGATCTTATAACAAATATCCTTTAACAGATATGTCCAAACCTTGCCAATGCAAAAAATCCAGGCACTTCTTCTAAAAAATCGGGGTTAATAGGCTAGCTTCATAACCAATTTGCTGACATTGGCTCTTGTAGAGAAATATTATAAGAAATAATCCATTTGAGTCGGCCTTCAATGCTCTGACTTGACAAAAACATTAGTCTTTGAAATATTGAATTGATATTCAGCCGGTTTAGAGATGTAAATCTTGCCGACTTATGATTACCAAATTTGCCGAGTTATAAATAAATGATGTCGGGTCATGTAATTGTTGCTGATGCCAGGTTAATCTTATGATGACGCCGGGTCATAAACTTTGCAGATTTCTCTGATAATAATATAATACCTGATTTGCTCAAAACTGAGAATTTGAAGTTATTCCTCCCTTATATGCATATCACATGTAGCCCCCAAGTGTCGGGTTGTCATGCTTGCAGCAAACTGGGACTTGCAATTGTCTTATGCTCATGAAAACTTCAATCGGCATAGCGATAGAAAGAAGCAACTAGCAAGCAAAGATAGAAGTGATATCGAGGGTAATGATCATCTTGCTTGAGATCCCGCAAAAAAGAAGAACGAGTCCAAGAAGAAGACAAACGGACGTAGTCGAACGAATCCTCACAATCCGCAACGTTACCGGAACTAAGAAACAACACCGGAAAGAAGCAAACAACATGGTAAACAATCATCACATAACATGGCATGATGCACATTCAAGTATGATGCATGTCCGGTTTAAATGTGCATGACATGGCATAGTGCATAAACAACACTACAATTTAAGTGGAGCTCAATATATAACGAGTTGCATATTGACGAAACACCACATCCAATTATTTAGTTCTCTCTCGTTTATGAATAAGACAAGTTTAAATGTTGGTTAACATGGCAAGAGGTGAAACATGAGCAAACCACCTATTTAGGCAAGTTTAAATGATGCCGGAAACAACAAACAACAATTCTGAAAAATCCCCATATGTTATTTAGCAATTTAATGCAACTACAACTTTAAACATTTTAAATGTTGTTATCATGACACGGATGACATATTCAAGTTTTATGCATTTTTTATGAAAATGTTGACATAATATAAGATATGAAGCATTTGTCACCATGGCGGAACAAAAGGGGTGCCACGGCAATGAAAACGGAAATGGTGCCACGGCAACATTCCGATGATCCAGCAAGTCGTTGAGCTACCGGTGCAAAAGAAAGTGTGGGCGTGAGCATGCAAAAGATGGCGGGGTGATCCCGGATTACCGGGTTCCCACGGGTCGACGGCATGGCAAACGAGGAGGAACGTGCAAGGATCAACTCGGACATGCTGCAAACACGAGCACCTGATACAACACACGTGCATTCGGTCCACGCGTGATCGTCTCGTGGTTATACCTTTGTAGTGTGCTTTTTCGGAGCGGTTCGAGTTCGTCGAGGGAAGTAGTGGTATACGGGCCGTAGTAGAAGTAGTCATTCTCGCGACGGTAGTGGAAGTAGTTGTACATGTTTCATAGATGAACTTGGCGTAACCGTGCGGCAGTCGAACTTGGCAACGGTAGTGGTACATGTTGTCTTGTCGAATCCGAGCAACGGTAGTCATACACGACATGTTGTGGAAGTAGTGGTACACATATTGTAGGAACTTGACAGAATACAGTCTCCGGGGTCGTCGCGGTACTGGTAGCTCGTGTAACTCCACAGTTCGTTGCATAATCATACACGGGTCTATGGCGAAGATAGTCGTACATGCACATAGATAAACTTGACGGGTCCTGACGTCCTAGTACTTGGCGTCCTCTCGGCCTTGACGATGAAGAAACGAAACGCGATGGTAGTGGTACTTGGCCCTGCCTCGGGAGGTCATCGGAGGTGCGTGGGGGCAGCAGAGATGGTGCTACACGGACGCGGGCACAAGACGGGTGATGGGGTGGCGAGGTGACCCGAGGCGTGAGGAGGGGGATCCGGGTCGCGGCAAGAGAAGGAAGCGGGGCGACGTCCTTGTCGAACGGAGCTGGTGCAGGAGAACCATGGCGAGGCCGAAGGTGGTTCTCAGGCAGGAGGTGCCCACGGCTGGAGCAGAGGAGGTCGGTAGGCGGCGCTGGAGCAGGGCAACAGCGAGGCGAGGGACAGGTCGGGCGCGGCAGGGACGGCTTGCGGGAGCTCCGGCGAGGGCACCGGTGGCCGGGGACGGGCGAAACGGTGACGAGGAGGCCGGGGATGCGGAAGACGGCGTGGAGCCGCGGCACTGGTCGTGGTCCTGGGAGGCGGATCCGGAGCGGGGGGTCACCGACGAGGAACTGGACGGGGCGGCGCGGATAGGACGGCGCTGGTCACGCGCGGGGTGGAGAGTGATGGCAAGAGGCTCGGGGTAGCGCGTGGTGGACGGGGCTCGCCGGCGGCTGTGAGCTGAAGAGCTACGGGGACGAGGTGGCACGGGGTCGGGCAAGAAGCCCTCGCGGCGGCGCAAGGAGGAGGATGAGGGGATTTGAGAGGGAGATAACGAGGGGATCGGGTGAGGGTTAGGTTAGAAAGGGGCGCCGACTAGGCTTAGGCCTGGGTGGTGGGCTACGGGAGGCCGCGGTGGCCTGAGACGGCTGCTGGGAGCAGGCTGAGCTGCGGCTGCTCTCCTTCTTCTCTCTCCCAAAAACAGAAAAATGTCAAAGAAAAAAAAAGAAGAAATGAAGGTAGAGATAGAATTTGGGCATGGGGATTATTTTCCCAGACTCACAAAAATGTGAAGAATTTGAAAAAAAATAGATTGAGGATTTTTAGAGGAAATAATATCCACACCTGTTGGATTTAACTCAGACAAGTTTGAATTTCGAAACCCATTCGAATGAACTCCAAATGGGTTGATATTATAGGGGGGTGACCCTACACACCAGATGTGATTTATGGGCAGATTTGCAACATTTATGGAGAAGTAAAATTGCAACTCAATTTTACTAAAACGTCGAAAAGGAAGGATAGAAAGTTGAGTCGGATAAAAGAAGAGTTGAAGAATAATGTAAATGTGTTATGGGTGATTTCCAGTTAATGGAATATTTATTATAGCTCCCTAATAATATTGGGAGTATATGTTCTAAAGAGAAATCACCATGTAAATTCCCTCGATTTAAATAGATCGATGATCTATGCAATTTATTTAGCTGAGGTTTAAAAAGGGTTGCATGATGACATGATGCAATGATGAATGCAACAAACAAAACAAAACACACGGCGACAACGAGAAACATGGACCAGCTATAAGTCTTCTGGAGCGTCGGTCTTGGGGCGTCACACGTCCATCGTCTTGTTGCACTATCTGCTATTCCGGTGGGGATGCTTCATTCTGTCCTCCGGAATGTGAGGGTATAACTTGTATTGATCTCAATCTATAGCCAATTCGCCATAAATGCTTACACGAGCTCACGCACGCCGCACACTAGCCATGGCTGAAGCCACCAACTCCGTTCCCAATCCTCACGCAACACACACACACACACAACGCATATATCGGCGTACACCCTCAACGGTCCCAGTTTGGGCCTGCAAGCCACTGGGGAAGTCGTCGATCGCGAGTGGGCCGTGCGGCTGACAGCCCATGAGTCGAATCCATGTCAACTCGTTCTTCTGGTTGACTGGCTCTGCCCTTGTGAGCGTTGACATCCCCCTCTCTTTTAGAACCGGCTTAACCCCAAGCCGGGGCTCGCGGAAACAACTGGCGAAGCGAGTCCTTGTCCTTCCAGGTTGCTGTAGATGCATCTCCACCACTCCACTGCATCAAGGCTTGAGCCACGGAATGATTGTCCGAGCGGCGAATGCGCTCCTGCAGGATCTTAACAGGGATTTGGAGGTGAGCATCGGCACAAGGAAGTGAGACAATTACCTCGTAATGTGGTTGCACAAAGCGCTTCAGCTGCAAAACATGAAAGGCCGGGTGGATACGGCTAGCTGCTGGCAATTGCAGTCGGTAAGCCACCTCGCCAATTTTCTCCAGAATGGGGAAAGGCCAAAAGTACTTGAATGCAAGTTTGTGATTTGCCCTGTGCGCCACTGACGATTGCACATATGGCTTGAGCTTGAGGAACACCCTGTCACCCACTTCAAATGTCCTCTCTGTGCGATGTTTGTTGGCCTGGTGTTTCATTCATCGTTGCACACGCAACAGGTGTTGACAAACTGACTGTT
Organism: Triticum dicoccoides; assembly: GCF_002162155.2. Lineage (NCBI taxonomy): Eukaryota > Viridiplantae > Streptophyta > Magnoliopsida > Poales > Poaceae > Triticum > Triticum dicoccoides. Next base: position 108,857,536 of record NC_041381.1, on the reverse strand, counting down.
GCACAACTTCCCTGTCTTCCAACCATTGCTGCAAATCAACCGGAGCAACTGTATCTGAAACTGATATCCCAAAATACCTGGGGCTATGCCCATAAAGAACTTCAAATGGTGATTTGTTCAGAGCTGAATATCAGTTTGTATTGTACCAGAACTCGCATAGAGAAAGCCATTTGGACCATTTGCTCGGGTGGTCACTGATAAAGCATCTTAGGAAACACTCAACCTGTTGATTCACTCGTTCGGTTTGGCCATCAGTCTCCATATGATATGCAGTGCTCATGTTGAGAACAATCCCAGTTTTCTTAACCAATGCTTGCCAAAAATTGTTGGTAAAGATATGATCCCGATCTGACACAATGTACAGAGGCATGCCATGAAGCTTATAAACACTGTCCAGGAAAAGATCAGCAATTTTCTAAGACGTGTAGGGGTGTTTGACAGGAACAAAGTGGCCATATTTTGTAAATTTGTCGATGATGACCATAATGCAGTCAAACTGACCCGAGGGAGGTAAACCTGAGATAAAGCCCATTGTTACAGTTGCCCAAGCCTTGGTAGGAACTGGTAATGGGGATAGCAGTCCAAGGTAAGCCACTCTCTCAGGTGTCGCTTGCTGACACACTAAGCAAGATTGCACAAACTGCTGAACAACTTTCTTCATGCCAACCCACTTAAAAAGAGCACGAATTCTCTTATAAGTAACTGGGAAACCTGAGTGCCCTCCTAGGCGTGTGTCATGGAAGGGTTGGCAAATTTTTATATGAAATGTACTATCATTGCCCACCCAGATGCAGCCCTTGTACCTTATTAACCCATTAACTAGCTGAAATTTATCCTTGGAGCCTGGTTGTAGGGTCAGTTGGCACAGTAACTCTTGTGCTTTTTGATCATTTGAGTAACTCTTGACAACTTCACCAAGCCAACTGGGCTGAGCATATGATATTGTTAGGAGTTGAGAATCTGCATGAGGCCTTCTAGAAAGAGCATCTACTGCTGAATTGTTAGATCCCTTTTTATACATGATCTTATAATTGAGGCCCATCATTTTGGTGAGTGCTTTTTCCTGCCAAGGTGTATGCAATCTTTGATCAGATGGGTGAACCAGACTCTTCTGATCTGTCTTGATAATGAACTCCTAGAATTGCAAGTATGGTCTCCACTGCTCAATAGCTAGTAGTATTGCCATGTATTCCTTCTCATACACAGAAAGACCTCTGTTGGACCCAAGGCCCTGCTGACAAATGCAATTGGATGATCCTGCTATTGGAAATATGCCCTAGAGGCAATAATAAAAGTGTTATTATTATATTTCTTTGTTCATGATAATAGTCTTTTATTCATGCTATAACTGTATTATCCGGAAATCGTAATACACATGTGAATACATAGACCACAATATGTCCCTAGTGAGCCTCTAGTTGACTAGCTCGTTGTGATCAACAGATAGTCATGGTTTCCTGGCTATGGACATTGGATGTCATTGATAACGGGATCACATCATTAGGAGAATGATGTGATGGACAAGACCCAATCCTAAGCATAGCACAAACGTCGGTTAGTTCGTTTGCTAGAGCTTTTCCAATGTCAAGTATCTCTTCCTTAGACCATGAGATCGTGTAACTCCCGGATACCGTAAGAGTGCTTTGGGTGTACCAAACGTCACAACGTAACTGGGTGATTATAAAGGTGCATTACAGGTATCTCCGAAAGTGTCTGTTGGGTTGACACGGATCGAGACTGGGATTTGTCACTCCGTATGACGGAGAGGTATCTCTGGGCCCACTCGGTAATGCATCATCATAATGAGCTCAAGGTGACCAAGTGTTTGGTCACGGGATCATGCATTACGGTACGAGTAAAGTGACTTGCCGGTAACGAGACTGAACAAGGTATTGGGATACCGACGATCGGGTCTCGGGCAAGTAACGTACCGATTGACAAAGGGAATTGTATACGGGGTTTGATCGAATCCTCGACATCGTGGTTCATCCGATGACATCATCGAGGAGCATGTGGGAGCCAACATGGGTATCCAGATCCCGCTGTTGGTTATTGACCGGAGAGTCTCGGTCATGTCTGCATGTCTCCCGAACCTGTAGGTCTACACACTTAAGGTTCGGTGACGCTAGGGTTATCAGGAAGACAAGTATGTGATTACCGAATGTTGTTCGGAGTCCCGGATGAGATCCCGGACGTCACGAGGAGTCCCGGAATGGTCCGGAGGTAAAGTTTTATATATGGGAAGTTGTTAAACGGGCACCGGAAAGGTTCCGGGGGTCCACCGGGAGGGACCACCCCTCCCGGGGGGCCACTTGGGCTGCGTAGGGATAGCAGCCAGCCCCTGGTGGGCTTGGCGCCCCCCCCCCCTTGGGACCATGCGCCTAGGGTTGGGGGGGAAACCCTAAAGGGGGCGCAACCCCCTTGCTTGGGGGGCAATCCCCCCACCCTTTGGCCGCCGCCCCCCTCTAGGGTTTCCCCTAGAGGGCCGGCCCCCTTGCCCCTCTCCTCCTATATATAGAGGGGTGAGGGGAGGGCTGCAACAACACAACTCAAGGCGCAGCCCCTCCCCTCCCCAACACCTCTCCTCCTCCGTACGTGCTCAGCGAAGCTCTGTCGGAATACTGCTGCACCAACTGCACCACGCCGTTGTGCTGCCCTTGGAGTTGTCTTCCTCAACCTCTGCTTCCTCCTTGCTGGATCAAGACGGAGGAGACGTCGACCGTCCCGTACATGTGTTGAACGCGGAGGTGCTGTCCGTTCAGCACTTGGTCATCGGTGATCCGAATCACGACGAGTACGACTCCATCATCACCATTCCCTTGAACGCTTCCGCACTCGATCTACAAGTGGTATGTAGATGCAAACTCTTCCCCTTGACTCATTGCTTAGATGAACTCATAGATGGATCTTGGTGAAACCGTAGGAAAAATTTTAATTTTCTGCAACGTTCCCCAACAGTGGCATCATGAGCTAGGTCTATGCGTAGTTCTCTTTGCACGAGTAGAACACAATTTTGTTGTGGGCGTGGATCTTGTCAACTTGCTTGCCTCTACTAGTCTTTTCTTGCTTCAGCGGTATTGTGGGATGAAGCGGCCCGGACCAACCTTACACGTACGCTTATGTGAGACCGGTTCCACCGATTAACATGCACTAGTTGCATAAGGTGGCTGGCGGGTGTCTGTCTCTCCCACTTTAGTTGGAGCGGATTCGATGAAAAGGGCCCTTATGAAGGGTAAATAGAAGTTGACAAAATCACGTTGTGGTTATTCGTAGGTAAGAAAATGTTCTTGCTAGAACCCAATTGCAGCCACGTAAAAGATGCAACAACAATTAGAGGACGTCTAACTTGTTTTTGCAGCGATTGATCATGTGATGTGATATGGCCAGAAGTTGTGATGAATGATGAATTGTGATGTATGAGATCATGTTCTTGTAATAGGATTCACGACTTGCATGTCGATGAGTATGACAACCGGCAGGAGCCATAGGAGTTGTCTTTATTTTTTGTATGACCTGTGTGTCATTGAAGAACGCCATGTAAACTACTTTACTTTACTGCTAAACGCGTTAGCCATAGAAGTAGAAGTAGTCGTTGGCGTGACAACTTCATGAAGACACGATGATGGAGATCATGATGATGGAGATCATGGTGTCAAGCCGTTGACAAGATGATCATGGAGCCCCGAAGATGGAGATCAATGGAGCTATATGATATTGGCCATATCATGTCACAACTATATAATTGCATGTGATGTTTATTATGTTTATGCATCTTGTTTACTTTGGACGACGGTAGTAAATAAGATGATCCCTTACAAAATTTCAAGAAGTGTTCTCCGCTAACTGTGCACCGTTGCTACAGTTCGTCGCTTCTAAGCACCACGTGATGATCGGGTGTGATGGATTCTTACGTTCACATACAACGGGTGTAAGACAGTTTTACACAGCGAAAACACTTAGGGTTAACTTGACGAGCCTAGCATGTGTAGACATGGCCTCGGAACACGGAGACCGAAAGGTCGAACACGAGTCGTATGGAAGATACGATCAACATGAGAATGTTCACCGATGATGACTAGTCCGTCTCACGTGCTGATCGGACACAGGCTAGTCGACTCGGATCGTGTAACACTTAGATGACTAGAGGGATGTCTAATCTGAGTGGGAGTTCATAATTTGATTAGAACTTAATTATCATGAACTTAGTATAAAGCCTTTGCAAATATGTCTTGTAGATCAAATGGCCAACGCTCATGTCAACATGAACTTCAACGCGTTCCTAGAGAAAACCAAGCTGAAAGATGATGGCAGCAACTATACGGACTGGGTCCGGAACCTGAGGATCATCCTCATAGCTGCCATGAAACAATATGTCCTAGAAGGACCGCTAGGTGACGCTCCCGTCCCAGAGAACCAAGACATTATGAATGCTTGGCAGTCTCGTGCTGATGATTACTCCCTCGTTCAGTGCGGCATGCTTTACAGCTTAGAACCGGGGCTCCAAAAGCGTTTTGAGCATCACGGAGCATATGAGATGTTCGAAGAGCTGAAACTAGTTTTCCAAGCTCACGCCCGGGTCGAGAGATATGACATCTCCGACAAGTTCTATAGTTGTAAGATGGAGGAAAATAGTTCTGTCAGTGAGCACATACTCAAGATGTCTGGGTTGCACAACCGTATGACCCAGCTGAATATTAACCTCCCTGATGAGGCAGTCATTGACAGAATCCTTCAGTCGCTCCCACCAAGCTACAAGAGCTTTGTGATGAACTAAAATATGCAGGGGATGGTAAAGACCATTCCTGAAGTATTTTCTATGCTGAGGTCAGCAGAGGTTGAAATCAAGAAATAACATCAAGTGTTGATGGTCAATAAGACCACTAAGTTCAAGAAAGGCAAGGGTAAGAAGAACTTCAAGAAGGACGGCAAAGAGGTTGCCGCACCCGGTAAGCCAGTTGCCGGGAAGAAGTCAAAGAATGGACCCAAGCCTGAGACTGAGTGTTTTTATTGCAAGGGGAAGGGTCACTGGAAGCGGAACTGCCCCAAATACTTAGCGGATAAGAAGGCTGGCAACACCAAAGGTATATTTGATATACATGTAATTTATGTGTACCTTACCAGTACTCGTAGTAACTCCTGGGTATTTGATACCGGTGCCATTGCTCATATTTGTAACTCACAGCAGGAGCTGCGGAATAAACGGAGACTGGCGAAGGACGAGGTGACAATGCGCGTCGGGAATGGTTCCAGAGTCGATGTGATCGCCGTCGGCACGCTGCCTCTACATTTACCTACGGGATTAGTTTTGAACCTTAATAATTGTTATTTAGTGCCAAGTTTGAGCATGAACATTGTATCTGGATCTCGTTTAATACGAGATGGCTACTCATTTAAGTCTGAGAATAATGGTTGTTCGATTTATATGAGAGATATGTTTTATGGTCATGCTCCGGTGGTCAATGGTTTATTCTTAATGAATCTCGAGCGTAATATTACACATGTTCATAGTGTAGATGCCAAAAGATGTAAAGTTGATAATGATAGTCCCACATACTTGTGGCACTGCCGCCTTGGTCACATTGGTGTCAAGCGCATGAAAAATCTCCATGCTGATGGACTTTTAGAGTCTCTTGATTATGAATCATTTGACACATGCGAACCATGCCTCATGGGCAAGATGACCAAGACTCCGTTCTCCGGAACAATGGAGCGAGCAACCAACTTGTTGGAAATCATACATACCGATGTGTGCGGTCCAATGAGTGTTGAGGCTCGCGGAGGATATCGTTATGTTCTCACTCTCATAGATGACTTGAGTAGATATGGGTATGTCTACTTGATGAAACACAAGTCTGAGACCTTTGGAAAGTTTAAGGAATTTCAGAATGAGGTGGAGAATCAACGTGACCGAAAGATAAAGTTCCTACGATCAGATCATGGAGGAGAATATTTAAGTCACGAATTTGGCACACACTTAAGGAAATGTGGAATCGTTTCACAACTCACGCCGCCTGGAACACCTCAGCGAAACGGTGTGTCCGAACGTCATAATCGCACTCTATTGGATATGGTGCGGTCTATGATGTCTCTTACCGATTTACCGCTATCATTTTGGGGATACGCTCTAGAGACAGCCACATTCACTTTAAATAGGGCACCATCTAAATCCGTTGAGACGACATCGTATGAATTATGGTTTGGGAAGAAACCTAAGCTGTCGTTTCTAAAAGTTTGGGGATGCGATGCTTATGTCAAGAAACTTCAACCTGAAAAGCTCGAACCCAAGTCGGAAAAATGCATCTTCATAGGATACCCTAAGGAAACTGTAGGGTATACCTTCTACTTAAGATCTGAGGGCAAGATCTTCGTTGCCAAGAACGGATGCTTTCTGGAAAAAGAGTTTCTCTCGAAAGAAGTAAGTGGGAGGAAAGTAGAACTCGATGAAGTACTACCTCTTGAGCGGGACAGTAGTGCAGCTCAGGAAGATATTCCTGTGATGCCTACACCAACTGAAGAGGAAAATAATGATGATGATCAAGGTACTTCGGATCAAGTTGCTACTGAACTTCGTAGGTCCACAAGGACACGTTCCGCACCAGAGTGGTACGGCAACCCTGTCCTGGAAATCATGTTGTTAGACAACGGTGAACCTTCGAACTATGAAGAAGCGATGGCGGGCCCAGATTCCAACAAATGGCTAGAAGCCATGAAATCCGAGATAGAATCCATGTATGAAAACAAAGTATGGACTTTGACTGACTTGCCGGATGATCGGCGAGCGATAGAAAACAAATGGATCTTTAAGAAGAAGACGGACGCGGATGGTAATGTCACCATCTATAAAGCTCGACTTATCGCTAAGGGTTATCGACAAGTTCAAGGGATTGACTACGATGAGACGTTCTCTCCCGTAGCGAAGCTTAAGTCCGTCCGAATCATGTTAGCAATTGCCGCATACTATGATTATGAGATATGGCAGATGGACGTCAAAACGGCATTCCTTAACGGGCATCTTAAGGAAGAACTGTATATGATGCAGCCGGAGGGTTTTGTCAATCCTAAGAATGCTAACAAAGTATGCAAGCTCCAGCGATCCATTTATGGGCTGGTGCAAGCATCTCGGAGTTGGAATATTCGCTTTGATGAGATAATCAAAGCGTTTGGGTTTATGCAGACTTATGGAGAAGCCTGCGTTTACAAGAAAGTGAGTGGGAGCTCTGTAGCATTTCTCATATTATATGTAGATGACATACTTTTGATGGGAAATGATATAGAATTCTTGGACAGCATTAAGGCCTACTTGAATAAGTGTTTTTCAATGAAGGACCTTGGAGAAGCTGCTTATATATTAGGCATCAAGATCTATAGAAATAGATCGAGACGCCTCATAGGTCTTTCACAAAGCACATACCTTGATAAGATTTTGAAGAAGTTCAAAATGGATCAGTCTAAGAAGGGGTTCTTGCCTGTATTGCAAGGTGTGAGATTGAGCTCGGCTCAATGCCCGACCACGGCAAAAGATAAAGAAGAGATGAGCGTCATCCCCTATGCTTCAGCCATAGGATCTATTATGTATGCCATGCTGTGTACCAGACCTGATGTAAACCTTGCCGTAAGTTTGGTAGGAAGGTACCAAAGTAATCCCGGCAAGGAACACTGGACAGCGGTCAAGAATATCCTGAAGTACCTGAAAAGGACAAAGGACATGTTTCTCGTTTATGGAGGTGACGAAGAGCTCGTCGTAAAGGGTTACGTCGACGCTAGCTTCGACACAGATCTGGATGACTCTAAGTCACAAACCGGATACGTGTATATGTTGAATGGTGGAGCAGTAAGCTGGTGCAGCTGCAAGCAGAGCGTCGTGGCGGGATCTACATGTGAAGCGGAGTACATCGCAGCCTCGGAGGCGGCGCATGAAGCTATTTGGATGAAGGAGTTCATCACCGACCTAGGAGTCATACCCAATGCGTCGGGGCCGATCAAACTTTTCTGTGACAATACTGGAGCTATTGCCCTTGCGAAGGAGCCCAGATTTCACAAGAAGACCAGGCACATCAAGCGTCATTTCAACTCCATCCGTGAAAATGTTCAAGATGGAGACATAGAAATTTGCAAAGTACATACGGATCTGAATGTCGCAGATCTGTTGACTAAACCTCTCTCGCGAGTGAAACATGATCAACATCAGAACTCTATGGGTGTTCGATTCATCACAATGTAACTAGATTATTGACTCTAGCGCAAGTGGGAGACTGTTGGAAATATGCCCTAGAGGCAATAATAAAAGTGTTATTATTATATTTCTTTGTTCATGATAATAGTCTTTTATTCATGCTATAACTGTATTATCCGAAAATCCTAATACACGTGTGAATACATAGACCACAATATGTCCCTAGTGAGCCTCTAGTTGACTAGCTTGTTGTGATCAACAGATAGTCATGGTTTCCTGGCTATGGACATTGGATGTCGTTCATAACGGGATCACATCATTAGGAGAATGATGTGATGGACAAGACCCAATCCTAAGCATAGCACAAAGGTCGGTTAGTTCGTTTGCTAGAGCTTTTCCAATGTCAAGTATCTCTTCCTTAGACCATGAGATCGTGTAACTCCCGGATACGTAAGAGTGCTTTGGGTGTACCAAACGTCACAACGTAACTGGGTGATTATAAAGGTGCATTACAGGTATCTCCGAAAGTGTCTGTTGGGTTGACACGGATCGAGACTGGGATTTGTCACTCCGTATGACGGAGAGGTATCTCTGGGCCCACTCGGTAATGCATCATCATAATGAGCTCAAGGTGACCAAGTGTTTGGTCACGGGATCATGCATTACGGTACGAGTAAAGTGACTTGCCGGTAACGAGACTGAACAAGGTATTGGGATACCGACGATCGGGTCTCGGGCAAGTAACGTACCGATTGACAAAGGGAATTGTATACGGGGTTTGATTGAATCCTCGACATCGTGGTTCATCTGATGACATCATCGAGGAGCATGTGGGAGCCAACATGGGTATCCAGATCCCGCTGTTGGTTATTGACCGGAGAGTCTCGGTCATGTCTGCATGTCTCCCGAACCCGTAGGGTCTACACACTTAAGGTTCGGTGACGCTAGGGTTATCAGGAAGACAAGTATGTGATTACCGAATGTTGTTCGGAGTCCCGGATGAGATCCCGGACGTCACGAGGAGTCCCGGAATGGTCCGGAGGTAAAGTTTTATATATGGGAAGTTGTTAAACGGGCACCAGAATGGTTCCGGGGGTCCACCGGGAGGGACCACCCCTCCCGGGGGGCCACTTGGGCTGTGTAGGGATAGCAGCCAGCCCCTGGTGGGCTTGGCGCCCCCCCCCCCTTGGACCCATGCGCCTAGGGTTGGGGGGGAAACCCTAAAGGGGGCGCAATCCCCTTGCTTGGGGGGCAAGCCCCCCACCCTTTGGCCGCCGCACCCCTCTAGGGTTTCCCCTAGAGGGCCGGCCCCCTTGCCCCTCTCCTCCTATATATAGAGGGGTGAGGGGAGGGCTGCAACAACACAACTCAAGGCGCAGCCCCTCCCCTCCCCAACACCTCTCCTCCTCCGTACGTGCTCGGCGAAGCTCTGTCGGAATACTGCTGCACCAACTGCACCACGCCGTCGTGCTGCCCTTGGAGCTGCCTTCCTCAACCTCTCCTTCCTCCTTGCTGGATCAAGACGGAGGAGACGTCGACCGTCCCGTACGTGTGTTGAACGCGGAGGTGCTGTCCGTTCAGCACTTGGTCATCGGTGATCCGAATCACGACGAGTATGACTCCATCATCACCATTCCCTTGAACGCTTCCGCACTCGATCTACAAGTGGTATGTAGATGCAAACTCTTCCCCTTGACTCGTTGCTTAGATGAACTCATAGATGGATCTTGGTGAAACCGTAGGAAAAATTTTAATTTTCTGCAACGTTCCCCAACACCTGCTGCATAAGAACAGCCCCAATGCCAACTTCACATGCATCTGTTTCCACCACAAACTGCTTGGAGTAATCTGGAAGGGCTAATACAGGAGCATGAATCAGAGCCTGCTTTGGTGTCTGGAAGGCTAAATCAGTAGTGGGAGTCCACACAAATATAGCCCCCTTTTTCAACAAGTCAGTTAGAGGTCTGCTAATCACACCATAGTTTTTGATAAATTTCCTGTAGTATCCAGTTAAGCCCAAAAATCCTCTGACCTGCTTCACATCCATAGGAACTGGTCAATTCTTAACAGCTGTAATTTTACTGGCATCAGTGGAAACCCCCTTGTCACTTATGACATGACCCAGATATGCAATCTCTTGCTTTTCACATTTACTGAGGTTTACATTCCATTGTTTTTCTAGTTACCCAATACCTTGTCTAGATGCAGGAGATGTTCCTTGAGGGATTTGCTGAAAACTAGAATATCATCAAAGAAACATACAACACGGTGATCCTCACCTCTCAAGGATGGAGCTAGATCTGTGTTCATTGCTCCTTGGAATGTATTGGGAGCCCCAGTCAGCCCCATGGCCACAACAGTGAACTCATAGTGACCAATGTGTGTCTGAAAAGCAGTTTTAAACTCTTCTCCTGATGCAAGTCTGATCTGATGGTATCCCGCTCTGAGGTCCAATTTAGAAAACCAACGATCTCCAGCAAGTTCATCTAGTAGCTCATCAATAATATGAATAGGGTATTTGCTTTTCACTGTGAGTGCATTGACATGTCTGAAGTCTATGACCAACCTCCAAGCTCCTTCTTCCTTCTTTTTGACCATTAGTGCTGGAGAAGAAAAAGGACTATTAGTCACTTGAATTAACCCTCCCTACAACATTTCTGCCACCTGCTTTTCCATTTCAATCTTCAGGTGAGGAGGAATTCTGTATGGTCTAATAGACACTGGTTGAGCTCCAGGTATCAGGGGAATACTGTGGTCATACTGCCTTCTGGGAGGTAAACTAGTTGGGGGAGCAAAAACCTCAGCGTACTTGTCTAATAAAGCTTGTATCTCAGGTAACTGCTCACTGTTTTTAGTAGTGATGTTCTGAAAAATTGCCATGATAGTGAATTCACACTCTTCAGGCAATTCCCCTTGTAGGGTAACCGTAGTGCCCTTATACTGGAAGGAGAGCCATTTCTGTTCCCATTCCATGTACATTGGACTATGCTTGGCTAGCCAATCGAGGCCCAAAATACTATCATATCCTCCAAGGGTTAGGACTCTGAAATCATGCACAAAGTTTCCTCCCTGACAACTCCACTGGCAGTGTTTAACCTGCTGTGAACAGCTCAACTTCCCTCCTCCTACAACCTTGACAGAAACCGACTTAATTTCAGTCATTGTTGGAAACATCTGTTGATGAGAACTGTCCACGAATGAATGAGTGCTCCCTGAGTCAACTAGAAACCTTAGCTCAATACCTTGTAGAAGTACTGGTAAGGTGAGGGACAACTTTGACACACTGTTGCTTACAGCAGCTGCTGAGAGCATCATCAAATTGTCAGAATCACTATCAGATTCATCCAGGGATGTAGCGGGGCTCTGTAATTGCTCAATGAGTTCTTGCACAACTTGTAGCTGCACAGTAGACTTGCACTGATGGTCCTTGGACCATTTTTCACCATAGATGAAGCAAAATCCTTTTGCCTTCCTGAAATTCCTTAGAGAGACCCACTTATCTTTAGTAGTTTCTGGCCTTTGACTGTCAATTGGCCGACGCTCTTCTGCATTTTTGGACTTGTAAGCATACTATCCGGATGATGCAGGACTCCTTTTTGTCGTGGAACTGGCTTGGTGGTATGATACTTCTCCCAATTCTTCGTGTAGCAGAGCTAATTCATACGCAGTGTCAAGATCTCTGGGTTTTTGCATTGCAATGGCCATGCGGACTCCTGTTTTCAACCCGCCGATGAACCTGGTGGTATAATGCAGTGGATCAGGGATGATTTCATAAGTAGTGAGCTGGACATACAATTTAGAGAATTGATCTACATATTCTTCGACAGATCTAGTCTGACCAATTCGGAACATCTTCCTCAGCAAATTCTGGTGTTGGTTACGGCCAAATCTCGATTGCAGGAGATTGCAAAATTCAGTCCACTGTAACCCCACTATTCTCCTCTACACAGACTCCAACCAGCGAGCAGCTGCCCCTTTGAATTGAGTGGTGGCGTACGATATTCATCTGCTGTGGTGCGTGCCCCATTGCTTGAAGCAGTCCTCGCATCTCGCTTGCCACAGCCTGGGATTTGAGCCATTTAACCGCGACAGCTCGACTCTCGGCCATGAAGTGTACTACTCACCTTGATCCAGTGCGATGAGCTCTCGGGGAGACTGAAGGCAATTCACGCCCACTCCTGGCCGGAGGTGGGACGTAGATGTTGTGAGCCTTGGACTTACTAAACCTGTCCGCTCCATGGGAATCAGCAGGAACCGCATCCTGGCTTTCTTCGGCGTCTCTGCTTGATGAGGAAGGCCCTCCAGTCCGGCCATTGCAGTCGGCCTTGTCCCGTCGCTCACAATCCGAGCGGATCTGGTAGATTTCGAGGAGGAGCTCAGAGCGAACACTGTCGACGCATGCCGTGATGAGACCGTCCAAGGTCTTGGTCGAATCCTGGAGAAATTTGGTCATGGACTTGAGGAGGTCTTCGCTGTGTACCTTGAGGCGCTGATCGAGGTCGTCGGAGATGGTGGATTTAACGAGCTCGTGGATGCTGCGCCCTTCCGCCGACAGCCCATCCATGGCTTGCCGCCGCCACAATTCGCTTAACCTGGTGCGGTGTGGGTGGTGGGGAATCTGCAGGATGGAACGGCTCTGAATCCAGATGTGAGGGTATAACTTGTATTGATGTCAGATCTATAGCCAATTCGCCATGAATGCTTACACGAGCTCACACATGACACACACTAGCCATGGCCGAAGCCACCAACTCCCTTCCCAATCCTCACGAAACACACACACAACGCATATATCGGCGTACACCCTCAACGGGCCCAGTTTGGGCCTGCAAGCCACTAGGGATGTCGTCGATCGCCAGTAGGCCGTGTGGCTGACGGCCCACAAGTCGAATCCATGTCAACTCGTGCTTCTGGTTGACTGGCTCTACCCTTGTGAGTGCTGACATGGAAGAAGAAGGGCTACCCCTCCCTGCTCGAGTGCTCGACCTCCAGAAGTTGTAGAAGGAGCCACTACAAAAGAAATACACTTCCATGATGATACGTGTTTGTCATAGTAGGTCGTGTTTTCTGTCATGCATGTAGTCCCTCCGATCATATTTTCTTTGTGTATAACATCTCACACGCATGCCAAGAAAGGGCTCGCTTGATCTTTCTGGGACTAATTTGCCCCAACTTTAGTGTTGGATTGTTATTAACTTGCATGCAGCCGATTGGCTCTCACATGCGGTCGCCTTGATTCCCTCAACTACCTCTCTCTCTCCACTCTGCATGGCCAACGAGAGAAGGCAAGTATTAACTGCAAATGGTTGCATGCAGCAGCTTTTGGGGGGCATAAGAGGAAAGCATAGGAGAAGTAGGAACGCGCAGAGTAAAACGAGAAAAATGAACGAAAGTTATGCGCAGAGTATAAAGAATCGGAGGGAGTACATTCTTGATGATTTTATGACAGAATGAAGATAGTCATACCTGTGCTGTCGTAGAAGTGTTCCATGACATTACCAAAATTATCATCACGGAAGTGTCCACTTCCATGAAGATAAATCGCGCGTCACAGAAGTGCTTTCTGTTGGAAATATGCCCTAGAGGCAATAATAAAAGGATTATTATTATATTTCCTTGTTCATGATAATTGTCTTTTATTCATGCTATAATTGTATTATCCGGAAATCGTAATACACGTGTGAATACATAGACCACAATATGTCCCTAGTGAGCCTCTAGTTGACTAGCTCGTTGCTCAACAGATAGTCATGGTTTCCTGACTATGGACATTTGATGTCATTGATAACGGGATCACATCATTAGGAGAATGATGTGATGGACAAGACCCAATCCTAAGCATAGAACAGGATCGTGTAGTTCGTTTTGCTAGAGCTTTTCCAATGTCAAGTATCTTTTCCTTAGACCATGAGATCCTGTAACTCCCGGATACCGTAGGAGTGCTTTGGGTGCACCAAACGTCACAACGTAACTGGGTGATTATAAAGGTGCATTACAGGTATCTCCGAAAGTGTCTGTTGGGTTGACACGGATCGAGACTGGGATTTGTCACTCCGTATGACGGAGAGGTATCACTGGGCCCACTCGGTAATGCATCATCATAATGAGCTCAAAGTTACCAAGCGTCTGGTCATAGGATCATGCATTACGGTATGAGTAAAGTGAGTTTCTGGTAACGAGATTGAATGAGGTATTGGGATACCGACGATCGAATCTCGGGCAAGTAACATACCGATTGACAAAGGGAATTGTATACGGGGTTGCTTGAATCCTCGACATCGTGGTTCATCCGATGAGATCATCGAGGAGCATGTGGGAGCCAACAAGGGTATCCAGATCCCGCTGTTGGTTATTGACCGGAGAGCAGTCTCGGTCATGTCTGCCTGTCTCCCGAACCCGTAGGGTCGACACACTTTAGGTTCGGTGATGCTAGGGTTGTAAATATATTAGTATGCAGCAAACCGAAAGTTGTTCGGAGTCCCGGGTGAGATCCCGGACGTCACGAGGAGTTCCGGAATGGTCCGGAGGTAAAGAATTATATATGGGAAGTCGAGTTTCGGCCATCGGGAAAGTTTCGGGGTTCACCGGTATTGTACCGGGACCACCGGAAGTGTCGCGGGGGTCCAACGGGTGGGGCCACCCATCCCGAAGGGCCCCATGGGCTGAAGTGGGAGGGGAACCAGCCCCTGGTGGGCTGGTGCCCCCCCTGGGCCCCCCTCTGCGCCTAGGGTTGGGAACCCTAGGGGAGGGGGCGCCTCGACTTGCCTTGGGGGGCACTCCACCCCCCTGGCCACCGCCCCCCTTGGGAGAGCCCATCTCCAGGGCCGGCGCCCCCCTGGGGTCCCTATATAAAGAGGGGGTGGGAGGGCAGCCTCACCCTGACATCTGGCGCCTCCCTCCCCCTTGCTACACCTCCTCCTCCCATAGTCGCTTGGCGAAGCCCTGCCGGAACTCTGCTGCATCCACCACCACGCCATCGTGCTGCTGTATCTTCATCAACCTCTCCTTCCCCCTTGCTGGATCAAGAAGGAGGAGACGTCACGCTGACCGTACGTGTGTTGAATGCGGAAGTGCCATCCGTTCGGCGCTAGGATCTTCGGTGATTTGGATCACGACGAGTACGACTCCCTCAACCCCATTCTCTTGAATGCTTCCGCTCGCGATCTACAAGGGTATGTAGATGCACTCCCCTCTCTTGTTGCTAGATGAACTCATAGATTGATCTTGGTGAACGTAGAATTTTTTTTATTTTATGCAACGTTCCCCAACACTTTCGTCAAGGGTGACCGACACGTGGAATCCACCGTATCGGAACGCCGTTAAGCTATCGGGTCGGGTTTTGGACCCGATAACCCGTTAATAGCCCCGACCAATAAGGATTTTCCACGTGTAAAATCATCATTGGCTGGAGGAAACGCGTGTCGGCTCATCGTTGGGACAGATGTCATCCACTCATTGGATGGAAGGCACCTATGATACGTAGACACGTGGCACGGCCCAACAGAGGCCCATTCCTATGAAAAGGCTGACGCGTTTGACTTGGTCAAAAGGTGGCGGGCCGGCCCATGGAAAGCCTATTAAAGGCCTATTCACATATAGCCCATTTACAGCCCGCTAACACAAGGCCCGTTACGCCCTATCCGAATTAGGCCTAGTAGCGTCATCTGGGCCATCCAATATGATTCCAGCCTGTTTTCACTTCTGGCGCATGTATGGCCCATGACGTCTTTCGGCACATATGAGACCCTATGTAACTCTTGGCCTATTAACGGCACGTGGTGAAACTGGCCCGTAATGAACAGTGTATCACTTTACACCCATTAACGGCCCGTGGTGAAATTGGCCCGTAATGAACAGTGTATCACTTTATACCCATTAACTGCCCGTTATTCCGTTGGGCCGTTTCCAACCCATGTTATCTTTCGGCCTTCTCAGAGCCCATTTATTCTTGGGCTCATTTCCAGCGTTCGTTTACTTACGGCCCGTTACTGTCATTTTTTGCTTGTGGGCCAAATTCAGCCCGTGGTTACAGTCGGCCCGTTTGTGGTCCGTTAATACGTTGGACCGTTTTCATAGCATCATCAAATACGGCCTATTAACGATGGCCTGTTATGGTTGGCCCATGAACGGAGGATTCCAACTCTAGCCCGTTTACGGCCATAATGCGGTCTGTTTGGCCCATGTTTGGCCAATCGATCATACGACCCGTATAAGGCCCATTGATGGTACGGCCCGCAGAAGGC
Source organism: Triticum dicoccoides (assembly GCF_002162155.2). Classification (NCBI taxonomy): domain Eukaryota; kingdom Viridiplantae; phylum Streptophyta; class Magnoliopsida; order Poales; family Poaceae; genus Triticum; species Triticum dicoccoides. Next base: position 108,841,120 of record NC_041381.1, on the reverse strand, counting down.
CCATTATTTCTACGGCCCATAGAAGGCCCACTGTTTCTACGACCAGTAGGAGGCCCAGTGTCACTACAGTAAATATTAGCCCATGGTTATTGTGGCCTAGTTTTAAAAAAATAGGTTATTGCAGCCACTAGCAAACCGCGGAAAAAGAACTGCAATGACTACAAGCAAAAAAATAAACAAGACAACAAGGAAATAAATAAGCAAGCAACTAATGTTAGGCTATCATGGCTATTACACATATTACATCCACTAGACATCAAAGTTCGCCACCAGAGCAAATATAGGGAACAAAGCAGCATATCATATACACTGGTTGTCAAAGTTGGCGACCAGCGCAAATAAATGTCGCAGCAAAACAAATCCAGAACTGAACCCACTTCAGAAGATCTCAAGAAACAATATCCTGGGTACCCATAATGCTGGCAAGATGCTTAGCAAGCTTATTAACTTTCTCTTGTTTGGCGCTTAAATCCTCCAACGCTTGCTGTTGCACCAGAAAATATGCATCTGAATTCTGCATGGACTTCCTCAGTCCTTCAGCTTTCTGTCGCAGCACATCTGATCGATGTCTTTCAACTTGAAGTTGAGACTCAAGAAGACGAACTGATTCAGGCAGCGAGTTTCAAGAGCTTGTGCCAGCAGTAGTGGCCAGTAACTCGAACACTACATCACGACAGGACTTTTAGGTTCCCTCACTGTCATCAAGATAGTTTTTATCAGCTTTCTTGGAGACCAACAGGGATGTCTCACTATCTTGAACCTTATCTGCATTACTTCCTTTACCATTGGATAACGCGGTACTATTCTCCAATATTTTGTCCGCATTCTAAAAGAGAAACAAGCATACACATCACATGTTTACCATGTTGTATATGAAACTCATTTTGGTAAATGAGTTCAGTAGTAAAGTGGACAGGATAACCGCATGAAACAAACATATATCATGTACCATGGTCACTTTATGGTCTATATCATTCTAGTTTTTGTTGCCAAATCAAGATAGGGACACAGTTCAAATAATATTTGTTCAAGACAAAGCAGAATAGATAGAATATAAGTGTGGGTAACTATAGAGCAATAACAACACTTGTAATGTGCATGACATGAGAACATAACTGATTATTCAATTGAAACTGAAATCAACATAGAGCAGGTTACAACAGCAAACCAGTTAAAGAAACAGGTTTAAAACATACCTGTTGCGCCATTGGAGTTTCAATTCCATCCTTCAAATTTGAAAATAGTTGGTATGAGTAAATATAGCAATGCAAGAGCAAAGGAGTATGAACCATAGCTACAGAACCTGACCTGAGAACAAATCTTCTTCTCCTTTAAGCGTTGAGTTGGGATTCGGAGTGGTGGTCCTCGTGCTTTGGGCACTGCAGTTCCCTTACTAACTACTCGTGTTTGGGTGCTCTCTAGTGGAGACAATGTCGTGTCAACTAGAACTGGGTTACTATCTACCAGGGTTGGGGTTAGAAGGGGTGTAGCTGGTTCTCTGTCCAACTGGGTAGGGGTACATGGTGGATCTGGTTCTTGGGCAAGTACAACCGTGGTTCTATCTGCATCAGCTGGTAGCACTATCTTTTCTAAAGACCGTGTTGTTACTCCCTTAGATACTGCCATCACGCTCTCCAATTCAAATGGCTGATAAATAAGAAAAGTAATTGAAAGTATAGACATTGTATGATAGATAGGTGCAATGGATAGTGGGGAATAAAAGAGGGCATGAAATAATTCATATTTATGTTGTCTAACCAAACAGGATAGCATGACACAATTTCACATATATGATGGCTAACTAAACAGGATAGCATGACACAATTTCACATTATGATGGCTAACTAAAAAAGATGGAAAGACATAGTTTAAAATATGAGACTATGTAAACAGGATGACATGACATAACTATATAATGTGTTTATTAAATAGGTTGGCATGCCATAATTCACATACATTCACGGATAGAATGCCATAATTCAAAATATGATGACTGCAAACACTAAACAGGATGAGATGATATAACTATATGATGTCTTTATTAAATGGGTTGCCATGCCATAATTCAGATAGATGATGTGTATGTACTATGTAAACATGATGGCATGATATAATTCAAATATACTCCCTCCGTCCCGAAATACTTGTCGAAGGAATGGATGTATCTAGACATATCTTAGTTTTAGATACATCCATTTTTATTCATTTCTCCGACAAGTATTTTGGGACGGAGGGAGTATGATTTATATAGTAAGCAAGTAAGCAGATGGCAATCCATATATGATGTAAAAACTAAGCAATGCAAGACAACATGCATGACATGGGTAATATAACCCTGCCAAATTTGAGCATAGACCTCAGGGGGGAAATAGGATTGGTCATCAGTCTCTGAATCCTCCTCTGAGGAGCTCTCTGTAACCAGCAAGATGTCTGCTTCAGCAGGTAGCATTGTCTGCTCTGAATACCTTGTTTTCACTCCAGATACTTCCATCACCGCTTCAAATGGCTGATGCACAGGAAGAGTAGTTGAATATACAAATGTTGTCGACAAATGGAACATGTCATACAAAAAAATGATAGCATGATATAATTCACATACATGATGATTGGCTAAACAGCATGGCATTGCATAATGCACATATATAATGCCTTTGCAACAAGATAGCATTGTATAATTCACATATATAATGTCTTGCAACAAGATGGCAATACATAATTCACATATATGGTAATTAGACACTGAACATGTGGCATTCACACAAAGCATGTCTAAACTAATCAAATGACATAGCAATGAGAGACACCATACGCACGATATGAGCAACATAACCCTGCCAAGTTAGAGCATACACCTCGGGGGGGGATAGGAATGGTCATCTGTCTCTGAATCCTCCTCTGAGGACCTATCCGTAACCAGTGAGATATGCGCTTCATCAGATAGCATAGTCTGTTCTGAAGACCTTGTTTTCACTCCAGAATTTGCCATCACCGTGTCAAATGGCTGATGCACACGAAGAGCAGTTGAATGTACTAACATTGTTGACAAATGTAATATGTAACGAAAAAAAAGGATGGCCTGATATAATTTACATATAAGATGACTGGGTAAGCAGGATGGCATTGCAAAATTAACATATGTGATGCCTGGCTAAACAAGATGGTGTTGCATAATTCACATAAACGGTGAATAAACTAAACAGATGGCATTCGCTCAAAGGATGTCTAAACTAAGCAGATGACATATTTGATGTATAAAGTAAGCAATGCAAGACACCATATGCATGATATAACCAACATTAGCATGCCAAGTTAGAGCAAAGACCTCAGGGGGTAAATAGGAGTTGTCTTCTCCTTCTGAATCCCCCTCAGAACAGATATCTTCCTCTCAATTACAATCTGAAATGCATGGAGGGTGGCTGCCTTTGCGCCTACCATGGAGCGACGTCTGCATGAAATTTTATTGCCACGCAAGGCTCGTCTCTTTTGCTCTACATGTTCAGTTCCATTGTTTACAATAACAGTCATGCATAGGAATTTCCATTGTTTACAATAACCGTCATGCATAGGAATAAAACATAGTGAGATTATGTAAGGAGTGCATGCAGAAATCCAGAGTGATGGTAGCAACCTATGGATAGACCCAAAACCAATAATAGCTGGTAGATAATGGCTTCAGTTAAAAAATACAGATAATGGCTTCTTTACTGTTTGTTTCCCACCCAACATGAAACTCATAGTAGACACCGGAGATTAACCAGATAGTAGATAGATACTATTGATAGCGGCCGTGATATGTACCCCACAACCATTTAAAAACTCAAGTTTGACCGTTAGTTTGGAGCTGACTCAGAGTCTAATCGGTGAACAGGATGATAAAGTAGCATGTAATATTAAGCGATGCATAACATAAGGAGACAAGAAGATCTCTCTTGCGGACCCGTGTAGTACTCGAGGTCATCTACTCGGTTGATGATTGTAACACAGTTTTCATGGCTGCCAGTGGTAGGGAAGAAGATCTGAGGCGGCGAAAGACAGTCTGGAGGCCGGATCCCTGCTGTGCTGGACCCTTCTGTCGTTGGAGCAGCTGAGCTGGGGTGGACGACGGCGCAGCAGGAGCAGGACAAACCACACAAGGTTTTCTTTGACAACTATCTGTAAGAGAAGTAATTCTGTAAGGGCTCATTTGAATTGGAGGATTCCAACAATGTAGGGATAGGAAATAGACAGGAATAGCATAGGAATGCACGTGCAAAAAAGAGAATTTAAAAACACAGGATTTTTGCCAATCTGGGTGTTTGATTCACAACAATTGGAAGATCACGGGATGCAAAGAAGCATGGTGAGATTAAGTCAAACCACAAGAAAATGTACGGTTATAATGCTATTATGCTACTATCTCTCAGTCTTGTGCTTCATGAATAGGAATTTGAAAAGGAGGACAACTGAAAATTAAAATTCCTACGTTTTTTCTTTCAAGGAGACATTAAAGGAACAAATCTGTGTGCTCAGTGCACAATATATATAACATGTAGTGTAAAAAAGAGATGCAACAAGTGTACAACCTCTTTGGCGAAGCCATGTCGATCTCAGCGTGATTGGGTTGGCCGGTGAGGATGCTTCAGCTGACTTTGCTGTCGGAGGAGGGGAAGAAGATCTTAGGCGTCTGGAGATGGAGCCCGAGGTACTGCTCCGCTGTGATGGAGGGTTTCGTCGTTGGAGCAGCTCCGGTGAGTTGTACGACGCCGAGGCTGAAGCAGGACAAGAGAGACAATGAACAACGTTAACCTGAGTGGAATTCTAATAGCATCTCCAATACATGACGTCAAATACATAACCACAAAGTGCTAGATGTAAAATACATCAGCCGCTCATCTCTGAACTTAACTGTCAAAAGTGAACTTAACTGTCGAAACTGAACTTAATTGTCGAAACTGAACTTAACTATCGAAACTGAATTTTGCTGTCGAAACTGAATTTTGCTGTCGAAACTGAACGCACTAGCAAGGTGAGGCTACACGTCGGTCGACTGACTTTTTCATCTCTGGTCAGTCGATTTTGCAGCTGTTGGATACGAAATCAAGGGCCCGCGGTTCATCTTCAACCTCCGCCCCCTGAGCCGCCAGCCACCACCGGCCAAGCAGCCCCCCACCGCCCTACCCACCCTGAAAACACTCCCCACCGCCGGTCCGCTGCCGCCCCGGCCATCCCTCTAGGCCCCCCCGTGCCGAGCTTTTTCTCCGGCGATCCTCACGCCACCGCCCCGCC
>NC_041381.1:108832305-108835251 GCF_002162155.2 Triticum dicoccoides | reverse complement strand
AAATCGACTGACCGAAAAGTCGATTCAGTCGATTGAAGTGTAGCTAAATCGGAGCAGCATCGCAAGCAAGAGCAAGAGCGAGAGCAGCAGCGCGAGCAAGAGCAATAGCAAGAGCAGACCAGGCAGGGGACCGAGAGCAAGAGCAAAGCAGCAGCGCGAGCGAGAGCTAAAGCAGCAGCAGCTCCTACTGATGTGGACGTCGCCGCTGAGTGAGCGACGCCGTGGAGGAAGTGGCGCGACGCCGCCGTGGATGGAGTCGCGCCGTGTCGGCTCGTGACCGTGCGCCGGCAGCACCGTGAGATCGAATCAAGAAGAAAATGCGGTGATTAGTGTACAACCTCTTTGGTGGCGCCGATTAGGCCGCAGCTTCATCCGAGGAAACGATGATGATGATGCTCTTCCGGTGGTGCAGGTGAAGACGGCGGTGTGGGAATGGAGGTGGCGCGAAAGACGAGGGAACGTTGGGGCAGCTCCTTGGAGGTGGAGGACGGGGTGGCTGAACCGGCGGGACGATGAGATCGACGACGGATCCTCATTCAGTACGGTGGATGAGGGACGTCGAGGTGTTGCTGTGGACGACGTCGTCGGGGAAGAGGCTCCGGTTGGGTGGCGGACAGAGCAGGGTGTGGGGTTTCATCCCGTGTTTTCGCGGCCTCGGTGTACGAATGGGTGGGCGGATGGGATGGCAGTGGGGAACCATGGCTTAGAGACGCACTTGTCCAAAATGTGGGGTAAGTTACGAAAGTAGCCCCCACCGATTTGAGGCGGTTCTTTCGGTTAAGGGGTACCACGGGCATTTCGCGTGTCGGGATTTCACAGGAGGTGGGAGTTTCGCGCGCATTGTAATTTCAGAATAGAAAGGCGCAGGTTGAGATGGAGGGAGTTGTCGGAGCACAACGAGACAATGATATATCTTAAATATTTCGTGCTAACAAGGCGCGGGTTCAAATTTTCGGACAAGCCTAACATGTACTGTACCAAATCAATGCGCACTACAAATGTCATTCAAAACTTTGAATTCTTGTTGTGTTCAATCAAAATATTTTGCTATGTGTATAATGCATGCAACCTACTACTCAAATGAACGTTTTAGTGCATTCCAAACGTATATACTACCGCTTCAATATGAACTAAATTTGAATTCGTTTCTCTATTTGAATAAGATCTACAGTAATGATTGTTGTGAAGTCAAAGCATTTGAATTCGTTTCTCTGTTTTAATAAGATCTACAATCATCATTATTGTCAAGTTAAACCATCGTTTGTGTATTATCTTCACAGCACACCACATGATTAGTCTCGAATTACATATGAACTATGTGTACTATATGAACTCGAACTAGATTTTTTGAATCCACTTTATTTTGATTTCAAATCACATTACATTTCTAGCTCTAGCTAGATCTTCATAATCTAAACCATGTCTCATATGTATAATGTGTTTATCACATTATGTATGGTGCCCCGCCCCCTATGCCTACAAGTATTTAGATGTGAGTTGCAAACACCACACATTACCACAAATTCAAATAAAATGTGAGAATGTTCGATATATAGTATTGTTTAGATTGCTCGATATTTAGTTGTAAGTTGCAAACGCCACACATTATCACAAATTCAAATAAAATGTGAGATTGTTTGATGTATAGTATGGTTTAGATTGTTCAGCATTTAGCTATGAGTTGCAAACGCCATGCATCATCACATTATGGTATAACATGTGCACATCACGTGTATCACCGCTATATTCATGCATGCAATGTAGAAAACACTATGATCTCCTATTCAAATATATGAATCCGCTTTCATATCAAATTATGATCTTTGTTAGTCTCTTACACCCACACAATCCTCTAACCTTTGTAGCTACCACTAACTTTCTCTCGTGCATGCACACGCCCTCCTCGCCCTCCCCCTCCCTCGGCATTCTATCCACCGGGCACATTCATTTTTTTTCTTTAGGTCGTTCTCCCAGAGTCTCCACAACTCCTTTCCGACACACACCGATCGATAAACCTCTCCAGCGATGCATGCCTACAACATAGACACACACCTTCAATCTCCTCCTTTATGTGTCCTTGCCTCGTGTCTCTCATATGGTCAGACACACGTATAAACTCTCGCCCCTCTTTTCATCAATCTCACAACCGCACACTCCTCCCCCTATCTAGCTAGTGGTTGGGCCTCTCGCACCACCTCCTAGCTCCATTCTCTCTGTCTATCCGTCTCATTGGGCCTTATTTGCCTCTAACAAATGGACGTACACCGACCGATCTCTTACTATACATATAGATAGCTAGGTCCTTATAACTCATTTTTACCCACACGTCGACCGATCTACCTCATTAGTTGTGTCTCTCCCTTCCTCCAACAAACAACAATTGATCTACCGATCTAGTTAGGTTTGCTTACCAAACACATGGTTCCCCTTCATCATCCATGGATGTGTCCCGACAGATCTATCATGCACAGGCACACACAGAAACACATCCCCACTCTTATTGATAACATTGCAGCTCCACCCTCAGTTTGTCTAGTAGGCCTCTCCCAACATCTCCGAGAAGCAACTCCATCACCCATCCAGCACTCTACCCCTCTTCCTCCCTCTCCCTCCCTCTCTCCCTCCTCTCTCTCTCTCTCTCTCTCTCTCTCTGTCCCATCATATTTCCCGTCCTTCAGTTATGTATGGATGTCGACCGATCTCCCTCAAAACATAGTTGGGTCTCTCCTTCTCAACACATATACGAGTCATTCTACCTCTATAGTTAGGCCTCTGCCTACCCCTCCCCCACCCCCTCCCCCCACACACATCGATACATCGAGTGCTCTAGTCATGTCTCCCTGCCACACACAAACTTGACATGTGCCCTCTAACGTTCCGGTAGGCCAGTCGCCCTATATCTTTGACTTGCACACACACACAATTTTGATGGCTCTCTTCATCGAT
>NC_041381.1:108814873-108831916 GCF_002162155.2 Triticum dicoccoides | reverse complement strand
GTATCTCTCACAGACACCCACGTAGGTGGGGGACGTGCACGAAGAGAAGAGGTGCATGCACGGTGCACATACTCCCGTCTCTTTCCGTAACGCCCCGGATACAACTTTCCATATTCGTAACTCCAACTCTTGCCTTTTCCGGAGATGCGATATGTTATTTTCATCCGTGGTTGGGTTTTTGTTTTTTTTTTGTTTTGCATTTTGTTCATGTCTTGCATTTCATCATCGCATCATTCGCATTGCATTGGCACTCCGTTGCCGTCATGTTTTAAACTCGTAGTCGATCGTCGTTGCCGCGTTTCCCCCTTGCCTTCGTTGACCGATCCGAGTCTAACCGGGTTTTCGATTCCCTCTTGTCTGGCCATTTGACCCCTCTACTCTTTACTCAAACCCCTCGCGCGCGTCCGAAACTTCTCCCGGACCCGACCCGGGTTGTCATGACCAATGGGTCCGGATCATCTCCAAATATGTATAAAATATCTTTGTTTTCTTATTTGGACACCCTACCTATTTATTCTTGACCGTCCGATTTAATCGGAAGGTCCAAATCTATCCTAAACCCCCCTTTCCCTATATATAGACCAACTTCATACCTAATCTAAACTAACCCTAAAATCTAGGACGTTTGTCCCTCGCGCCGCCGCCGACGCATCTTCCTCGGGATCACCAGCGATCCAGCCGCTGCTCTCCACCTCGCAACCGCCCACACACACCCAGCCTCATCCTCCCTGATCCAAAATCCTCCCTCGTTCAACACCAGCAAACCCAAATCCATCCCCTCCTCGATCTACCTCCCTGCCCGAGCTACTCACCGCGCCCGCCGCTGCAAGTTCCTCGCTACGCCGGTCCTCTATTTCGTTGGAGCAGAGATGAGGCGACCGCTTCAGCCCCTGGCCCCGCTTGATGTGGATCGATCCGAGGCAGTAGCCTCTCGCCCAAGCCTCTCCTCCGTTCCCGTCGCTGCCGGCGACGAGCCGCAGCTCGCCGGGGCGCCCAAACGCCATCAACAACGAAGCCAGCAGGCTGTCGTCCCTCTCCGCCTTCTCCTGGAGCCCCTCCCATGCTCTCCTCCTGCAGCTCGCCTCGCCGGAGTTCGGCGCCACCGGAGCACCACCACCAGGCTGACCTCTTCCTTGCTTCTCCCCGTGCCCCTCTTCTTCTATCAAGTCTTCTCCTCTCTGAAACTGCCGTGCCACCATTTTCTTCAGGTACTAGCTCCGCCTGGCGCCCTGGCCGACGGCCTCCTCAAATCCGGTTGCTCCGCCTTGGATCCGACCGGAAAGGGCCCTCGTCCGCGCCCCTGCCAAGCTCGCATCCCACCGCCGCGCTGCCGTTCCTCGCCCCGCACCGTCGACCTGCGGCAAGCGCCCCGCATCCCTCTGCTTCCTCCACAAACACGAGCAGAGCACTTCCGCTCGATCCAGTCCCCGTTGACCGCGAGTGTCGGCTGGCTCACAGCCGCACAGGCCCAGCTCCCTTCGCCCGCGAGGCCTAGCTCCGCGCACCCCCTTCCAGCCTCCTGCTTCCTCTCTCCACCGACTGGGCTTAGCCCATGGGTGAGCAGCCCCCCTCCAGCCCTCTCCTGTACACTTGGCCTAGTCAGATTCGGCCCGTGCACATTTTTTTCTCGCCTGCGAATTTATCTATTTATCTAGCGAATTAACAGATTTGCAGAAACCCCCTTGCACTTCATGCATTTAATAACTCAACAACCGTGCATCAGATTAAAATGATTTAAACATGTAAAATGCTTAGAATTTTGTGTAGATTAATAATATGCCACTTTCATCCATGTTAAAAAATGTTTAAAATGTTGTTTGTTTAAATTTGCTCAAATGCCATGCTAAAATGATTTATTTCATAACTAAATAACCGTAACTCTGTTTAAAATAAAGTTTATATGTATTTGGGGTGAAAAAATGCATAGATTAACATGTTGCACTTCATTTTCCTGTTTATCAACTATAAAATATGGTTTAGGTTAATGCATATATACTGCATATATACTTCATTTTCCTATAGATTAATGCATAGATCCTTGCTATATATACTACCTAACCCTAGATCCTAGTCTATCCCATCCACCAAATCCCCTCACCCGCCGCCAGCCAACCAACCTCCCCCCTTCTTCCTCGGGATCCTCCCACATCCACCCAACCGGATCGCTCCGACCAGCTCCCTTGTTTTCCGCCGCCACCCAGTTACAGCAAGCCACCACATTCTTCTCCTCGTCTCTGCAGCGAACCCAACCAGCACCTCCAGCGCCTCCCCGACGGCCTCCTCTCCGTCGAAGCAGGCCAGTGCTGCCGCTCGCTGTACCTTCTCCTCCTCCCTCCCGCAATCTCCCTTTCCCTCCGATCTCTAACCTCTCGGACCTCTCTCTTTTCCTCAACAGGAGTTGCCGCAGCCGCTGTCGTTCCTGGCCTCGCCCGCATCCCGTTGCCGTGTTGACCGAGACTGCGTTGGCCTCCAGCCAGCGTCGAGTCGCCTGCCCCAAGCTTCACAGGCGCTCGGAGTTCAAGCCCCGCGCCTGCAGCCTCTCGTCCCGCAGCACGCCCGTCCTCAGAGCCCCCCGCTAGGAGCTCCTTCTATTTGCTCGCTTCGACCCCGGGTCACCGGAGACAACAGGGAATCTCCTCTGCCTCGCCCCGTTCGCCCGCAAGTTCCACAGCGCTACCGGAGCTCCCTCGGCCGACGAGAACCACCTGCAGATGAGCCCCACGTCGCTCCTTCCTTCCCCTCCCCTGATTTCTAGTCCCTCCTCTCACATATCTCTCTCTCTGAACCAGGAACCCCATCGATGGTCGCGTCCTCGTCGTGCGCGTCATCACCCGTTCGTCCCTGCCGGCAGCCGCGCTGCTCCCCTTCCTCGTCGTCCCTCCAACCGGAGCCCCGTCGTCAGAGTTAGATTCTAACCCTGAACTAACTCTAAGTAAAGAGGTGTTTGGATGGCAGGGTTAGATGGAGCGCGGATACGGCGAGGCACCTTCACGGGCGGTGCGAGAGGGAGGGAGGGAGAGGACGAGAAGCTTCAAGGAAGTGGGGAGGGATCTGCTGCGGGGAGAGTGAGAGAAAAAAAGTGTTTATTAGTGGTCCCGAGAAGAACTAACCCAAATAAGGACCTCTTGGATGGGTTAGTTTTTTTGGATGGGTTAGATGCATCTAACCTAAACTAACCCTCCTATTTGGATCTTTTTTGGTTAGTTGACTCCAAACTAACCCAAACTAACTCTAACCCATTGATCCAAACAGAGCCTATGATGGAGTGAGGGATTATGGTTCTTAGGGGGGTGCGTGTCACATGGAGAGAGAACAAGGGAGGAGAGTGTTGGATGGGTCTATATGTATAGCGCGAGCGAGACATGTGTATGTGTGAACCAGGGAGATAAAAGGCCTGTTTGGCTTGCGTCATGAGAATCTTTTGCATGGCCTGGGGTTGTGCCCAGATTTCATGCACGCTTGTTTTGGTTGCTACCCTGTGAAAAAGAAAGCCCGCCTGGGCTGGGTTCCCTCTTGCACTTTAATTATCCTGGATGAACTCCAGACACTGCAAGTAGCCTAGCCCAAGCGACCGATTTCGAACGCCTCGTCGTGCCTGGTCGTGCGGCCACGAGGCTAACAGCAACATGGATGGATATTAGCATTAATTAATTGATGCATGGATTGATTGATGGGACGTTGATGCTTGGCCTGGCCCAGGCATGAACCAAACGCTCCAGCACCACACAAGCCTGGCCAGGCAGAAATATTTTACATCTGACGTCCACACCAGGCAGTACCGACCATCAAGGCATGAGGGTCAGGTCATGAACCAAACTGACCAATAAAGTTTGAGTGAGATTGAGGAGCCCCGATAAGGCTGAGTGGTGCATCAGATAGCTGAGAGGGGGAAAGAGATATTCCATCCGCTCGATAATGCAGTGCATGTAAATTTTTTAGAAGTCAAACTTTGGAAACTTTGATCAGGTTTACGCAAATGTTATTTATATCTACAATACCAAAGATACATCATACAAAACTACATCTGATGGTGAATCTAATGGTATATGTTTGTCATACTAGATGTAATTCTTTTTCTCCACGTACATGGTCAAACTTTGTGATGTTTGACTTTTAAATAAATCTATGTGCTATGGACGGAGGTGAGTGCCTCAGTCAAGACAGATCAAGTGTGTGTGAAGGAGAATGAGTAAGTGTGCAAAAAGAGCATGTGTGTGAAAGAGAAAGTGACAACAAACAATAAATTAGAGAGAGAGTGTGTTTTTTTGTTTCTTATGCGAACATATCACGCATGCATCTCCGAGATGGAAAAGCGAGGCGAGGAGATACACGAAGATAGCTAGTGTGTCATCGTTTGCAATGGAGTGAGACACCCCTGTAGCACATGTCCAATAGAGGTCTGGCCAAGAAGGAAAAAAGGTCGAGAGGGACACATGGATGGCATGGACGCATGGGAAGAGAGAGAGGGTGTGTTTGTGATAGAGAGATCCCCTCGAGATCGTGAGGGGACTATATGGGTGGGAGATCGAGGGAGTGCGTGCGCGATAGAAAGATGCCCCGAGAGAAATCGAGATAGACCATGCACATGTTTGTGATGGAGACTAAGATTAGCTAGTCATATACATATACGGGGGACTGTGTGTGCCTACAATTGAGTGAGAGACCATCATACTTGGCTAGTTGGGCATGAGATTGTGTGTGTGTGTGTGTGCGTGTGAGATGGAGAGAGAACAATGGAGAGAGATAGAGTTTTAGATGGGCCTATCCAGTGCGAGTGAGATATGCATGTGTATGTGTGACCCAAATGGATGGAGAGTTTGAGAGAGGGGGGGGGAAGAGCTCCGAGATGACATAGTGGTGCGTGAGATAGTTACGGGCAAAGAGACAAGGAATTTGTGTGCATACGATGAGTGCACCCAAGATATCTAGCTTTGACTAGCTAGAGTATCATACATAGTGTGCGAGAGAGACCTATAGATGGTGTATATATGAATGCGGACTAGAAAGACCCCCCCACACACACACACACAAAGAGAGAGAGAGAGAGAGAGAGAGAGAGAGAGAGAGAAAGGGAGAGGGACCAACAAGGTTTTTGTGTCGGATGCGTGCGACAGAATTGAAGATTGCCGGCGAGAGAGTGAAAGAGAGAGAGAGAGAGAATAGGAGTCCGGGAGAGGGGGAGGTCGCGTTTTATGCATCAAAGACTGATATAAACTTGCATTCAAATATTTAAATTGGAGACCATGTTGTCTGCAATCCACACATGAGTGGATATATGCGTATATCAAACAAGTTCATTAATTTGACTTTCAACATGTTCATGGAGTACTATAATACTGTACAACATGCTACTCGATTGAGGTTTTCAATTTTGGATTTAGTTCACTATTTTGACCTATTGAACGAGCTAGTTCATTGAATTGAGATATTTCATTTTGGGTTTGATTCACGTTTTTGAGTGGGTCAACTATTTGTCATATAGTAAATCGCTAGCAACGAGCATGTAAAAACACATTACTCCCGAGCATCATCTCTCCATCTAAAAAAGAAGTGGCAAGCTAATATTTCAAAATTTGATTCGAATCGACTTGGTAAGGTAGACGTGGATGCTCGTTCTCCCAAAATTTGAATGAACAGTTAAACATCCTCTCTGCTCGATGGAATTCGCCCGAGCAAATAAATGGGAGACACGAAATTACCGTCCTATGTGGGACACGCATCAATTGCCCGTTGTACATCGAGGGTAGGTTCGTAACTTCATCCAAGCGTGCCTTCTCCTCGGCCGAAATGACATGTGCCGACTAATTCATAAACCATGGTCGGCAAAACACGCTCTCCTCGCCCGAAATAGCTCGCGCCCACTATTTCAAAACACGCTCTCCTCGCCCGAATTCGCTCGCGCCCATTATAGTTCAAAACACGCCCTCCTCGCCCGAAATCGCTCCCGCCCACTATTTGGGGAGAAGCAAAGTTACTCTACTATCCCCGACCCTCGGTACATAGACCCAAGCTGAGAAGCCTATAGGCAAGGGTAGAACTGTAACTCCCCTCACATTTCATACAAATGCGTCCGTAAGACATGGTTCCACTCCCCTCCCAATTCCCCCCGCCCGCCCCCATTCATACCTCGTGGGCGCCAAATCACCTTCTCCCTGGGAAGCTCCCTTCTCTCGAGCCGCGAAACCTCAGCCCCACCTCCATGGCGCCCCCCCACCGCACCAATTTCACAGTCGCCCTCCTCCCTAATGCCAGAGACGCTGTCCAATTGCCGTCGTGCACTGGGCCGTGTGCCTCTTACTTCGTGCTGCTGGTGCTGCCTCGACGACGGCCGCGTGAACCGTACCGGAGCCGATTCACACCCGCCGTTGTTCACGGCGCCGGAGTGGCTCCAACTTCGGATCTGTCCAGAGTCCTGGCGCTGCTTCCGCATAGCCGTCGACCGTCACGACATCGCTCTTTCCCTGCTGCCGGTCACCACCGCAACCGTGCCGGCCTCACCGACTCGGCAGCTGGACCTGCCTACTTCACCATGCCGCTAGATAGGTCACACCCTCATCTGAAATCACTTTATTTAGGTGTTAGTTGTCTAAATTTTTATTCTGGGCCAATCGATTCCCAATGGGAAGCAGCACCCCTCAAGGCGGTGGAGCTCCTAGGCTGACGATTGGCTGGTGTCTAACGTAAGGGTGCCGGGCCGCAAGTTCTCCACGGAAGCAGCGCTTAGATGTCTACCTTTTTCAGTTGCGTGGGTTGAAGGTACTGCCGCCGCCGGATCTGGATGATGGGGAGTCTTCGTGGATTGGCCTGGGGGAGGCACAACCACGGCAGTGCAGTGGGGCGGGGAGCGGGGTTTTGGACGGGGCCATGGACGGCAGAGGCAGGCTGCTCTGCCGTTGGTCGCTGGCTCTTCGGGGAAGATTCCGAATAGTGTCAGCCGGGAGGCACAAGATGGCCATCAAGCCATCCGGCGTAGATCGGACAGTACCAAAATAAAATAAAATCGTGTGACCACAATTTAGTCTTTAGTCAACAGACGTGTGACCACTCTCGTACCTTGCTGTTGATCTCTTAGTGTATTTCTTTGGATCAAAGAGATATGTCTGTTCTTAACTTTATGCGTTATCTGCATCTTCAGACACACCGTCTTCCGACTCACCGCAGCTGCTCCAACAAGGGAAGCATACACCAGAAGGGAGCTACAGTCCCCACTCAACAGTTTCCTGCATCGAATGCGCGTGCCCGACATGGACAGCCACAACAACTGCAGGGCCATCGACAAGTCAGCACATGATGCTCACTCTTATGGATGGCAGCCAGATAGGTTGTACCCTCATCTTACTTGTGTGCAACATTTATGGCTTTGTTATTCATCTAAGCACGGAAAATAGATCATCACATTTCACTGTATATTCATGCTGATCTCTTACGGGTCTTGTTCAGGAGTTCACGCTGTTCCATAGTTTAGCTAAGATACTTGTTCTTTAGGTAACGCTGTTCCATAGTTATCATCCATCAGCCAATGCTATCCCACAGGCTGGTGATTATAGTATTATACCACTTCTAGTATTACCTATGTTGTTCTTTAATACTTTTGTGTGCCATCTAATTAATCTTGGGTACAAACGATACATATTCTGTAGCTTTCATCTGTGTTCTCCCTTTAGTTTATGAGACTTGTTGCTGCTAGTTAACCCCAGTCCTACTATTTATGTCATCTCCTACAGGCACTCATTTACATAAATCTAACTACTAGTTGTCTTCCATGCATGTCAGATATAATTGCACACAATGATATATCCACAAGAACCTCACGGAGCAATGTAAAGGCCAATAAACTTGATGTCAATGATACCCAATATGATGGAACATGTAAAGGCAGTTCTTCAGAAGACTTGCAGAAAGATGATGAATCTTCTTCACCCCACAAGGTCCTTGCTCTAACTTGGCCTGTGATATGGGTACAACATGCATATAATGTCCTGGAGTGTATCTACTCTGTTGCAATGCCATGTGCTTAGCATGCTGATCATGCATGTAAATATGCCATGCCTTCCTGTTTTTTAGTACCTATTCCATTCATGATAACATGTTTTCAAATTCAAGTACTGTCATTCTACTCTATCGCAATGCCATCTGCTTAATTTGGACATCATGCTTCTGAATATCTTATGCATTGTTATTCATCAGTATGTACTTCATCTGTCTGCCATACCATGTTTTTTTACATTAAAGTGTTGTTCTAGTGCTCTGTTGCAATGCCATCTTATTTTCCCAATCATACACGTGTATGTTGTCTTGGTTATTTCTGTACGTATTCCGCTAGCATATAGTTTTACATTCAACTAGTTTTTTTTCCTGTGTTGTCCTGCCGTATCCCTAGCTCTTACACCATAATCCCTCTGTCCGGATTACATGTTGCCGAAATGGATAAAAAAGGATGTATCTAGAACTGAAATATGCCTAGACCCATCCATTTTTTTCCGGATGGAGGGAATACATGTCAATATGTCATGCCTTTCTATTCTTTAGTACCTATTCCATATCTCTGATGTCGCATGTTTTATAATTAAAGCACCATTCTTCTATACAAGGCATGCAAGGGGAAGACGACTATGTTAGAATCTGAAGGATTACAAACAAGGCCTTTGCAAAAGATCCAAACGCCAGGGGATAATAAACCAACTCCAGTTTTTATAGATACTGCTCCAGCACAGAGAAACCCAACAACTCCTGATAATAAGCAGATTCCAGTGGCCAAAGAACTAGTCCGTTCCAGTCGAGCAAAAATATGTCAACTCTATTCTAAGAAGCGTGTGCGTATCCTTTCATCATAAAATTTTATAGCATGCTGGTCATATTTTCTACATGTTTCTTACCCATCTCTCTTTTAGAAAATAAGCTTAACAGATAGAAGAATTTCTGCAATGGTATCGTTTGTGAGGAAAGATTCTTGCAGGAATTCTCTGTGCTCCAATGTAGATGTAAGTACCTGTTGTATATCACTATATTTTTACATCAGCATGTATTTTGTTAGTCGGCGTGAATCCAACCTTTATCTGATCTAAATTTAGTTGTAGCAAAATATATGATTAAAGGCCACAATGTTGATTTTTGTAAGGAAAACTGCCTGGTAGTTTTGCATCCTGAACTGCATGAGTGGGTTTGAATACTTTGGTTCTGCAGTGGGTTTTTTAGTGTTTTTTTTACTGTGTTGTCCTGTCGTATCCCTAGCTCTTACATCATACTCCCTCCGTCCGGATTAAATGTCGCAGAAATGGATAAAACTGGATGTATCTAGAACTGAAATACGCCTAGAATCGTCCATTTATTTCCGGATGCAGGGAATACATGTCAATATGTCATGCCTTTCTATTCTTCAGTACCTATTCCATCTCTGCTGTAGCATGTTTTATAACTGAATCACCATTCTTCTATATAAGGCATGCAAGGGGAAGACGGCTCTGTTAGAATCTGAAGGGTTACAAACTAGGTCTTTGCAAAAGATCCAAACGCCAGGAGATAATAAACCAACTCCATTTTTCATAGATACTGCTCCAGCACAAAGAAACCCAACTCCCACTAATAATAAGCAGATTCCAGTGGCCAAAGAACTAGTCCGCTCTAGTCCAGCAAAAGAATGTCAACTCCATTCTTAGAAGCGTGTGCGTATCCTCGCATCATGAAATTTTATAGCATTCTGATCATATTTTCTACATGTTTCTTACCCATCTCTCTTTTAGAAAATAAGGTTAAACGATAGAAGACTTCCTCCATTAGGATCGTATTCGAGGAAAATATCTTGCGGGAATTCTCTCTGCTCCAATGCTGATGTAAGTACCTGTTGTATATCACTATATTTTTACATCAACATGTATTTTGTTAATCGGCGTGAATCTAACCTTTATCTGTTCTAAAATTAGTTGTAGCAAAATGTTAAAGGCGCCAATGTTGATTTTTGTAAGGAAAACTGCCTGGTAGTTTCCCATACTGAGCTGCATGAATGTACTATCTCATATCACGCACATTACTGAATTGTAGTGCTTCTCTGGTTGCCCATTCATTCATTGTGTCAATGTTGCTTTCGTACTACCTTACCTGGCTGATGATAGCTGTGCCATATTGTGTTAATTTGGTGTAGGCTACTTGCCCAAACGTTCGTTGTGTCAATGTTGCTTTCCTATTATCTGACTTGGCCAATGATAGCAATGCTAGTGTGTTAATTTTGTGTAGGCTGCTGAAGATAAGAAGACAAACTCTGAAAACAGCAAGGCAACCCCATTGTTTCTTTCCAGTAAATCTAGGCCAGGTAATATGGCAATAACTCATGATTAATCTGTTTGGTTCCCGTCCTAATTTATGTTATGATGCAGTGGTCGAGACACTCTCCACTATCAATAATACAAGCCTGCCAAAATCGCCATCTAAATCTGTTCAGTATCCTCTGTCTCGAATGCAACGGAATAAATGTATGTTTGTGAACCAATTAATGGCTGAAGCAATGATGGAAATGGTGGATGAATCAGAGGTGCAGAATCGTGCGACACAACAACTGATCAATGTTTTCAGAGACAGTGTCGCAAAGCAGAAAGAACTTGCCCACATGCTTATGGGCGTCATCTGTGCTGAGGTTGTAGATTGTGATGTTGTAGATGGTTAGGTTCTGCTCATTTATTTGCACTGGCATCAATCTTTGATTGCCAGTGGATGTAATTTCCTGTAATATATGCTGGATGTGCAACGGTATTCCCTATATGCCATACCTTTGCGTGATCGGTTTTGGTCATGTGCATAATTTATCGTCGTAATGGGCTCAAATTATCTAATGATCCATTTGAGTCGGCCTTCAATGCTCTGACTTGACAAAAATATCGGTCTTTGAAATATTGAATTGATATTCAGACGGCTTAGAGATGTAAATCTTGCCGACTTATGATTACCAAATTTGTCGGGTTATAAATAAATGATGTCGGGTCATGTAATTGTTGCTGATGCCGGGTTAATCTTATGATGACACTGGGTCATAAACTTTGCAGATTTCTCTGATAATAATATAATACCTGATTTTCTCAAAACTGAGAATTTGAAGTTATTCCTCCCTTATATGCATATCACCTGTAGCCCCCAAGTGTCAGGTTGTCATGCTTGCAGCAACCTGGGACTTGCAATTGTTTTATGCTCATGAAAACTTCAACCAACATAGCGATACAAAGAAGGAACTAGCAAGCAAAGATAGAAGTGATATCGAGGGCAATGGTCATCTTGCCTGAGATCCTGCAAGAAAGAAGAACGAGTCCAAGAAGAAGACAAACGGACGTAGTCGAACGAATCCTCACAATCCGCAACGTTACCGGAACTAAGAAACAACACCGGAAAGAAGCAAACAACATGGTAAACAATCATCACATAACATGGCATGATGCACATTCAAGTATGATGCATGTCCGGTTTAAATATGCATGACATGGCAAAGTGCACAAACAACACAACAATTTAAGTGGAGCTCAATATACAACGAGTTGCATATTGATGAAACACCACATCCAATTATTTAGTTCGCTCTCGTTTATAAACAAGAAAAGTTTAAATGTTGGTTAACATGGCAAGAGGTGAAACATGAGCAAACCACCTATTTAGGAAAGTTTAAATGATGCCGGAAACAACAAACAACAATTCTGGAAAATCCCCATATGTTATTTAGCAATTTAATGCAACAACAATTTTAAACATTTTAAATGTTGTTATCATGACGTGGATGACATATACAAGTTTTATGCAATTTTTATGAAAATGTTGACATAATATAAGATATGAAGCATTTGTCACCATGGCGGAACAAAAGGGGTGCCGCGGCAATGACAACGGAAATGGTGCCACGGCAACATTCTGATGATCCGGCAACTCGCTGAGATACCGGTGCAAAAGAAAGTGTGGGCGTGAGCATGCAAAAGATGGCGGGGTGATCCTGGATTACCGGGTTCCCATGGGTCGACGACATGGCAAACGAGTAGGAACGTGGAAGGATCAACTCAAACATGGTGCAAACACGAGCACCTGATACAACACACGTGCATTCGGTCCACGCGTGATCGTCTCGTGGTTATACCTTTGTAGTGTGCTTTTTCGGAGCGGTTCGAGTTCATCGAGGGAAGTAGTGGTACACGGGCCGTAGTGGAAGTAGTTGTTCTCGCGACGGTAGTGGAAGTAGTTGTACATGTTTCGTAGATGAACTAGGCATAACCGTGCGGCAGTCGAACTTGGCGACGGTAGTGGTACACATTGTCTTGTCGAATCCGAGCGACGGTAGTCATACACGACATGTTGTGGAAGTAGTGGTACACATATTGTAGAGGAACTTGATAGAATACAGTATCCAGGGTCGTCGCGATACTGGTAGCTCGTGTAACTCCATAGTTCATTGCGTAATCGTACACGAGTCTATGGCGAAGATAGTCGTACATGCACGTAGATGAACTTGACGGGTCCTGACGTCCTGGTACTTGGCGTCCTCTCGGGATTTTGAACTTATTTTAACCCCATATTTTTTATGTGTCCAAAATGCACCGTTCAAAGGCACATCAACAATTTTCAACCGTTTGTAACTTTATTTGGTATTTTTCATGCATTTACTGATTTTTTGAGCTAAATTACCCTGAAATTGAAAAGCACTATAAATAAGCTCTGGAAAGGTTGAAAGTAGGCATGGTATCATCTTTTCACCCACATAACATGTGCTAGAATGTTGAGACGGTTACGGAAAAAATTGGATACAATTCGTGTACAAAATGGACAATCTCTTTCGAAGTATCAGGCTTTCAGACGAAAACTCATCTCTTACAAAGGGATTTCATTTTTTTGAACTTATTTTAACTCCAGACTTTTTGTGTGTTCAAAATGCATCATTAAAAGGCGCATCATCAATTTTCAACCATTTCTGACTTCATTTTGTATTTTTCATGCATTTACTGATTTTTTTAGCTAAATGACCCTGAAATTGGGAAGCACTACAAATGAACTCTGAAAAGATTGAAAGTTAGCATGATATCATCATTTCAGCCATATAGCATGTGCTACAAAATTGAGAGGGTTGCGGAAAAAACTGGATGCACTTCATGTACAAAATGGCAATCTCTTTCAAAGTATCAGGGTTTTGGATGAAAACTCATCTGTTCCAAAAGGCATTTCATTTCTTAACATGTAACTGGAGTGATATTCTAGATCAAAGGAATCATCAGAATAGTTGTGGAGAGAAAGTCTTCACTTTTTCTTCGTGTGTGTCCCTTGCTTATTGCGCCGTAACCATGGATAATCTTCATCGTTTAATAGGGTGTTTGGGTCAGCCTTGACTTTGAAGGGAGGAATTTCATGAAACTTTTCATAATCTTTAGACATGTCTGTCTTGCCCTCCACTCCCACGATGTCTCTTTTCCCTGAAAGATCTATGTGGCGCTTTGGCTCATCGTATGATGTATTCGCTTCCTTATCTTTTCTTTTTCTCGGTTCGGTAGACATGTACTTCACATAGAAAACCCGCGCCACATCATTAGCTAGGACGAATGGTTCGTCTGTTTACCCAAGATTGTTGAGATCCACTGTTGTCATTCCGTACTATTGGTCTACCTGTACCCGGCCCCCTGACAGATTAACCCATTTGCACCGAAACAAAGGGACCTTAAAATCATGTCCATAGTTAAATTCCCATATGTCTACTATGTAACCATAATATGTGTCCTTTCCCCTATTGATTGTTGCATCAAAGCGGACACCACTGTTTTTGTTGGTGCTCTTTTGATCTTGGGCGATCATGTAAAACGTATTCCCATTTATCTCGTACCCTTTGTAAGTTAATACAGTCGAAGATGGTCCTCTGGCCAACGAGTACAGCTCATCTACAACAGTGTTGTCACCCATGAGATGTGTTTGCAACCAACTACCGAAAGTCCTGATGTGTTCACATGTAATCCGGTTGTCACACTGCTCCGGGTGTTTGGAGCACAAAATATTCTCGTGTTCATTGACATATGGGGTCACCAAGGTAGAATCCTGTAGAGCTGTGTAGTGTGCTTGAGACCAAGAATGCCCATCCCTACATATTATTGAGTCTGCTCCTAGCGTGCCTTTTCCAGTCAATCTCCCCTCATACCGCGGTTGAGGAAGACCAATCTTCTTAAGGTCGGTAATGAAGTCAACACAAAACCTAATGACCTCCACTATTTTATGACCCGTGGAGATGCTTGCTTCTGGCCTAGCACAGTTACAAACATATTTCTTTAAGACTCCCATAAACCTCTCAAAGGGGAACATATTGTGTAGAAATATAGGGCCCAGAATGCCAATCTCGTCGACTAGATGAACTAGGACGTGTGTCATGATATTGAAGAAGGATGGTGGGAACACAAGCTTGAAACTGACAAGACATTGCACCAAATCACTCCTTAACCTTGGTAGGATTTTTGGATCAATTACCTTCTGAGAGATTGCATTGAGGAATGCACATAGCTTCACAATGGCTAATCAAACGTTTTTCGGTAGAAGCCACCTTAATGCAACCGGAAGTAGTTGCGTCATAATCACGTGGCAGTCATGAGACTTTAGGTTTTGGAACTTTTTGCCATATTTATTATCCCTTTATATTCGACGGGAAGCCAGACGGGACCTTCATACTGAGCATGCATTCAAAAAATATTTCCTTCTCATCTTTGGTAAGAGCGTAGCTGGCAGGCCCTTTATACTTCTTTGGATGTATGCCATCTTTTTCATGCACACATTGATGGTCCTCCCGTGCCTCTGGTGTATCTTTTGTCTTCCCATACACGCCCAAGAAGCCTAGCAGGTTCATGCAAAGATTCTTCATCACATGCATCACGTCGATTGCATAGCGGATCTCTAGGTCTTTCCAATAGGGTAGGTCCGAAAATATAGATTTCTTCTTCCACCTGGGTGCACGTCCCTCAGCTTCATTTGGAACATATAGTCCGCTGGGACCCTTTCCAAAGATTACGTGTAAATCAATGACCATATCAAGTATGTGATCACCAGTACGAACGGCGGGCTTCTTCCGGTGATCTGCCTCACCTTTGAAATGCTTGCCTTTCTTTCTACATTGATGGTTGGTCAGAAGAAATCGATGATGTCCCATGTAGACATTCTTCATGCATTTGTCCAAATATATACTTTTGGTGTCATCTAAACAGTGCGTGCATCCGTGGAATCCCTTGTTTGTTTGTCCTGAAAGGTTACCGAGAGCAGGCCAATCATTGATGGTTACAAACAGCAATGCATGTAGGTCAAAATCCTCCTGGTCATGCTCATCCAACACACGTACACCTTTTCCATTCCACAGCTGTAAAAGTACTTCAACTAATGGCCTTAGGTACACATCAATGTTGTTGCCGGGTTGCTTAGGGCCTTGGATGAGCACGGCATCATAATGAACTTCCACTCCATGCACAACCAAGGAGGAAGGTTATAGATACATAGAGTCATGGGCCAGGTGTTATGATTGCTGCTCTGCTCTCCAAAAGGATTAATGACATCCGCGCTTAAACCAAACCATACGCTCCTTGCGTCACCTCCAAAGTCCCCCCCCCCACGTTCTCTCGATTTCTCTCCACTGCGACCAGTCAGCGGGTGCTCTAAACTTCCCGTGTTTCTTACCGTCCCGTTTGTGTCATCGCATCAACTTGGCATGCTATTTGTTTCTAAGCATACGTTTCAACCATGGTATTATAGGAGCATACCACCGTGGCAAGAATCCTCTTCCTGGGGCGCTCGCCCTCAACATCACCAGGGTCATCTCGTCTGATCTTATACCGCAATGCATCGCCTACCGGGCATGTGTTCAAATCCTTGTACACATTGCGGTAGAGGATGCAGTCATTAGGGCATGCATGTATCTTCTGCATCTCCAATGCTAGAGGGCATAGAACCTTCTTTGCTCTGTACGTACTGTCAGGCAATTCGTTATCCTTAGGAAGCTTATTCTTCAATATTTTTAGTAGCTTCTCAAACCCGTTGTCAAATACACCATTGTCTGCCTTCCATTGCAGCAATTCCAGTGTGATACCGAGCTTTGTGTTGCCATTTTTGTAATTTGGCTACAACCCTTTTTTGTGATCCTCTAACATGCAATCGAACTTTAACTTCTCCCTTTCAGTTTGGCATTGTCTCTTTGCATCAACAAAGACCCCATGAAGATCATCATTGGGCACATCTTCTGGTTCCTCTTGATCTTCATCTTCCTCCATTGCAGCATCACCGTATTCAGGGGGACGATAGTTTTCATCATCCTCTTCTTCTTTGTTGTCTTCCATCATAACCCCTCTTTCTCCGTGCTTGGTCCAAACATTATAGTGTGGCATGAAATCCTTGTCAAGCAGGTGGATGTGAAGGGTTTTCGAGTCAGAGTAAGACTTTGTATTCCCACAGATAGGGCATGGAGAAAACATAAAACCATTCTTCTTGTTTGCCTCAGCCACTTCGAGAAAATTATACATGCCCTTAATGTACTCGGAGGTGCGTCTTTCACCGTACATCCATTGCCGGTTCATCTACATGCATTATATATAATTAAGTGTGTCAAAAACCATTACAGAACATCATGTATAGGGAAGTGACCAAATTAATAGAAGTTCACCAACATATTAAAACCAAAGTATAGTAGTGATCAAATGTTATTACGGAAAAAATAAATAAATAAAGTTCATACATAGTTCTCATTGACAACATACACTAGTGCAGAACCGGGCAATAGGACCGGTTCGTAAGGCCCTTTAGTGCCGGTTCCATAACCGGCACTAAAGTGTGGGCACTAAAGCCCCCCCCCCCTTTAGTACCGGTTCAGCACGAACCGGTGCTAAAGGGAAACCACGTGGCACGAGCCAGCTCCAGGGGCCTGGAGCCCTTTAGTACCGGTTGGTAAGACCAACCGGTACTATAAGGTTTGGGGTTTTTTTTTAGTTTTATGATTTCTTTATCATTTAATTTTGTGTTTCCATTTTAATTCTTTTTCGTTTGCTGGTATTTTACGATACTACACATTGTACA
>NC_041381.1:108809343-108814598 GCF_002162155.2 Triticum dicoccoides | reverse complement strand
CTAGTAGAACCAATCATGCATATATATATCATCAATGTCTCACAAACCATCATATTAATTAATTCATACATACACACATGTATAGCTATATACAATTTCTCCTACATATGCATGTTGCCTTCGGAGCTAGTGGAGCCTATTTGGTGCCTTCGGAGCACGATGACAATTGGAAGTGGTTTTCATGGGGGCGGTGGCGGGTAATAGTATTCTCCCTTCGGATTTATGACCTGGTCGAGCAAAAATCCCGCTATTTCCTCTTGAAGTGCTTCTACGCGCTCCGTTTCTAGGAGCTTCTCCCGCACCTCTCTGAACTGTTAAGAAGGAGATCAATATGCATGTGTATTAGTTGTGTGACTAGATATCGATAATGGTGTAAAAATTGTGAATAGTGTTTTGACAAGCATACCCATTCCTGTCTTTGAGATCTGCTCCTTTCGGACGCCATCATGCAAATGTTCTCGCAAACGCAGAATGCACACAGATCAATCCCCTGCGCCTGCTTCAGGGCCTTTACGAGAATGGAATTTGATCAGATAATAATTAATCAAGCATGATAATTAAAGAGATGGCAGCTAGCTAGCTAGCTAGTACTACTTAATTACTTACCTTGGGTCTTCCCCATTTAAGCTTTTCTTTCCATTCGCCTTCCGTGACGCTGATGAACCTTGCCCAAGCCCTGCCCGCCGACAAAGAAAATGAATAAAGGGGTTATTAAATAGTTCATATCATGAAATGACGAACTAAATAGGCCGAGATATATAGTTAATAATGATTGAAATTACCTGTTGACTATCCCAAACAAGATGTTATAGTCAGTTTTTTCTTTCAGTAGTGAGTCCAGTATTTCAACTGTTCCAGCGTCAACTTTAATGATACACAAGACCCAGTGATATCTGCATGCAAACACGTTTGCATGTCTTAATTAAGCGGGCATATGTAAGCAAAAACATGTAGATAGCTAGTAGGCAAAAACAGAGAATTTGTAGTACAAGACAGTGTGACTCACTGAAAGTTGTAAGGAAGTAGTATACCTTCATTGTATTTGAGGCGCTTCAAGAACTCTAGCATGCTTTCCTCTACGGCCTTTTGATGGCGTGCATCTATTTTCCATGTGTATTCATTAACGGTGTTTGGGTCAATGAACCCAATGCCATAGCGTCCACCTTTTCTCATTTCATACATCTTCATCCTGCATATAATACCACAGAAAAGAATATAGTGAGGATAATTACAGGTAATGATTGATCAAAAGGATCACTACAGCTAGCTTGAGACTTAAATTACAGAAAGAAATCACTTACAGACAATAGCAACTGACGATAGATTTGTCGAGTGCGTCTTGATTGTATAACTGAAACAGTTCAGAATACTCAACGGACACAGCTTTCTCATGGTAGTAATGCTCCTCCTTGACATTCACCATGAGGGACAATCGATCAGAAATCTTGGTAATGTTCATGTACCATTGATGCAATTCATACATTCTCGTTGGGAGGTTCTTGACCTTGTCTGGCTCGACCAAAGGTTGGCCCCGAACATATTTCCGTTTTATTTCATCCTCTCTAAGCACACGCATGGGCTCGATCTCGAGGAGTTGTCCAACAGTGATTTTGAGAACTTCAGCCTCCATTATATGCTCCTCCGTTATTACCACATTGCCCACCTCAGGAACGTAAACTGTTTGCCCACAATAATATTGGGCGCGCGTACTGTCACATGTTGTTGGCACAACAAGCGAGGGGATCGATTGCGTCGCCTGTTCTCCCAGCTGGGGAATGGTTTTCCCGCATTTTTGACAGCTGCTTCTTGTTTGCTCGATCCCGAGCTCGCCTCCTTACGTAGACGTGCTCGATTTAACTTCCTGATGTGGCGCTCATAGTCTGTGTCAACAGGCTTGGCAGCTGGTGGTTGAGCCATACGAATGAAGTGGTCAATCGTTTCCTCAGGCACTTTCTCCCTTAGCGGCGGTGGCGGTTTCGGTGCAAAATGGGCTTCCACCTCGGACTTCGATATGGCTGCGATTTCCTCCTCGGACCTGTCATAAGCCCTCTGCGGAAGAGGCGTGAGGCTTGGACCATATTTATATCGCTTGCCTCCGCCTGTACTTCCTGTACTACCTCGACTCGTACCGCTACGCACCATAGCTACGGGGTGTCTCTTCTGTGATTGCTGAGGCGGCGGAGACGGCTGACGGGGCTGAGTTGGACGAGGAGGAGTGGCCGCCTGAAGCTGTGCCGGACTTGGAGGAGGAGTGGCCTGAGGTTGTGCCGGACTTGGAGGAGGAGTGGACGTCTGACATTGTGGCAGACTTGGAGGAGGAGGAGTGGCCTGACACTTTGCCGGACTTGGAGGAGGAGTGGCCTGACACTTTGTCGGACTTGGTGGACTTGCAGGAGCGGGAGACTGCTGACTCGGTGGCGGACTTCGACGAGGAGTCGGCTGACGCAGTGTCGGTGGCCTTCGAAAGATGATGCAATCCTTTTTCCATAGGATGATATGATGTTTGGCGTCTCTGAGAAAGCACTCGTCGTCACCTCCAGGATAGTCAAGCTCTAGCTCCGAATATGGGTCCACCACCTCATCAACCAAGACACGAGCATAGCCCGCTGGAATCGGGTTGCAATTGCCTCGGGGGGATTTGTAAAAGCAACGGCGTCCGCCACCTTCATGGATATGTTCTTCATTTTGACGTGTAGCTCGCAGCTAGTGTTCTCCATGATGTCATCCACGGGGTATCTACCCAGCATTGCATCGTCCGGGGCGGAACCCATGCTGCTTCTCGGCATGGATGGGGCGGTGCTATCCAATGCTGGATCATTCGCTAGCTGCCGCAGCTGCTGAGACCCCCTTTGCTGGGTAAGTGAGTCGATCTGCTCCTGCTGCCGCTGGAATTTGACTACCAATTCCGCTTGACTTGCTTCTAGGCCTTGAAGGCGTTCATAGTCCCGCTTCCTCTGCTCCTCTTCCATCTTCCTCTTCTTCTCCTCCGCAATCTTCTTTCTCGCACGGGTTCTATAGTCGGTGTTCCAGTCTGAAAACCCCTCATACCACGGAATAGCGCCCTTGCCTCGTGTTCTTCCCGGGTGTTCAGGATTTCCCAGGGCAAGCATAAGCTCGTCGTTCTCTCTGTTGGGCTGGAACACCCCCGATCGTGCCTCTTCTATTGCAACAAGTATCGCATCGTCGGCTCCCTTTAGACTTGCCCTCGTCGAAACATTGCCTGTCTTCGGGTCCAACTCCCCTCCATGCGCATAGAACCAAGTCCTGACCCTAGGGGGCCAGCTCTTAGTAACCGGAGTGGCACCTGCATCCTCCATCTCTTTCTCAGACTTATCCCACTTAGGTATTGCCACCGCATAGCTACCTGGCCCCAGCTTATGGAACTTATCCTTTTTTTCGGCATTCTTCTTGTTTATTCTCGACCGTTCCTTAGCTAATTCCGAATCCTTGAATTTCACGAAATCGTCCCAATGAGCAAGTTGGTTCTCTAGTGTTCCCTCGAATACTGGAGTCTTCCTTCCTCCCTTGACGTACTTGTCCCATTCACAATTCTTGTGGTTCTT
Organism: Triticum dicoccoides; assembly: GCF_002162155.2. NCBI lineage: Eukaryota > Viridiplantae > Streptophyta > Magnoliopsida > Poales > Poaceae > Triticum > Triticum dicoccoides. Next base: position 108,811,035 of record NC_041381.1, on the reverse strand, counting down.
GAATGCAACCACCATCTTCCTAAGAGCAGCGTCCTTGACTTTCTGCACATCTGCTTCTGTGAAATGATCTGGTAGGGTGAAATGTTCCATGAGAGTATCCCAAAGCAGATCTTTTTGGTTCTTGTCGACAAAAGTAACATCTAGACGTGGAGCAGCGTCCTCTTTGCCTTTTTGTCTTTTGTCTTTTGCTGGCTCTCTCCATTCTTGAAGGGAGATCGGGAGTTGGTCCTTCACAAGAACTCCGCACTGACGAACGAACTTGTCCACAATCTTCTTAGGCGCTAATGGTTCGCCATTAGGTCTGACTGCCTCGATATTGTACTTTATGCCCTCCTTCAACTTTTTGTTTGGGCCTCGTTTCATCCTTTTCCCTGAAGATTTGCTCGATCCGGATGGCTGAAAGAACAAAGAACGATTCGTTAATATATCTTCAAGTCATTTAAAACATGTGATGATCACCAGATACCTGCTTATATAAATATATATACCTCGCCGGTCTTTGTTGTTTCAGGATCAACATGTTCTTCGTCATCGTCATAATCGTAGTTCATGACTTCATCAATTCGGTCGTCGCGATCGAATATCATATCACCCTCTCCGGTGTTGTTTAGAAATTCGGAGCCGTCATAATCTTCTTCATTCTGATCATCATCTGGCCCGCGTATCATATCAAACATGGTATGTTCTCCCTCTCTGTCCGTATTGTCTGCCGTAGCTTTTATTTAACTAATTCAAAAGAAATATAAAACAATTTAGTATTCAAATTACATCGTCTCGAATAATAGATATAATCTCGAATACTTCGTCTAGAATAATAGATATAATCTCGAATACATCGTCTCGAATAATATATAATATTGAATAGTACATCACTGGCTAGCTAATTAAAGATCGAATACTACAGAAGAATCTAGGACACTCGCGGTTCCTGCGGCGCGGGCGGTGGACACCCAAAGAGAAGGAACCCTCACAGGATCATAGCTGAAGTGAGATCCCCGAAGATACTGCCAGGTATTGGAGAACCTGCCGCCCTCTAACGCAACCATGTAGCGATGGACGTGCTCGTCCTCCTCCCTGACACGGTGACGTACCACCTCCGGCGGGGCCGGGTCCCTCCGCACCGAAACTGGCCCACGCGAACGCCACCAAACGAGATCAGGGTCGACGACGGGACCCGGGGCCGGGTTCCTCATCAAGCGGCGCGCCCCTCCAGGCAGCACCTCCCAGTGCCAGCCCGGCGGAGCCCAGTCCCGGACATGGGTCGGCTGGACGTCGTCGCGGACGGGTCGACGGCGAGGATGCGGGCCGGGCATCGTCGAGAACAAATACTAGCTATATGCCCGCAAAAAGTAATATTTTTTTAATGATTGGATTTTGATAACTAAAATTTCTAACATTTGTACTATTTCAAAAATCTATATACTATTTCATACTAATTAAGCATCTAACACTAAAAACAGAAAACACAACTTCTATAAAACTGAAAAACAACATTATATAAAAAATTTCCATACTAATTAAACACTAATTATATACTAATAATAATAATCTAAATTATATATTAATTAAACATAAAAAATTTCCATACTAATTAAACACTAATTAAACACTAATTTCCATATAAAAAATTTTGATAACTAAAACAATAATAATCTAAACTAATTAAACATACAAAATACGTATATACTAATA
>NC_041381.1:108808028-108809333 GCF_002162155.2 Triticum dicoccoides | reverse complement strand
GACTTGGAGGAGGAGTGGCCTGAGGTTGTGCCGGACTTGGAGGAGGAGTGGACGTCTGACGCTGTGGCGGACTTGGAGGAGGAGGAGTGGCCTGACACTTTGCCGGACTTGGAGGAGGAGTGGCCTGACACTTTGCTGGACTTGGTGGACTTGCAGGAGCGGGAGACTGCTGACTCGGTGGCGGACTTCGACGAGGAGTCGGCTGACGCGGTGTCGGTGGCCTTCGAAAGATGATGCAATCCTTTTTCCATAGGATGATACGATGGTTGGCGTCTCCGAGAAAGCGCTCGTCGTCACCTCCAGGAATGTCAAGCTCTAGCTCCGAATATGGGTCCACCACCTCATCAACCAAGACACGAGCATAGCCCGCTGGAATCGGGTTGCAATGGAAGGTTGCCTCGGGGGGATTTGTAAAAGCAACGACGTCCGCCACCTTCATGGATATGTTCTTCATTTTGACGTGTAGCTCGCAGCTAGTGTTCTCCGTGATGTCATCCACGGGGTATCTACCCAGCATTGCGTCGTCCGGGGCGGAACCCACGCTGCTTCTCGGCATGGATGGGGCGGTGCTATCCAATGCTGGATCATTCACTAGCTGCTGCAGCTGCTGAGACCCCCTTTGCTGGGTAAGTGAGTCGATCTACTCCTGCTGCCGCTGGAATTTGACTACCAATTCCGCTTGACTTGCTTCTAGGCCTTGAAGGCGTTCATAGTCCCGCTTCCTCTGCTCCTCCTCCATCTTCCTCTTCTTCTCCTCCGCAATCTTCTTTTTCGCACGGGTTCTGCAGTCGGTGTTCCAGTCTGAAAACCCCTCATACCACGGAATAGCGCCCTTGCCTCGTGTTCTTCCCGGGTGTTCAGGATTTCCCAGGGCACGCGTAAGCTCGTCGTTCTCTCTGTTGGGCTGGAACACCCCCGATCGTGCCTCTTCTATTGCAACAAGTATCGCATCGTTGGCTCCCTTCAGACTTGCCCTCGTCGAAACATTGCCTGTCTTCGGGTCCAACTCCCCCCATGCGCATTAATTCATACATGTGTGTGTGTGTGTGTGTTCCATATAAAAAATTTGATAACTAAAACAACAATAATCTAAATAATCTAAATTATATACTAATTCATGCTTGTGTGTGTGTGTGTTTTGATAACTAAAACAATAATAATCTAAATAATCTAAATTATATACTAATTCATGCGCTTGTGTGTGTGTGCTCGGGGCCGGGAGGGGTGGCGCCCATGGTGGTTGCCGGGGGCGAGGGAGAGAGGTTAGAGGGGGAGAGCTCACAGCGGGGCGACGGCGAGGCGACG
>NC_041381.1:108796914-108808018 GCF_002162155.2 Triticum dicoccoides | reverse complement strand
GGCGACGAGGGGCGGGGACGGCCGGGGTCGGCGACGAGGGGCGGGGGCGGCGACGTCGACGGAGACGGTGTCGATCGGGGCAGGGCGGCGCGATGGAGAGGGAAAGGAAACAGAGGGAAGAAACAGAGGGAAATTGAAATTTTTTAAGTGTTGTATATATAGGATGGACCTTTAGTACCGGTTGGAGCCACCAACCGGTACTAAATGTCTGTTTTGGCCAGGCCAAGCGGCGGGAAGCGACCCCCTTTAGTACCGGGTGGTGGCACAAACCGGTACTAAAGGCCCCCCTTTAGTACCAGTTTGTGCCACCACCCGGTACTAAAGGGGGTGCGCTGGCGCAGGTGCGGTGCGGCAAGTTTAGTCCCACCTCGCTAGCCGAGGGGCGACCGCACTGGTTTATAAACCCCCGTGCGGTCGCTCTCTCGAGCTCCTCTCCAAAGCAGGCTTACTGGGCCTACGTGTTCTTTGCAGCCCTGTGGGCCCACTTGGCCTTTGCGGGCCTGCATCCTGGCCCAACGACAGGTTGGGTTTCTAGTCGTATGCAGGCCGCTCTGGCCTAGTAGGCGGGATTTTTTTATTTTATTTTTTGCTTTATTTATTTTTGTGTTTTTTTTTGTGTATTTAGAGTTTCTTTCTGAACATTTTTGTTTTAGGTACAAAAAATTACAAACTTTCTGTTAGGGCTTTTTTTTATTATTATTTTGCTTTATTTATTTTTGTGTTTTTTTGTGTATTTAGAGCTTCTTTGTGAACATTTTTGTTTTAGGTACAAAAAATTACAAACTTTCTGTTAGTGCCCGTAGTTTTCAAATTTGAATAGTTTAAATTTTGAATTATTTGAAATTAGTGTGAATCACTAGTTTGTGAATAACTTAACTTTAAAAGTCAGTAAAGGCATGAAAGAATTTGTTTGCACATAAAATTTCTTCGCGTTTCAAATGCCAAAACACATAACTACCCTAACTATTACAGAGATTCCCCTCTCGGTGCGAAACACAGAAGAAAGTGATGATAGCTAGTGAAGCCGATCACATCCCAGATCTTTGGGTGTGAAACTTTTTCTTCGCGTGTGTCCCTTTGCACCGTAACCATGGAAAATCTTCATCATTTAACGGGATGCTCGGGTCAATATTCACTATGAATGGAGCAATTTCATCAAACTTTTCATAATCTTCTGACTTGTCTGTCTTGTCATCCACTCCCACGATGTTTCTCTTCCCAGAAAGAACTATGTGCCGCTTTGGCTCATCGTACGATGCATTCGCTTCCTTATCTTATCTTTTTCTTGGCTTGGTAGACATGTCCTTCACATAGAAAACCTGTGCCACATCATTGGCTAGGACGAATGGTTCGTCTGCATACGCAAGATTGTTGAGATCCACTGTTGTCATTCCGTACTGCGGGTCTTTCGTTACCCCGCCTCGTGTCATATTGACCCATTTGCACCGAACAAAGGGACCTTTAAACCACGTCGATAGTCAAGTTCCCATATGTCCTGTATATGACCATAATATGTTTCCTTTCCCGTCTTGGTTTCTGCATCAAAGTGGACACCACTGTTTTGGTTGGTGCTCTTCTTATCTTGGGCGATCGTGTAAAATGTATTACCATTTATCTCGTACCCTTTGAAAGTCATTATATTCGAAGATGGTAACTGGGACAGTAAGTACAGGTCATCTTCAATAGAGGTGTCATGCATGGTATGTGTCTGCAACCAGCTGGCGAAACTCCTGATTTGTTCACGTGTAATCCAGTCATCAGACTGCTCCGGGTGTTTGGAGCGTAGCAAATTCTTGTGTTCATCCATATACGGAGCCACCAAGGCGGAATTCTGTAGAACTGTGTAGTGTGCTTCAGTGAGAGAATGTCCGTCCATACATATTATTTGTTCCCCTCCTAGCGTGCCTTTTCCATCCAGTCTGCCCTTATGCCGCGATTCAGGAACACCAATCGGCTTAAGGTCAGGAATAAAGTCAATACAAAACTCAATGACCTCCTCATTTTGATGGCCCTTGGAGATGCTTACTTCTGGCCTAGCACGGTTATGAACATATTTCTTTAAGACACCCATGAACCTCTCAAAGGGGAACATATTGTGTAGAAATACAGGACCCAAAACGCTAATCTCTTCGCACAGGTGAACTAGGACGTGTGTCATGATGTTGAAGAAGGATGGTGGGAACACCAACTCAAAACTGACAAGACATTGCACCAAATCATTCTGTAACCTTGGTATGATTTCTGGATCGATTACCTTCTGAGAGATTGCATTGAGAAATGCACATAGCTTCACAATGGCTAATCGAACGTTTTCCGGTAGAAGCCCCCTCAATGCAACCGGAAGCAGTTGCGTCATAATCACGTGGCAGTCATGAGACTTTATGTTCTGGAACTTTTTCTCTGCCATGTTTATTATTCCCTTTATATTCGATGAGAAGCCAGACGGTACCTTAATACTGAGCAGGCATTCAAAGAAGATTTCCTTCTCTTCTTTGGTAAGAGCGTAGCTTGCATGACCCTGATGTATGCCGTCTTCTCCGTGCATACGTTGCTGGTCCTCCCGTGCCTCAGGTGTATCTTTTGTCTTCCCATACACGCCCAAGAAGCCAAGCAGGGTCACGCAAAGATTCTTCGTCACGTGCATCACATCGATTGCGGAGCGGACCTCTAGGTCTTTCCAATATGGCAGGTCCCAAAATATAGATTTCTTCTTCCACATGGGTGCGCGTCCGTCAGCGTCCTTTGGAATAGGTTGTCCGCGAGGACCCTTTCCAAATATCACCTTCAAATCCTTGACCATATCATGTACATCAGCACCAGTACGGTGGCGAGGCTTCGTCCGGTGATCCGCCTCACCTTTGAAATGCTTGCCTTTCTTTCTTACGGGATGCTTGCTCGGAAGAAATCGACGATGTCCCAGGTACACATTCTTCTTACAACTATTCAAATATATACTGTCGGTATCATCCAAATAGTGCATGCATCCGTGGTATCCCTTGTTTGTCTGTCCTGAAAGGTTACTGAGAGCAGGCCAATCATTGATGGTCATGAACAGCAATGCCTTTAGGTCAAATTCTTCCTGTTTGTGCTCATCCCATGCACGTACACCTGTTCCATTCCACAGTTGTAAGAGTTCTTCAACTAATGGCCTTAGGTACACATCAATGTCGTTGCCGGGTTGTTTAGGGCCTTGGATGAGCACTGGCATCATAATGAACTTCCGCTTCATGCACAACCAAGGAGGAAGGTTATACAAACATAGAGTCACAGGCCAGGTGCTATGGTTGCTGCTCTGCTCCCCAAAAGGATTAATGCCATCTGCGCTTAGACCAAACCATACGCTCCTTGCGTCATCTGCAAACTCCTTCCCGTACTTTCTTTCGATTTTTCTCCACTGCGACCCGTCAGCGGGTACTCTCAACTTTCCGTCTTTCTTATGGTCTTCTCTGTGCCATCGCATCGCCTTGGCATGCTCTTTGTTTTGGAACAAACGTTTCAACTGTGGTATTATAGGAGAATACCACATCACCTTGGCAGGAATCTTCTTCCTGGGGCGCTCGCCCTCGACATCACCATGCTCATCGCGGCTGATCTTATAGCGCAATGCACCACATACTAGGCAAGCGTTCAAATCCCCGTACTCACCGCGGTAGAGGATGCAATCATTAGGGCATGCATGTATCTTCTGCACCTCTAACCCTAGAGGGCAGACACTTCTTTGCTTTGTACGTACTCTCGGGCAATTCGTTGTCCTTTGGAAGCATATCCTTTATCATTACCAGCAACTTTCCAAATCCCTTGTCAGATACACCATTCTCTGCCTTCCATTGCAGCAATTCCAGTGTAGTGCCCAGCTTTTTCTTGTCACCTACGCAATTCGGGTACAACAATTTTTTGTGATCCTCTAACATGCGCTGCAACTTCTTCTTCTCCAAATCACTTGCGCAGTTTCTCTTTGCATCGGCAATGGCCCGACCTAGATCATCAACGGGCTCATCTGATGCCTCTTCTTCAGCTTCTTCCCGCATTGCCGGCTCAGCTTCTTCCCGCATTACCGGCTCAGCTTCTTCCCCCATTGTTGTATCATCGTATTCAGGGAACCCATGGCCAGGATAGCTGTCGTCGTCCTCTTCTTCTTCATTGTCTTCCATCATAACCCCTCTTTCTCCGTGCTTGGTCCAAACATTATAGTGGGGCATGAAACCAGACTCAAACAGGTGGATGTGAATGGTTCTTGACGTAGAGTAATTGCGACCATTCTTACAGCCAGCACATGGACAAGGCATAAAACCATCCGCCCGCTTGTTTGCCTCAGCCGCAAGCAGAAAAGTATGCACGCCCTCAACAAACTGGGGAGAGCATCGGTCATCGTACATCCATTGCCGGCTCATCTTCATTACACAACACCGAATAGACCAAATTAATACAAGTTCATACATAAAGTTCATACAACACTTAAATGCAACAAACAAATAACTCTCTAGCTAAAGCATTTAAATGCAACAACAAATGCGATCAAGATCGCAACTAACGTAACAATTGATCCAACAGCATAATGATACCAAGCCTCACTATCGATGGCATATTTTCTAATCTTTCTAATCTTCAAGCGCATTTTCTCCTTCTTGATCTTGTGATCATCGACGACATCGGCAACATGCAACTCCAATTCCATCTTCTCCCCCTCAATTCTTTTCAATTTTTCTTTCAAGTACTCGTTTTCTCTTTCAACTAAATTTAACCTCTCGACAATAGGGTCGGTTGGAATTTCCGGTTCACATACCTCCTAGATAAAAATATCTATGTCAACTTGATGGGCATAATTTGTCATAAACACGAAATGCAACAAATAGTTTTAAAAGAGAATATACCACATCCGAATCATAACAAGGACGAGGGCCGACGGGGACGGATATCAAAACCATGGCACTATGTATAACAAATAACGTACGGGTAAGATAATTATTATACGAGTAACTATATATCCAAATCACACAAACATCAATTTTTTATATAAAATTTCATGAACAAGAGGCTCACCACAAGGTGGTGCCGGCGACGGGATGGTGCGGGCGATCGACGGTGGTTACGACGGAGATTTAGAAGGCACTAAGTAAACCACACCTACATATGCAAACTAAGTGTTATTTTAACCTCAAATTGCATATAAATCAAATACTAGCACATATATATATTTCCTTCCAAATTACTAAACTCACAAATTAATAACTATATAAAGCATTGCAAGAGCTAATATAGCAATGAGAGATGAAAGGACAAAGTTGCTAACCTTTGTGATCATTTGAATGGATGGGGGCCTTCAAATCTTGACAAATTTTGGGCAAAATGTGTGATGAGCTCGAGAGGAAGAGGGGAAGAACAGAGAGGATAGGGGAAAGGGGAAGAACAGAGCGAGCTCGGGTGGACGAAGGGTTTATGTAGGACGACCTTTAGTACCGGTTCGTGCCAAGAACCGGTACTAAAGGTGCTGGAGGGGGCCCAGACTGACAACATCCTGCCACCACTCTCATTAGTACCGGTTCGTGGAACGAACCGGTGCTAAAGGTTAGCCACGAACCGGTACTAATGAGAGCGGCCCGGCTAGCCGTTGGAACCGGCACTAATGTATATATTTGTGCCGGCTCAAATACAAACTGGCACTAATGTGCTTCACGTTTGACCCTTTTTCTACTAGTGATATAGCTCTCTAGAGCATCTAATTGAACCATACAGTGAAACTATGTAAAACATTTCAATGCAACAACAAATGCGATCATAATTGCAACTAAGGAAACAATTGATCCAACGGCATAATGATACCAAGCCTCAGTATGAATGGCATAGTTTCTAATCTTTCTAATCTTCACGCGCATTGCATCCATCTTGATCTTGTGATCATCGACGACATCCGCAATATGCAAATCCAATTTCATCTTCTCCTCCTCAATTCTTTTAAAAAAAATCAAGTAATTGTTTTCCTTTTCAACTAAATTTAACCTCTTGACAAGAGGGTCGGTTGGAATTTCCGGTTCATATACCTCCTAGATAAAAACATATATGTCATGTTTGTCGGCATAATTGTCATAAATACTAAATGAAACAAATAGTTATAAAAGATAATATATACCACATCTGAATCATAAACAGGACGAGGGCAGGATACCAAAACCATCGTACTATATAATAACAAACAATAATAAAAGTAAGAACAGAAAATTATACAAGTATCAATCTAAATCATAAAAGTAGGATTTTTTTTCTTTTAGAAAGAAGATAAGAACAAGAGGCTCACCATGGTGGTGCCAGTGACGAGATCGGCGCGGGCAATCAACGGCGGTGAGGATGGGGACGAGACAGGACGAAACGCCAAACCTAGACAAATCTTGAGGAAAATGGAGCTTGGAGAAGGAGCTTGGAGAGGAGAAAGCTTAAGTGTGGCTCGGGCATTTCATCGAACACCTCATGTGCATAGAAGGTGAACTAGAGCAACACACACCTCTCCCACGGCCAGCCAAAAACATAGAGCACTGGCTCTGTTCACGAGCAGGGGTATATATAGGGATCTCTTTAGTCCGATTGGTGGCTAAAACCAAGACTAAAGGACAACATTTGGTCCTGGTTCCAGCCACCGACCGGGACTAAAGATATTGGGCCAGGAGCGAGGCCCATTGGTCCCGGTTCGTGTGTCTGGAACCGGGACCAAAGGGGTCAGACGAACCGGGACCAATGGCCCCCAAGGCCCGGCCGGCGCCCTGGCCTCACGAACCGGGACTGATGCCCCCTTTGGCCCCTGTTCGAGAGTGAACCGGAATTAATGCCCTTACCCAGGCTTAACCAAAGCCCTGTTTTCTACTAGTGGCTGTGTTCTACGTAAAGTTACATTGCTGACATTTCTCTAGCTTCTTCCCTTCCAAATGAGCTGGCTTATTTTTTTCAGTAAATAATTGTACATGAGCTTGTCATTGTACATTTGTACTAAAAATTAAAATTGCACTTATGTTACTCATTTAAGTTGTGTGAACATTATCTGGAATGATAAGTCTCACAGAACTGTGGTAGCTTTAGCTTAAAACACAGAGGCAACTTCATTTTCTTGAATGCTTAACTAAGGTAGCATAGGTTAACCAATTATTCAGAAATAAAAACATGATACTATAGGATACATCTTGCTGGCAGTTAAGCATCTTTGTTATCTGGCAAAGTTCCATCATATATTGTATGTTCATGAGCTGTGAGAACAGGTAAGAACGGCTTATGAGAGTTGCTAAAAATGCAATGCGTATGATCCACTGATTTGGTTACTAAATGAAATTTCGTGATTTCGGGCGGTTACCGCGTTTACTATCCCCCCTCGAGAAACACTCATACCAAGCAAAATATCTCGGATAATTTGAAAATTTTGAATTCAAACGCATGTTATAGAGTTAAATACAAACAATCTCTTGTATCACGACATAACTGGGAGTGGCCTAGTAGCAAGGGCATCTTTCCTCAGCAGCGAATCGCGGGTTTGAATCTGGGCTCACGCATTTTTCATTTTTCATAGGATGCAAAAGTTAAAAAAGGGTCGAACTCGCGGCGTACGAGCAAGCGAAAGCTACAGTCCAATAGCCACTATACGCCATGGCAAAGTTTGTTATATTATATAGTTAAATATCTATCTATATCGACCTAAATAATATTTAAATTTAAATTTCGTCCGATTCTTTTCCGGTATTTCATGGTTACCATGGTAACCGCAAATTCCGGTGCCCCTCGAAAAAAAAGGTCCGCTTGGGATCCAAAACCTTCTCACATAGCAGCTAGCTAATTGAGTCCTTTCATGTTTCACAAACAAAAGTAAAATTCAATTTCGAGACATGTGCTTAAAACAAGTAGCAATAGTTGTATCGGTTACCTAGTAATTCGGTAGCTTTCATTTATGTTCAAGGAATGCTTCAGAATTTGTCAGTCAAAGAACATTAATAGTATGGTTTATTTAGTTCGAATCAAAATCAGTGGCCCTATGTTGTATTCGTGTTATGGCAATAGTTCCTTACATTTTCTTTAAAAAAATCCTTATAGGATTTTCCAACATCTTTTCTATACAAATAACTGTTGTGTTTTCCCTTCTCTTTTCAAGTGTTACAGAAAACATTGGCATGTGATTGTCGAATGGAAGATGAGAGAAATGTGGTGCAGATTCACCAGCAGGGAAAACAATAACAATGTACTGACTACTTATTGTTGTCTGTGAAGCAACACTTCCCCTACGGTTTTCCTGGATAGAAGATTTTTTGAGCTTTGGCGTTGTTTCTGTTAACAGATGAGCAATGCCGGACATGCAGTGGGGCAGTGGTCCGCATCTTGCAGTTTGCATGACATGCAAATAGTACGTTTCAATTCATTTTTCGTCCCTGAGCTTATTCTGTACTCTTTCTAGGAGCATGAAGACACTGATTTTTAATGAGATAACTGCTTTATAGTCAGTATCGAATTACTTGTCGCAAAAATGAATGTATGTAGATGTATATTAGTTTTAGATACATCCATTTCTATCAATTTCCGTGACATGTATTTTCGGACGGAGGGAGTATGTCTTTCGGTCACTAAGATTGGCACTTGGATTCATGGGACTCACAAACGAGAACACTAGCAATAATCTTTATATAGAACAGTAGAATTCTCTGTGCTTCTTTTGAAAGAGTAATGGAAGGAATAATTTACTGTTGTGACCACTGATATCATGCTACAATATTTCAGATCTAGATCTTGAATCCTGTACAGAAAATAATCTTTAGATGCAATTCATGCTTCGTGTGTCTTCCAGTCAAGAATTTCTGTACTAAGAAAATTTGTTTGAAGTATTGATTTTACCAATTTGCAAGAATTTCTGAACTAAGATATATACATCAACCATGTGGTTCATGCATATTCGCTTGAAGTATTGATTTTTACAAATTTCCAAGTATTTTTGTAGTAATTAAGAAATATACACCAACCATGCGGTTCATCTCTTAGCTATACCTGATGCTTTCGTGAGCCTGCAAACAGGTGAAATCTGAACTTAATGCTTGATATGACATGTAGGACATTCCGGATATACTTCTCTATTGTCAAGTGTCATGATATAATTAACAAATAAAAAAGAAACATATCTTCTCTACCTATTACTCATGTTTTCCGGTTGAGGAAGTTCCCACCCATGCATGCCTACGTGGGAAATCATTTGGACATCGAATCAATATATAATGGGCACATATGCATGTTTTCCGGTTCAGGCGAGAAGATCGTCATCCTGTTGGCCAGAACAATTAATAAAGGGTATTTAAAAAAGTACGCACATATATCTACAACGAAATGTCGAGCAGGTGGACACATCAGGCCCCTCTATCCCCACAACAAAACATAATAAAATAAAATAAAATTGTGGACTGCTAAATAAAAGTACTGATGATTCTTGTACTGAACAATCTCATACAAAGCAAAAGAAAAATAAACTAATACAAGCAAAGGAAAAACAGATCAAATCCAGAGTAATACTGATCATGGAAAAAATGCGAAAGAAAGCTACTATTGTTTATTGGTGAAACCAAAAAAAGACCGGATTGAACATGACTGTGGTTTACTTCTTATTAGCAAGTCAGACACGGCCCTCTTCTACAATATGAGGCCACGCCTCCTTGCAGCAGGTGTAAAACTTGCGTTCTTGAGCCGTGCGACACGTGCGGAAGGCATGCCTCGGATCCAACTTGCAGAAGGCACGAAATTTTTTTTTCAACTGATACCTTTTGTATGAGATTTTTCTTGAGGTCAGCCCGCCACGGCGGATCGGCCGTGGATCCTCCATAAACGCCTCATAGAGCACAGACGATGGTACTGTCGCGCCTTCAAAATCCTTGAGGAGCTGCCCATCTATTTCCACGAGGGTGCAGAGGTCGGTGGGATGCCAATAATTGTATGGGGCTTTTGGCGACTTACTTGTGGCGGCCGACGAAAAATCGCTGGCGTCGTCACCGCCATCTTCAGAGTCGTTGTCGTTGTCATCGAAGTAGCTGTTGTTGGGGTTGCCGTCCCCATTAGAGTCGCCGCCATTGGGGTTGTCGTCGCCATAGACGGTGCAGCTCACCGTGGCCAAAGACGTGGCAGCCGCAGATGCGGCTTTGCAGTTGGCGTAGGAGGAGCCATCATCGGCGTAGACCGCGTCGTCCTCCTCGTCAGAGCTGAGGTAGACATGCGTGTCGCCACCGCAGTCTGAATCCTCAATCTTGATCACCTCCTTTTCTCCCTCATCATCCGAGAGGAAGACTAAATCGGGAGAGGAAACAAAAAAAGGCAGCTCTCGCGCCATATAGAAAGTATGGGCTGGGTGCGGTGATGGTTGCTTGGGCACGGACGTATGAGCATATATATAGTGTACGCGGGGGTTGCTGGCGGGAAGAGATAAAAGTTCTGGCGCCATATTCCTGTTTTGTTACCCGCCGCAGTTTCGGATGCATAACAAGGAAGGGAAATAATGAGAAAATAATTGTCAATCGAGCATGGAATGGAAGGAAAAATATTGCTTTTGATCACGACATCAAAACGCATTCCGCTTTTGATTCTTTGGCATTTCAGCTAAAAACTGGCGCCTAACAAATAAGGAATTCTTTTCTTTTCGTGAAATAAGGAATTGTTGTAAATCAAGATTCTAGCGCAACCTTTATTATTCGGTAAAAGGTTTCAGCCTTAACACAAGGTCAAAGCGCTTCATGAATTCAGGTTTTCTGTGTCTAGTATACACTAGCTGCGTAAAGGTGCCAAATGCCCTACACGCGAGAGTACGTGCCCATTGTTTACGTGGTTATGCAAAATCTTGTAAGTATAACGACCATTTGTGGTATTTACTTCACCGAATCAGTCTTGCGGTGCATACTGTTTTTGTAAAGTCCGCTTCTATAAATTAAAGATAACAAACATTGAACTGGAAAAACAAATCTCATTTCTATGACATTATGCAGAATGATAACATTTTGTGATATCACATTTATAGAGTGACGAGAATTAAAAATTGTAACCAAAATTTGACCACTTGCGAACAGAAAATGGAAAATTTTATTTTTGCACAAAAGAAAAAGAAGGCCGG
>NC_041381.1:108792458-108796643 GCF_002162155.2 Triticum dicoccoides | reverse complement strand
GGGGGGGTTTATTTGGCGGTGCTACGGCGGGCTTACGCCGGCCTGAACCATTTTCATTATATATAAGAGTAAGATACAAGACATCAGGTACAACAGATAGGATCCAATACACACAAGAAGGCACAAGAAACAACAGAACACGAACCAGAAGAGAGCTACGACAAGCACCCAACACCACCAGCTGGACCGAGAAGAGCAAAAGCAATCTTTGTTGAATCAGTCGAAAGGAGATCCTGCTTGAACTTGACGGGCCAAACCACACGGCGCAGCTCGCGATTGAAGGCCCGACAGCCCACGCTGCTCGAAGCAATGCCACGCGCGAGTGTGGCGCGATTCTGGCACCTGGCCACTACGACTTCTTGGACGATGTGCTACTGGCGTTAATGCTGTTGCTCGAGGAGGACGCGCGCGTCAGGCGGCGCGCGTTGGACGATCTGTCAGCTGGCTTCGTCTTGGGCTGGCGGCGGCATTCCGCGGGGCTGGTCACACGGGGGCGCGTCACGACGGGGTTTGCCGAGGTCGTTGTGCATGCGAGGTGGTGGAAGGGCACCGTGCGCCACATCCCCGATGCGAGACGGCGGAGGGCGGAGCGAGTGGGAGGGCACCGGGGCTTCTCCGGCAACGTTGACGAGCTCGGTGATGCGGCCAAGCCAGGCGTCGTAGCCCGTGTCCGCAGGACGGTAGCAGAGCAGCTCGCGCGCCATGAGGAGCACGGCCCAAAACGGTGAAGCAAAAGCCGTAACGGTGCGAAAAAAGGGCGGCACACCCCTACCTGGCATGAAATGTCGGAATCGGGGCTTCGAGGACCCAAGAAGGTTCAAACTTTGGGGCGCGTTCCTACCGCCCTACTCTACCTCACAACATCATGGCGATGCTCCGGCGTGCTCAAGCTAGGGAAGAAGAACATAGGACAGGACAGTTTACCCAGGTTCAGGCCATCTCGCGGTGTAAGACCCTACTCCTGCTTGTCTAGATTGCTTGGGAGAGAGAGAGAGAGAGAGAGAGAGAGAGTAAGCCTCGAGCACAAGTTGCCAAGGACGAGACGATCCCCTCCTCCCTAGGGCTGCACCTCGCCCTCTTCTTATACTGCCTCTGGTCCTCTTTCACTAAAAACACATGGCGGGAAGGGTTGCCACAACGGCCAGTTTGAAGGGGGGCAAGGTTGCAGCTTATCCTGACTAAATGTGGTCTTCGCCTGCAAAAGCTTCCTGTGTGACGCCCCGATGGGCTCAGTGGTGACCTCTGTCCTGGCGCGCCTGTTGTCTCGGTCCTCTTGCACCGAACGGGAAATCTTTGGGGATTTTTTCGGGGACCAGTGCGCTGTCCTCGCTCCCTTAGCATCAAATAGGAAAGCTCCACATCTGCGCCTGCTAGCATGGCCTTGGGCGCAGCCTGTCGTCGCACACGTCACCCACGTGAGGATGCAGGACCGCGTGACCCTGCCGAGCCACCCTTGATCTATCCGCCTCCATGAGGGGCCTCAGGAGGCAGCCTTGGAAGATCGCCTCGTGAGGGGGTCTCGCGAGGACCCTGACGACACGGGCTGACGGGTGCCTCGCGAAGCGAGAGCCTCGTGAGGGTCTTGCTCATGAAGTCCAAAGGTGGGCCAATCATGGGCCCTAGGGTAAGCGTCGCGCCCTGGGCCGCATGCAGACGGGCCTAGGTATCCCCAGTCCCACGGGCCCGACAAAGCGTACTCATTTTGTGTCCGTTTGTGTCGGGCCATTAGAGTTGCCCTTAGCCACTTAATCTTATACTAGCAAACATGCCCGTGCGTTACGACGGGGAGAAAAAATTGTCACATAATCATAGCCCAATAATCTATATGTATACCTATACCTACTAATAAAAGAAATAGGTATTCTTAGTCCGTCATACTATTTTATAGAAAACCCCCTAATGTTTCTTATATTAAACCTGCAGTACATATAAAATGTTTTTTAAAATACTCATCTTCTAAACCGTAACTCCAAATTTACATGTTATATATGGAATTTGATTAGAAAAAATATAGAATCTGAATATGATGTTATTTTACCTGTTAACCATTCAAAATATAATACTATTTAGGGTGCAATCTTAATCAACAGTGCATTGTCCGTCTTTCTTTCATATAGGTACTAATCCGAATTGTGGATAAATAAACATCTTAGCAAAATCAGGATTGGAGACGAAATTGAAAATCACTTGCCTATTTGTTTGCCCGTTTGTTCGTACGTATTAAATCTACATGCAAGCCGTGTTTAAATAGAAGACATGTAGAATCTTGAATTCACGTTTTGTTGGCAAAGACTATCTTTGTTTGGGCCGTAACTACAAATACTCAAATTATATACCATTTTTTTCTAAATTAAGAGTGTGTGTTATTCTTTTCTCCCGTTGCAACGTACGGGTCCTTTTGCTAGTAAGTACTAAATGACTCAAGACATCTCCCACACATGTCAATGTCCTCTATTTAAACACTGCGGTCCACCCGTGCCATCGCTTATCCTCTTTTTGACCCCCAAAATGCATCCAGTGTGGTCAACCCAAGGTCGGCCGTGGGCTACAGGAATAAAATAAATTCTTGTGAATTATAGTTTTGGACTAAATAGAAGGTTACCCTTGAAGTGTGGAAGATGAGTATGACAAAACTTGCCAAGAATGCAGCGGCACAACTGCAGCACCCTTTCCTGTTTATCTTCTCTTATTCATCTTTCTTCATTCTTTGTTCATGGTATGCAATAGCACAGCAGCAATGACCAATGTTTTTGCTGCCCCTTTCTCTATTCTTCTCCCGTCGAGCTGTTCTCTTCTCTCCTTATCTTTTCCCCGGCCGCAACGCACTATCAGAGATTTATAAAGATAGCATATGCACGTTGTACTAAACAAGTGAATATCTGGATCCAGGCGCCAAATAGATTTGTCATCTGTCGACCAGTCCCCATTAGCGAAATTCAGACCATCTATTTTTGTATCTTAAAATGTGAGAAGAAAATATAAGACAGGGATATAGCAAGAGAAAAAGAAAGGAGTTTGAATGAAGTGCGGATCTCACCATGCCCACATGATTTTTTTTTTCCGTCCAGTTACTACAAACGTGCAGTAGTGTTGTCAACTTGCCATGCTTGCTCTGACTCAAAATCACAAAGAAAATAAAATATGGAAAGGGCACTAATCTGCGCCGGCGCACCGGCCCAACCGTTCGGCCGGTCGCGTCAGGGCCGTTGGATTTGAGCCGCGTGGGCCATTGGATCTGGCGAAAAAAAAGGGTTTGCCCCGCAGCTTCTTCTTCCTCTCGCTGGAAATCACATCTCCCACTCGGCGCGCGCGTCCTCTCCCCTCCGGTGCCTGACCTCGTCGCCGGTCCCCACTCCCGCAGGCCGTCCTCGTCGCCGGTCCCCATCCTCGTCGGCCGTCCTCGTCGCCAGTCCCCATCTTCGCCGTTTGTCCTCGTCACCGCCTTGACCCATGAAATAGTTGCGCCTGCGGTTGTAGCTCTTAGCAGCGACGGGTGAAGCTCAGGTTGCAGCTCCGCCGCTGTCCCTCGCCGCAGCCCTGTCGCCATGGCCACGCCCAGCCAATCTTTTCTCCTTCATCATCCACGTGCAGATATATTTTGCTTCAACCATGGTTCATTTTTGCTACGACCGGTGACAGGAATCGCTACAACCAATCATTTCGACAGTCACGGCGCCGACCACGATTTGATTCAACCTTCGTCGGGTTTTGCCGGGAGTAGCAAGACGTGGCACCGGTTGTAGCTTTTCCCATTGTCGATTGCAGCAAAAAATCGCGTGCAGCTCCTTGCCGTCAACCCGTCGTAGCCTCACCGTCATAACCATTGTTGGCTCTAGCTTGAAGCTTTTTTCATGGTCGGTTGAAGCTTTTTTCGTAGCTGCTTCCAGCTTTTCCATGAGGATTGAAGCTTTTTCGTCATGCCTGTTGAAGCTTTTTTCTCCATCGGTTGGAACTTATACTAGGCCGGTTGAAGCTTTTTTCCATGTTCGTATGCACCAATTCGTTGCCGTTGCCGTTGCAGGTCGCGGTCTCCCCCACATATGATGGATGTAGCAAAAATCCCGCCGGTAGTAGCAAAATCTTAGGAAGGTTGAAACAAAAAAGCCACCGCGCTAGTAGGTCGCAGACCCGCCGTGATGAATGTAGCAAAATCCGTCGCCGGTAGTAGCAAACAAAGACGACGGT
>NC_041381.1:108784729-108791735 GCF_002162155.2 Triticum dicoccoides | reverse complement strand
TAGGAGCACCGCCCCGGCGAGTGGGATCTGGTCTAGCCGGTTGGCTTTCATCGGCATGGCATGTGCTTTGGTCGCTCGTGGAGAGAGAAAGAGCTGGGGAGGAAGAAGAGCGGTTGGCAGATGGATAAGGCCGTAGATGCGTGGCTAGGAAAGAGGGAAAGAGGGTGTTGCATGTGGGCCTGGATGCGTTGACGAGTGACTTGGTGCAACAAGGAAAAATGGACCGCACGCCACGTGCGCGACCGGCGGAAGACTCAGCCGGTGCGCCAGGTATAAACGTTTCCCATATGGAAAACGATTTGGGCTGGGGCGTCGGCCGAACGTTCGGCCGGCTCGCACGCCACTCTGGTCCCACGAAAACAACTCCCGAGCAAGACGCGTGTACGTGGTGGGCCTCGCACAACCGCCCCCTCTCCTATCCTTATCTTTTTTCCTGGCCTTCCTTTTTTCCTTTCTTCTACGTTCAGCCAAGACTCCACAACCATGACTTTTTCTCTCCTCCCCGCTGCTCACGAACCATTGCGAGCTCCCCTCGCGGCCGGCCGCCGACGGGTTGACGCTACGCTGCTGCCACCACCAACACTGCATTCGGCCATCACCGACCCTGGTGCCGAGCCATGGGGGGGACGCTACCAGCTTCATCGCCGGCGCTGGAGCCGGTCAGGGTTGGAGCTACAACCAAGAACTTTTATTGCTACAACCGACCACACCAAATGCTGGAACTGGCCGTCTTTTTTGCTACAACTGGTTGGAGCAACGATGGTGGCAGTTATTTTTGCTGGAACGGGCATCTAGATTTGCTGGAACAAGTGATCAAAATTGCTACATCCGTGATGCGTGGGGGCGCGACAGCGAGCTGCGACCCGCGACCAAAGGAAAAAGTTACGACATTATTCTAGAAAAGATACAATGGTAATGCACGAGAGTTGTAACCGTGGTTTGCTTTGCTACTACGGGTGACCAGTTTTGCTGCATCGGTGACGGCGGGACGACATGGCCGCCGGCATGGCGTGCCGCAGCCATGCAAGGGGAGTTGCAACCATTGCCACAAGAGATGGAACCGCAGTCCAGTGGATCTGCAACGGCGGTCCAGTGGAGCTGCAAGGCGACCCCCTGCGGCTGGGATGTTGCAACCGTTGTCCGGCAAGCTGGAACCGCAGTGCAGTGGAGCTGCAAGGAGAAGGGGACGACCTCTTGATTTTTGGGATGACACACCCGTGGACCGGCAGAGCGAGATCGATGCTGGAACCAGTCCGACGAAGCACCGACGACGCTGCTCCCCGGAGTTGGGCGGTCACACTACAGGAAACTGCTAATTTGCCGTCAGGAGGCGTCTTTGCCGTCAGGTTTTCGTCGACCAGACGGCAAAGAGTGGATTTGCCGTCACCAGAAGACGGAAAAGAAAAACTAACAGCAAAAAAGACTTTTTTATTACAAACGGCAAAGATCTTTGCCGTCTATTTTTTTATTACAGACAGCAAAGTATGCTCTTTGCCGTCTGTATTAAAAAACGCAGACGGTAAAGAAGAAACACAATACACGGATCGATCACATGGATCGATGAGATGGCGGGATCTAAGCCACACATCCTCACGTGCCCCTGACGCCGCACGCACCCCCGCGCCCCCGCGCCCACGCACCCACGCACCGACGCACCCACGCACCTACGGGCTCCACTCCTCTGCCCTTATCCACCCGAGCGGCCCACCCCTACCACGATCTCTCTCTCTCTCGTTTCTCTCTCCGTGATCCAAATCGAGAAGGCAGCGCCCGCAACCACCTCGCTTCGCCTCGCCAGCCACCACCTCGCTGCCGGTCCCATCCACTTTCCCCTCGCCGGACCTCGCCTTGTCCCCTCGCCGGACCCCGCGGCGTCCCCCCGCCGGACCCCGCGTCGTCCCCTCGCCGGACCCCGCGGCGTCCCCACGCCGGACCCCGCCTCGGCCCCTCGCCGGACCCCGCGGCGTCCCCACGCCGGACCCCGCCTCGGCCCCTCGCCGGACCCCGCGGCGTCCCCTCGCCGGAATGAGGGCGCTCCTCGACGCCGCGCTGTCCAAGGCCAACCGAGAGCGGCGCTCTCCAACGACGGCGCCAACGACGACGTCCACGGCCAGAAGGACAAGGAGGTGCAGCGCCCCCGCGTCCGCCTCCGCCCATGTCCGCCCGCCGAAGCTTGCCTCCGCCCGTGCCACCGGTTGCCGCCTGCCGAAGCTTGCCTCTGCCCGCGCCACCGGGCGCCGCCCGCCGGAGCTTGCCTCCGCGCGCGCCACTGAGCGCCGCCCGCCTCCGCCCGCGTGTGCCCGCCTCCGCCCGTGCTGGCCGACTGCCGGAGCCCGCCTCATTCTCCTCAACGGCCGTCGCAGGGAGCAGCGTCGGGCGCGGAGGGCCGCTGCTGCTCGTCTCCATCGGGTGCAAGACACCGAGCGGCTGTCGACAGGCGCTGCCCCGTGCCCGGTGCGGTCTGCAGCAGGGCGACAGAGTTTCTTGGCCCTTTTTCTCTCTATCATGAATGTATTTCTTGATTATCAAAAATATTGATGTTAAGTTGTGTAAATGGATATACAAACAATGTTGTAACTACCAATGTTTAATGGTTAGGTATTCTGCGAACAGATTGTAATAGACTTGTTGTGTAAATTGATCTATGAAGAATGCCATGAGAAATGTTTTAGAAAATGTCTTGTGATTTTTTTAAATTAAAAAATTATTTGCCGTTTGTAAATTAGATCAGCTGATGGAAAAGATTTTGTTTCGGCTGACAGCAAAGATATTGCTTTGCCGTGTGTTATTGGGATTGTTAGACGGCAAAGTCTTTGCCGTCTTCCATACAAAAAAGCTGACGGCAAATTATTCTTTGCCGACTTATCTTTGCCGTCTGAGTTTGCCGTCTGCTTCCTGACGGCAAAGTCTTTGCCGTCTGGATTTAGGTCTTTGCTGTCTGTGATCCACAGACGGCAAATTGCCTGTTTCCTGTAGTGTCACCACCGGCAGTGCTGGAACTTCCCATCAAGGATGCTGGAAACGCCTGGCAAAAAAGCTGCAACCACTCGACGGCGACGGGAGCGCGGTGGCGCGGGCGGCCGATGAGGATGAGCGTGGTGCCGCGGCGGGCGGTGCAGGGGCAACCACGGAGTCATGGCTTGTCAGCGAGAGGAGGAAGCGGGAGGCCTGGGGGAGCTGTCGAGAGGAAGAAGACGGGCTCATGGGGGGGGGGGCGAGAGGAGGAATCGTGCGATGTAGACGCACGCATCGTGCGGCTGGGGCTGACCTGCTGAATCGTTCGGCTGGTACGCCGGCGCGTATTGGTGCCCAATAAATATCCATCAGGGCCGGCTTGAGAGAGGGGCATACGAACTCAGACGAGACTTGCCTGAGCCCCACGCGTGCGCCCATCCGTACTCCCGCGTACGTGGCTTGATTTGATTGGAACAAAATAAGGTCCGGGCCCACCCCGTTAAAATCAGAGGGATGATTAGATTAGGAAGGAAAAAGGAAAAAAACAACCGTAGGATGAATTGGGAGCTTGGATGGGAGCATGGGGAGGGAGTAGGCAAGCCGAATCCTACGAACTCAATGTAGAGGAGCTACAGGTAGGACAGCTCGTGATATGTCACGGGAAAAACCAAAATTGTTCAAGCTTTAATTGGCACCAAATACCAAAATTGCCTAATACTAAGAATACTAGGCCCGTAAGGGTTCCCTTTTTCTAGTTTTTCCGGAATTTTTTTACGCCCCTGAGAAAATGACACGTGTGACGGGAGCTTTCCTTGTCGTTCCTATTTTTTAGCTACCTAGATGTTGCACGTTTTTTTACCATGTCTTTCTTTCTATTGAATGGAAGGGTCACGCCAGTTTCCTTTCATGTGTTCCGATCATACGTGTCCATCGCTGCTTTGATTTTGGTTCCTTCCTTTGCCACGTTACAATTTTTACACCGGTTTTAGTTTTTTTACTATGGAAGATGGGTCCGGTTGGGACACGTAACTTCTCTTTAGAAAACTCCAGTCCAATCTCATGTCGTCCCGTATCTTCTCTCTAGAAAACTCCAGTCCAATCTCATGTCCTCTTCATCGCTATTGTAGATCTATAAATTGTCTCTCCCTCATCCCGACACAACACAACCGCCGCCTCCTCGTCCCACCACCAAGCTCCAAAATTCTCTCCCGTCGCACCCACCACAAGCAGAGGCCATGACGGAGGAGAGGAAGGGAAGGCGGCGTAGTCCCACCAACAAGCTCCAAAATTCTCTCTCGTCGCCCCCACCACGATCAGAGGCCATGACGGAGGAGAGGAAGGAAGGCGGCGTACCTCCGCGCGGTAGGCTAAACTCAGGCCGCGGCTGCACATCGTCGACGTTGCCGTCATCTTGGGCCAATGCCATTGCTCTCGACCACGAGCTCGCGGCCTCACGTCGTTCAGGTGCTGGAGTCCCGGCGTCCCCGTTGTTCAAGTGTGCCACATGCTCGACGCTGCGAGCCACCCCGCGCCTCGACCTTTCTCCTGCCCAGATCGCCGACGCCCGCCATCGCATGCCACCAGAGCCGACCACCCACGGCGTCGTCGGGAGTTGCCGCCTTGGCTAAGCGGGCGCTGAAGCTGACACAAGGAGGTGCTCCAACACCTTATCGCTCCGTCCTGGTTGGCTGCTCCGTGTCAAGGCAATGGTGAGGTGGAGCGGCCGCTTTTCAGTGCCTGAAGGAGGCACTGGCGTAGGACGACAACGACGACATGTGCAGGATGGTGGATCCAATCGAGGGTGACCATGGCGGGAGGTTTGGTAAGTTGCCCCCCTCCTCACGTTGTCCCGTGCTCTACTCCGCTCTCCTGCGGCGGTGTGCCACCTCCCTCCCGGCGTTGGCCCGTTGTCGGCACTGGCGATGACATGGTGATGCAGCGCGACCATCAGAGGCGCCCTTCCTCAACAGCATATAACATTGCTTTTGAGGCGCCATGTTCCCGGGCCACAACCATTCCTCTCTGTAGGGCAGCTGCCACTGCATAGCTCACAAGCGACGGTATAGATGAGCACAACATCACCACTCCTGGTTCCTCTTCCTTCTACTTGCCTTATATTTCGATTTGCCTACTCATTAAAATATCATGCATGTGAATCGCATCAAACTGTAGCGACTGAAATAATTCTGGCGCTATGCTATTATGGCGTATTCTTGTTTCAGAAAACTATAATGGCATAATCTTTTTAAGTGACATTGTATTTGTATTTACCATTAGGATCAATTGACAACAAGTTGAATGACATGGCTTTACATTCTTGAGCAGCAGGGCAGATTTTGTCTGAAATCTATCATCTATTATATACTTACAAAACGATAGAAAACGAACGGTGCTGATTTGACACTCTAATATTAAGATGTATCAACGATCAAGATTTCCTCATGTAATACACGTAAAAAAAACTAGCAATAGGCAAGTAATAACGACATGTACAAAAGTATGTCCAACCGCAGCCAAACGTGATGGATAGGACAGGGTGCTAAAAAGAAAGGGTCGCGCTAACTGCCACACGTGTGGCAGGAAGGGAGACGCACCACACGTCTCTAATGTAAACAGAATGCCACGTCATCGCATGCATGCATGCAGGAATCTTTTTGGATTTTCAGTTTTTAAAATCCGTTTTCACCATTAAATTTCTCGCGATGAGATCTTCGTAACTAGATCCCATGTTGATATGTTTTGATGAATTTTTTTTTGGATTAAAAGTTGCCATGTCTATTGCATATGAATTGTCATAATGTTTACACTGAAGTTGCCATGATATGTTTCAGCTATTTTCTTCTACATTTAAAAGTAAATTTTGACATTTATAAAACGGGGAATTAAGAAACTAGACTTGCCATGAACCATAAACTAAAATTGTCATGATACATGCACGTAAAATTGCCATGGTTCATACAAAAAATAATTTTCATGGTCAAAGTACTGGAGTTGCCATCATCAAAATACTAAAATTGCCATGATCTACAAACTAAAATTGCCACATGGCAACTTTAGTTTAAGCCCTATGGCAACTGCAGTGTAAACATCGTGGTAACTTCTGGCAAAAAAGAAAATTCGTCGAAACATATCAACATGGAGTCTAGTTTTGAAGATCTCGTCGAGACGGATTTAATAGTGAAAACGGATTTTTAGTTCGTTTTTTTATTTAGGAGATACAACATTTTTAAGCCGAAAACCAAAAAAAATTCTGCTGATGTCATCTATTCATACGTGGCGAAATGAGTGGTGACGGAGACGTGTGGGCGATGTGCAAACGCCCACACGTGTGGGCGTTAACATTTTCGAAAAGAAAAGAAAAAAGATTTACATGGAAAGGAAACGTAATTTGAAATGAGAAAACAAGAAAAAAGATTTACATGGAAAGGAAACGGAATTTGGAAAGGAAACGACATGCTCGTACAGGCACACGCAATCTATTATGACTTGGGGAAGGCAAAATAATTTGATATTCTCCGATTGACTGCGTACCTGGGTTCAGCCAAGGCCCATGACCTCCTCATGGTCCGCACGATCTCGCCGGTGCACCGCCGTGGAGGCTGCTGCCATGCAGCAAGCGGTGGTGTACGATTTATAACAACAATCAAAGACGTATATAATTGTGCAATTAGCCGGTATGCGGACGAAGATGAATAGCTACTGGCCGGATCGATGTATGATCGTAGAAGCTAGCCTACACAGTAGCAGCGACGGCAGAGGCAGCAGGGGCGACAGCCGATGGCAGCGGCAGAGGCGCATGTCACAGGACAGAAACGCAATGGCGTGGCAGAGTTGTCGCTGACTCGCGGTTATGGCGGCGCATTCACGTCGACTCAAGGAGCTTCGGGCGTTCACAGCAAAAACACACACGTACGCATGCATTTACATGTGAACAGGTGCGCTCATTGATCTATCTCTTGATACGCACGTAAGCTAATTGATCCTTCATGTGTAGCATCTACAACATGGGGAGATACCTTCTTGGCAACATATATATCATTTATGCATGTGT
>NC_041381.1:108753634-108784377 GCF_002162155.2 Triticum dicoccoides | reverse complement strand
ATGTTAGCAAACTAATTTCCTCATATTTGTCTCTTATGATATTTTCTAGCATTTTTCCTTTTCTCTGGTCGGTCCAAATTGTAAATTTTTATATGGTCCACCAAATAATTGGCCTACTTTCTGCGAGATGTTCTAGTGTATTTTTCTCTTTCTAACTAACAGTGGTCAACATACCAATGCTAATGTCGTGGAAAGCTAAATACTACAATCGTTGACACGAGGGCAAACAGTTGGTAAATAAAACAGTAACAAAATTATTTCCCGCGTGGTGTATTCTTGGTACATGATCTCATGCATTATAGGTGCACTTCCAAAAAATATCATTCTCCTGATGGACTAGAAGGAAAAGATGTATAAGGTGTTTATATGGATAAAAAGAAGATATCTCCAATTACGGGAGGGTAACCCATGTTTTTGCTGCAAAAACTGGGCACATGCACTAAAAATCTTCATGAACTATATTTAGTTCAAATATATGCATTGGAGAATTTCCTTATAATTTTCCTAAAAATATTTTTTTGTTTGTTCTGGAGTGACTTATTTGTTGGATAAATAGTACATGTCTTTAAGAAACTCAATGTGAAATCCATAGCCCATGGATGCGGACTGGATGAGACAAAGGCATAATCCAGTATATGGTTTCAAGGGCGACACACATAAATGTAGCATTTATCCTTTGCTTTAACTTAGAAATGTCCTTGGCTACAACCCATGCACTAAAATGGAAATACCTTTGTCCGAAAGTACACAATCATATTTCTCTAAATTGTCTGTACTATACATTTTATGATTTTGTTTTAGTCTCTATACTAGACAATCTAGCCACATCATTGCGAGGGCTACCCAGCTCGCTGCCACCAAATGTAGTGTGTGCAATGCCACGATAAAAGAAGCTAATAACTTTTATGAGGAAAATAAATAACCGTACTACGATAAAAATAAAGAAAAATAGCCAGCTACATAGATTAGGCAATATTTAGCAGGTGAGGTTAGTTCTGGATTTTTTTTCAAATACACGCAAATAAGTTTATATTGTCTTAGATGGCTAAGCAACATACATTAGTTGGAAGATATTCTAGACATCAGAGTTAAAATATTATGTTTTGTTGGGATGTTTCTTAAAATTGTGGATAAAAGACAGACACCACTATATAGTTTGGCGTGCCAAAAGTGAACCCAAATATGTTTTTTTTTTTTGAGGAAACCAAATATGGTTTTTAGTTGTCACATACGAAATGCTTTGCTAACATCTTACTACACATGATAAAACAAATATACTTGAGTCCATAATACTTTTTCACGATTTAGACACCGGCTACAACTTCTTTTATTTGACAAATGAGTTTTGACATTTTGTATGTGAAACCATCAAAGCTAACTACCACCCAACAGCGGTGCTCGATCAGGAGTTATTGCTACCAATATAAGTGTCACCTCGGTCTAAAGGGGGCCACGGTGAAGCTTGAGAAGCTAAAGAGAAATAGAACCAATGGTTGTACAATGAGTGAGAGTTGCAAGAGAGGCGAACATGGAAGAATGAAAGAGAGGTTAAGGTGGCAGGGAAGAGATAATTGACCTACCCATAGGAGATTAGGTGGCCTAGCGGCTGCACGTGGCCTAGAGTCCAAGTTCCTCAATGGAACTTCACGCCAACCCCCATGGCACACATGTCCCGCAACTATTATATGGCTACAAAAATGCTTGAATTGCAATATTTTTGCATTTCGATTCCAAATTGGGTACGTTATTTTAGGCGATACTCTAATTCTTTTGTTAAAATTTGAATTTATTTGGAGCAATAAATCACCAATATTCCAAAAGCATGAGACAAAATTTCACTTATAAGGCCATTAGAATTATAATATATATTGTTAGCATTAAAATAAGTGGACTTCAACTATTTTCACAACAAAATCAATAATCTAGCCGCGCAAATGCGCGGGCGACCCCGCTAGTTTGGTACAAAGTATGGGGAAAACAACTTTTGTCAAGCATCTCCTGGAGAACAAACTATCCCCAGCTTATGTACATGCAACATGTATTTTCTTTCGTTTGCCAATTTGTTTCAGTACCATCATCTGTGAGAATTGATCTTCTGCAATTGCAGGTGTCGATATTGGACCAGAGCCAACGACCGTTAGATTTGTGATTATCATGGTATGCTTAAGCTAACATTCTTGGACGATGTTACATGAATTTGTTTCAGTACCGTCATGTGTGGGTATTGATCTTCTGCCTTTGCAGATGCCCATAATAGGAATTTTATATGTACATATTATATCTTCCTCTGCCATTTGATTTTGCTCAGTTAAGCTGTGTTGTAATTTTGAGCGAGTTCTGGGTTCATGCTAATATTTGCACTCCTTATATGCTGCTCAAAGGTAGAATCTAAATAGGTAGTATGTATTCTTAATTTAAGAGTACGAGCAACGCTGATCTGCTTTAGTGATTATTGAATTTAGAAACACCTATGTATGTCCCTGTTGTTGATATAACAAGGCCTGGTATGTTTCAATATATTCCAGTAATTTACATAGTGCTCCTGTACTATTTATTTAAGACACTGAAGATAATTTCAGGCTTATGCATTGTTATTAACTAACATAAGATTAATTGCTGGCATTTATCGCTGTATTTTCTTTTGGCGTTGTGGACTGAAGAAAAAATGATGTATTTTCTATAGTCAAGTGTGTACTTGCTTCACGACTAAAACTGTTCATGTAGCTTACCTAGACAGAGGAAGAAAGAGCAGGGCGGCCATCTTTGCGAGGCTCATGATGCAGAAGTTCTAGATGAAGCAAACGAAGTCCCATGTTGAACCGCGGGTTGCGCTGACATGGTGTGAGACTTGCAGTTAGCAGAAAAGGTGAATTAGACAGATGGAGATTTAGCAGTCGGGTGAGTAGGTACCCGAGAGGAGAGAATCAATCGACGAGACCATCCTGGAGGATATGAATCGCGTGGACGGTGAACCTCATCAGGACTTGTCGTGCCTAGCTAGCTCTTGCCGCCATCAATGCCCAATGGCGAGCATGCCGCAGCTTTTGCCACCGCCACACCCTACCCCGCCGCTTCCTCTTCTCCCCTGCCTCTCTCGCAGCCTCGCTTCCTCCTACTCTTTCGAGATCCTCCCTCCTCCGCCGGTTTCTCCCTTTCCAGACCGCCCTCTGCTTTGAGTGGTATCGATTCCTCACCGATGCGTGCTGTGCAGGCGAGGAGCCGGCAGAGGAGGTGCCTCGCTAATGCGTGTTGTGCGGGCGAGGAGCACTCGATTTCTACTTCCAGTGGAGAGGAGACGGATGAGCCACGCTGGGGCAGCGAGAGCCGGCGACGAGAGCAACAAATGCACTAGGGAGATGGGGGAATGGTGGAGGTGGGGAATGAGCAGGGAGATTTGAGGAAGCTAGAGAGAAAGAGAGTGGATCTCAGACTTTTTAGTGCACCGCACCGCTGTGGTCCCATGTGCAGGTGCACACGTGTGAGCAGTGATGGGTCTGACAAATGTACACTTTATTATTGTATTGTTCTGTTATTCAAGGATCAGTAATAGAACTTGCTGCAAACAGTCTTGACTCAAAATTGCTTCATGCAGCTCCTTCTGTTTTATCTGATTGTTATCTATAGGATGATAATAATTTGCTTATTATCATGCTTTGGTTCCAAATTACTTTACCGGTCATCCCACTTACTTCATCCAGTAATTTGTAGCTTGATTATTGTGGACCTGGTTAGAGGAAGCAAAAAATTATAACTCTTTTATGTTTTCTTACAACTGCACTGATAAAATATATGAGTTGTTAGCTCGAATGAAGCTGAGGGTAAAAAAAATTGTGAGGAAAAAAATCAATGTATACATTTAGTAGTAGGAGAGATTAAGTTTTTTTTCAAAGTTCAGTTTGATCCACATTTTTGTATTGTTTAAAATTCATTATATTGAATGTCTTATTCTTCCAAGCTCAAGCAAAAATAGGACAGATTGTTCAACATTCTTAAGCGGGACTATGCTCTATAGAAATCTCTACCACTGTTCTATTCTTTTCCATGAGATTTTTTCAGAGATAATAACTTCGTGTTAATAATGCATAGTGATGGCCACCCTCTACAGTGATAATAAATTGTGTCCATGCTTTGGTCACTATATTTCATAACAGTTTTTAAGTTCATGGTTCCATCGTCTAATCTTGTGGTAAGACGGTCTTGAATTAATGATCCACCTGCATGGTGTATTGCCTCTAATATCTAACTATTTTTACATGTAAAAGTTTATGCAAAATACAAAAATCAACACATCTCGAAACTAGCAGCAAAGCGCGGCGTGCCGCGGCGCACTACCCGCTAGTGCAACACAAACCACAATAGCGTTGTGGAAGAAGTACGTGTTGGCTTACTTGATGTCCCGGCAACCCACATAGGACAAGTGCACGGTGAACCCGTGCATCTAGTGTTAGAGTGCGGGCACAACAGGCAAGCGTCCTGTAACGCCCACGATGCGGCTATAACTCCCACGTGTTGAGGCACGACTTAGAGGCATAACCGCATTGTGGTTGTTTCGCAAGAAGGGTCATCTTCACACAATCCCATGTAATGAACAAGAAAGGGATAAAGAGTTGGCTTACAATCGCCACTTCACACAAGTACTTCAATAAAACATACAACATTCAGAGTACACACATAGTCCGGCTACGGACAAATCCAACTGAAAAGAAGATAACCCCAAATGCTAGATCCCCGCTCGTCCCAACTGGGCTCCACTACTGATCATCAGGAAACGAAACATAATAACTGCCAAGGACTTCGTCAAACTCCCAACTGAGCTCAATTGCATCACCTGCACTGATATCATCGGCACATGCAACTATTTTGGTAGTATCTGTGAGTCACGAGGACTCGGCCATCTCAAAACCCGCAAGATCAAGACTATTTAAGCTTATGGGTTGGATGTGGTAATGAGGTGGGGTTGCAGCAATTGATAAAAAAATATGGTGGCTAACAGGTGAGTACAAGAGTAGGAAGAGAAGCTACGCAACGGTCGTCATCTAGAAGTGATCAAGAAGTGATCCTGAAGACTACTTACGTTCAAACATAACCCAAACCGTGTTCACTTCCCGGACTCCGCCGAAAAGAGACCATCACGGCTACACACGCGGTTAATGCATTTTAATTAAGTCAAATGTCAAGTTCTCTACAACCGGATATTAACAAATTCCCGTCTGCCACATAACCGCGGGCACGGCTCTCGAAAGTTTATACCCTGCAAGGGTGTCCCAACTTAGCCCATCACAAGCTCTCATGATCAACGAAGGATGTTCCTTCTCCCGGAAAGACCCGATCAGTCTCGGAATCCCGGTTACAAGACGTTTCGGTAATGGTAAAACAAGACCAGCAAGACCGCCTGGATGTGCCAACAAATCTTGATAGGAGCTGCACATATCTTGTTCTCAGGGCGCACCGGATGAACACTACGTACAGCTAAAAACCAGCCCTCAAGTTTCCCCGAGGTGGCGCTGCAAGTGGCTCTAGTTCGGACCAACAGTTAGAGAAGCACTTACCCGTGGGGGTTAAAATAAAGATGACCCTCGGGGCTGCAGACCCCAAGGGAGGGTTGTAGGTTGTTAGGCAAATGGAAAACCAATTGTCGGTGTCAAAACCGGCGGATCTCGGGTAGGGGGTCCCGAACTGTGCGTCTAGGAGGATGGTAACAGGAGACGAGGGACACGATGTTTTTACCCAGGTTCGGGCCCTCTTGATGGAGGTAAAACCCTACGTCCTGCTTGATTAATATTGATGATGTGGGTTACAAGAGTAGATCTACCACGAGATCAAGGAGGCTAAACCCTAGAAGCTAGACTATGGTATGATTGTTTTTCGTCCTATGGACTAAAGCCATCCGGTTTATATAGACACCGGAGAGGGCTAGGGTTACACAGAGTCGGTTACAATGGTAGGAGATCTACATATCCGTATCGCCAAGCTTGCCTTCCACGCCAAGGAAAGTCCCATCCGGACACGGGACGAAGTCTTCAATCTTGTATCTTCATAGTCTTGGAGTCCGGCCGATGATGGTAGTTCGGCTATCCGGACACCCCCTAGTCCGGGACTCCCTCAGTAGCCCCTGAACCAGGCTTCAATGACGACGAGTCCGGCGCGCATGTTGTCTTCAACATTGCAAGGCGGGTTCCTCTTCCGAATAATTTATAGAAGATTGTGAACACCAGGATAATGTCCGGCTCTGCAAAATAAATTCCACACACAACCATAGAGAGAAATAATATTACACAAGTTCAATCTGCTGACGTATTTTGTGGCGTAACGTCACACCACTACCAAGCCTTCAAATTGTTTTTATTGTTCCATCTCAGCGCGTTTAGCGAGGTGGTTTCCTTGGCACGTCTTGTCGAAGTAGAGATCGTGTTCCCCTTTCAGGATTCCCATCAACACAGACGTGGGTAACCCAACGACGCCATTGATTGCGGCGCTTGGGAGATAAGCGAGTTTTATCAGGCCGGTGGGGACGCATGTTTCCGTCCGCCCATATAAGGGGATAAAGATCCAACCTTTTTACCTGCGCCTTCTTCCTCCTTGGCTTATCCATCTCTGCGAACTCGAGCTCTAGCGCCCTAGCCCGCACATCTCACCTCAACCTTCTCCAAATATGTCCGGAGCGGGAGGCAAGTGGATGGCCTCCTCCGTCACGGAGGGGCATATCCAGAAGCTGCGCAACGCCGGATACTTGTCCAGCGACCTCGCGCATCGGCTCCCCGACGAGGGAGAGCTCATCCCCACCCCCAGGCCCCATGAGAGGGTAGTATTCCTTCCCCATTTCCTCCGCGGACTGGGCTTCCCACTTCATCCCTTTGTTCGGGGGCTCATGTTCTACTACGGCCTAGATTTCCATGATCTGGCCCCAAATTTTATTCTCAACATCTCGGCGTTTATCGTCATGTGCGAGGCCTTCCTCTGCATCCAGCCCCACTTTGGCTTGTGGCTCAAGACCTTCAGTGTCAAGCCGAAGGTTGTGAAGGGCAGCCAAGCGGAGTGCGGAGGCGCCATGGTGGGCAGGATGTCCCACGTTACGTGGCTGGAGGGTACTTTCATAGGAAACCATTAAGGGGTGGCAATCGGGGTGGTTCTACATCACCGAGCCGCGTGACCCTGATTGGGCAGCGGCCCCCGAATTCAGATCCGGTATCCCTACACGGCTCACCTCCTGGAAAGAGAGTGGCCGGATCTGGGGGGATTCGGAGAAGCTGACCGGACTCCAAGCCTGTATCCAGAAGCTGGTGGACAAGAAGCTCAAGCTTGTCAACGTAGTCTAGGTCATGCTCATCCGCCGGATTCTCCCGTGCCAACGACGGGGCTTCAACATGTGGGAGTTCAATCCGACGCAACACCAGACTTTGAATGGGCTCTTCGACACTACGTACGAAGAGGTCTGGAAGGTGATGTTCAAGGGCGCCGAGGCTCCCGCATCCGCTACCGAAGATTGCGGATTCAGCTTGCAGCGTCCAGCTGACGAGGTAAGTGATATTGTCCTTTACGGGACGCTTGTTATTCATTGTTTGACTCTATGTGGGATCTAAACTCCCTTTCCTTTGACAGGACTGGCTGAAGAAGGCCGCACAGGCTATCTGTCCGGCCCCATTGCCAGAGGACCCAGCTGACGCCCGCCTAACGGGGCTGCTGGCTCCGGCACCCCACATGGTGCCAGAGAAGAAGGCCAAGAAGAAGGCCACGGGGACTCGGAAGAGTTCCCGTTTTCAGGTGCTATCGGATGATGAATCCGAGGCCGACTCCTCCCACCAAGGCGAGGAGGAGAAGAAGAAAGCCTCTCCCCCAGCGGGGGGAGGGAAGAAAAGGAAGGCCTCCCAAACAAGGGAGGCCGAAGGGTCCAAGAGGGGAAAAACTCTTCCCCCGGACTGTTCCGCCAACGCTAGTGACGACGACGAGGACTGACCTCCAAGGGCCAAGCCTCTGGCGAGATCGTAAGTATCCGGACTCCCGAATAACTTCAAGGTTTTCGTTTTCCGCCACATTATGTCTTTATAATGCCGCATACAACCCTGCAGTCCGCCTAAGGATGATCTCCCCTCTTCGTCGAGCGGGTCCTTAGGGGCGTCGGATATGGATTCTCTTTCGACTGCCTCCACCCCCCGTGATGCGGACGATGCCGAGGTGGGATCCCAGGAAGGGACCCACCAGGAGGAGAGGGGAGCCTCCCGGACTTTGCACCGGACTCAGCCCCGGAACCCATAGTGGCTCCGGAGTCCGGCGGGCGACCCCTTCGTAAGAAGGGAAAGACCGCGACGCCGGCTGCCCCCGTCCAACCGGAGGTGCTGGATAATTTGCTGGAGGCACTCAACGGCGCCTCCATCGAAGAGGAACACCGCACTGTTATGAGTGTGGTGATTCAGAAGGTTCAGCTCGCCAAGAGCTGGCTGACCAAAGCCTGCAGCAGCCTTCTAACAGGCTTTGAGGTAAGAATTTCAATATATGTAAAATGGTACCGCATAGACAGTAGCCCCTGATGCTCGGTTCGGTGTTCGGAAAGAAAAGTCGGACTGAGGATCTTTAGAAAGATAAACGCAGGAGTCATGAAAATATGTCAATATGGGATTGCAGGCTGTGCTGCTGACCTCTGCCGCACTGACTGTGGAGGTCAATACTTTGAAGGAAAACCTCGAGCGGTCCGAGAACGAGCTCGGCCGTGCCAAGAAGCAGCTCGAGGAAAAAGAAGGTGAGTAATACCTTATGAAAATTGTACCTTACAGAAAAGGATTTGGTTGCAAGAAAAATGACAAGGATAACTGGGGTATTGCAGGGGCCACTAACGAGGTGGCGACCCTGAAGGAGGCGGTGGCCACGGCCGAACGCAATGCGGCTGCGGAGCGCACCGAGCGAGAGAAACAGGAGGCGCGGGTGGCGGAGGTATAGCAAGAGCTCCAGGATCTCGTGAGGAAACATGAGAGCCTGGAGCGTGACTCGAAGACTCGAGAGTCTGAGCTTGCAACGACTCTTGAGAGTGCCAAAGCCGCTAAGGCCGAAGCCTACAAGGCCCTCCAGGAGATCGAGGCGGT
This sequence comes from Triticum dicoccoides, assembly GCF_002162155.2. Classification (NCBI taxonomy): domain Eukaryota; kingdom Viridiplantae; phylum Streptophyta; class Magnoliopsida; order Poales; family Poaceae; genus Triticum; species Triticum dicoccoides. The sequence continues at coordinate 108,775,303 of NC_041381.1, read as the reverse complement.
AAAGAAAATAGCAGCGGGTAAGGCATTTTTCATGCAAAGTAAGCATGTGAGTGTTAATTACCCGTCGCTTACCCGAATTCGGAACTCTCCAGGAGCGTTCGCAGATCTTCCTCGCAGCGTGTCTGATGCTGCCGCATTCTACCGGGCCGAGGAGGGGAGCTCGACGGAGAAGGTCTTCTGGTCTCAGTATGCTGAGGCCGAACATCTGGTGCCCCTTAGCGACCAGCTGAAGCAGCTGGTCGAGCTCCACAAGGCAGCCGAACAGGCCATGAAGGGCCTCATAGTTCGGCTGTGGCCTAAGGAGGCCATGCCTGGGAGCTACTTCGGCCTGGTGCGGCGGCTGGTGGATGCGTGCCCGTGGGTTGAAGTCATCAAGCACTCCGCCTGTATTGAAGGTGCCCGTCGGGCCCTTGCCCGCGCAAAGGTGCACTGGGGCAAGATGGATGCCCAGAAGCTTGTGACGGACCCACCACCAGAGGGCAAGGAGTATCGTACGCCCGAGATGTATTATAAGAGTGTGCTGAAGGGCGCCCACACTATTGCGGGTGAGTGCTCCAAAGATGTAATATTTGAGTAGACTCGCATTTTGTTATCCTGTGCGCTGAAAACTTGGTTCATATGCGCTAAGCAACGCTTGTTAATTTAAAATATTACCTTCTGTGCGGATGTTTATCAAATCTGAGAGATGGCAAGTCATCGGCTTCAACCCCCATGCCACGAGTGCTGGGGTGTTTGGGATAAACTCGAGCGCTCTTGTTCCCATTTTTGGGTCCATCTAGGGAGGCGCTCAACACAACGAACAAGGCAACCGGACTTATAATGCTTGAACACTCTCACTTAGCCATAGAATTCTATAATTTTAAATTTCGGCGAAGCCCCTAGTTTTCGGAAGGCCGAATTTGGGGCGCTATCCACGCCTTGGCCGGACAGAATCCGGCTCCTCGCTCGAAGCAGCATAAGTCTTTAGGGACTCGCAAAGAACCTCTCGAACAGCGACCAGCTCTCGCCTCATCATGACGGTCAGTTTTAGCTTTCTCCACTGAGGCGTTAACCCAGCTCAACTGGGGCGCAATCGCAGTGGTTCTCCCAGTGCTACCTTAGCTGATAAAACGAAATGTAAGGTACCAAAACATGGGAGCCGGGCAAACCCAACTATTGACCCAAGAACATGATTCGGAGCCGATGCATATAATGCTATAAGTTCGGGGTGCCGCACTTGTGAAAGTGTTCGGACTTATCACACCATAACGCAGGAAACATAAGCCCCTGGTGTATTTAGCCGTACCAAAACGTACAGATGCAACATGTCATAGATGAACATATGTGTAAGAAAGAAATGCAATTAGAAGCAAAAATGTGCTGCATTGCTTTATTCAATAAAAGCTGCTGTAAGTGCAGGACGATACAAGTGGTGCAGTAAGCAAGGGATGGGACTGTTTAAAATGTCCCCCTCCAGGGGTGGGCTACGGAATAATGCATAAAACAGATTTAATGCTCATAATGGAGACCACCTGGATTTTCGTTGTAGCCTTTCTCCTTCCCTGGCTGTTGTATCGTGGGTTCGGCATGTCTGCTGCCGGACAGGGCCTCTGAAGAACGGAGTCCTGTAGGTAAAAAATAAAAGGAAAAGAAAAAGAAACGACACACTTAAGAGCCCCTGGTGCGGTTGAGCCGCAGTTTGGGCTTATCATGGTCGAGCCCCTTGCCCCATGCCCATGGTATCTTCAGAGAGTAATGGAGTACGTGAAGGGTCTGTCTTAATGTTTTACAGGGGCTGGGGTTGGGGCCGCACTGCTAAGCATGCTCGGAACGTGCCAGGTGGTCGTGTTGTAGGTTACTTCGGGTACGCTTAGCTGTGTTCGGCCGCTTGGCAGCCGGACTCGAGAATTGCCTTAAAAGGCTGCTTTGTACTTCTGCCGCGAGAGCCGCTGTATGTTCCTCCGTTCGGAGGGAGCGTTCAGTGTTTCCGTTGACCGTGATGACTCCTCTAGGGCCTGGTATCTTGAGCTTGAGGTATGCGTAGTGCAGCACCACGTTGAACTTTGCGAACGCGGTACGTCCAAGCAAGGCATGATAGCCACTGCAGAACGGGACTATGTCGAAGATTAACTCCTCGCTTCGGAAGTTATCCGGGGATTCGAAGACCACTTCCAGTGTAATTGAGCCTGTACAATTGGCTTCTACACCTGGTATGACGCCTTTGAAGGTCGTCTTGGTAGGTTTAATCCTTGAGGGGTCTATGCCCATTTTGCGCACCGTGTCCTGATAAAGCAGGTTTAGGCTGCTACCGCCGTCCATCAGGACTCTGGTGAGATGAAATCCATCAACCATTGGGTCTAGAACCAATGCGGCGAACCCACCATGGCGAATGCTGGTGGGGTGGTCCCTTCGGTCAAAGGTGATCAGGCAAGAGGACCATGGATTGAACTTCGGGGCAACTGGCTCCATCGCGTATACATCCCTGAGTGCATGCTTCCACTCCCTTTTGGGTATGTGCATGGCATATATCATGTTCACCGTCTGCACCTATGAGGGGAAACCCTTCTGTCCTCTATTGTTCGGCGGTCGGGTCTCTTCCTCGTCGTCGCTATGTAGCCCCTTGTCGCTGTTTTCGGCAATTAACTTGCCTGCCTGCTTGAACACCCAACAGTCCCTATTGGTGTGGTTAGCTGGCTTTTTAGGGGTGCCATGTATCTGGCACAAGCGGTCGAGAATTCGGTCCAAATTGGACGGACCCTGAGTTATTCTTTTGAATGGCTTTTTCCGTTGACCGGGTTTAGAGTCTCTGAATCCGGCATTGACTGCCGTATCCTCACTGTTATCGCTGTTAATGCGGCGTTTGTTTTTGTTGCGACGCGACCTACCTCTATGGTCCTTGATATCCGGACTGCCAGAATTTTTGTTGAGGTTGTTGCTGCGTGCTAGCCAGCTGTCCTCACCCGCACAGGAGCGGGTCATGAGTGATGTAAGGGCTGCCATGGATTTCGGCTTTTCCTGTCCCAGGTGCCGGGAAAGCCACTCATCGCGGATGTTATGCTTGAAGGCCGCGAGGGCCTCGGCATCCGGACAGTCGACGATTTGGTTTTTCTTGGTTAAGAACCGTGTCCAGAATTGTCTGGCCGATTCGTCTGGCTGCTGAATTATGTGGCTTAGGTCATCTACATCTGGTGGTCGCATGTACATGCCTTGGAAGTTATCGAGGAATGCGGCTTCCAGGTCCTCCCAACTCCCGATTGACTCTGCTGGCAAGCTGTTAAGCCAGTGCTGAGCTGGTCCTTTAAGTTTGAGTGGGAGATATTTGATAGCGTGGAGATCGTCTCCGCGGGCCATGTGGATGTGGAGGAGATAGTCCTCGATCCAGACCGCGGGGTCTGTTGTGCCATCATAAGATTCAATATTGACGGGTTTAAACCCTTATGGGATTTGATGATCCATTACCTCATCTATGAAGCACAGTGGGTGTGCGGCACCTCTGTACTGGGCGGTATCGCGACGGAGCTCAAAAGAGCTTTGTTTGTTGTGTTCGGCCCGGCGGACTTACTGTGTCCGGGGTGACGGTGATCGTCATGTATCGTGGGGCGCCCACGTCATCCATAGATCGATCTTGATTGTCGTGCCTTATCCTCCAATATGTCTCGCAGGTCCGGAGTGTTCCCCTGTGGCCTTGTGCTTTTCGAGCGATGCCGGGGTACGAGTCTAGTGAAGGGCCTTGAGGCCTCTCTGTCGCGACCATGGGGTGGTCGATCAGCCGTATTGTCTCCTGGTGAAGCGGGATCATATGCCTCCACCTCTAATCGGGGGAGCAGCTTACGTTTGGGGTAGCTTTTGGAGGGGCGTTCGAGTTCATGCTCTTCGGCCGCGAGGACTTCGGTCCATCTGTCGGCTAGCAGATCTTGATCAGCTCTAAGCTGCTGCTGCTTTTTCTTGAGGCTGTTTGCCGTGGCCATAAGCCTGTGTTTGAAACGCTCCTATTCGACGGGATCCTCAGGTACGACGAATTCGTCGTCGTCGAGGCTTGCCTCATCTCCGGAGGGAGGCATATAGTCCTCTACCTCTTCTTCGGCCGCTCTCTCATGAGGGCTGGCGTCCCCCTCCTCCTGTGCTGGATCTTGCTGGAGTGGGTTGTCTTCGGCACTATCCGGTGTATTATTGTCTCCGGTGCCGGAATTCTCATTCTTGCTATGGCGGGATTTAGAGCGGCGCCGCTGACGCCGACGCTTGGGCTATTTCTTGAAGGGGTCATCCTCCGCTATTCCTTCGCCCTTCCCATCCTTTGGGATATCCACCATGTATATGTCGTACGAAGAGGTGGCTTTCCAGTGCCCGGTGGGCGCTGGTTCTTGGTCGTCTCCGGCATCATCGTCCATACCGTCGATGTCCTCAGAGTCGTAATCTAGCATGTCGGTTAGATCGTCGACAGTGGCTACCAAGTGGGTGGTGGGTGGGCTCTGAATTTCTTCGTCGTCCGCATCCCAACCGTCCTGGCCGCAGTTCGGCCAGGCCTCTCCTGATAACGAGAGGCACTTTAGCGAACTCAAGATGTCGCCAAAAGGTGAGTGTTGAAAGATGTCCGCCGCGGTGAACTCCATGATCGGCGCCCAATCGAATTCGACTGGAGGGGGCGCGGGAGGTCCGGAGTCCGGCAAGGAGTCCGACACCTCGGAGTCACGAGCTTCATGGGGGACAAGATCGGTGTTCGCCTCTATCGCCATAGAGGTTGCAGTCCCCGAGGTGGTGTCTAGCCATCCATCCTTGGTCTGCGCAGCCGGCTCCGAGTCGAAGATCGAAGCGGGTTCGAGTGCGTCCTCCAGGGTACTGTCCGGCTGCAGAGCTAAATCATGCCCATCGTGATAGTACGGCACGCTCGGCTGTGGCTCGAATCCGTCGAGGATCAAGTCCCGTGGATGTCAGCCGTGAAGTTCAAACTTCCAAATCTGACCTGACGGCCAGGGGCGTAGCCTTCGATCTGCTCCAGCTGGCCAAGCGAATTGGCCCGCAGTGCGAAGCCGCCGAATACGAAGATCTGTCTGGGGAGGAAGGTCTCACCCTGGACTGCATCGTCGTTGATGATCGAAGAAGCCATCGAGCCTATCGGTGACGACACAGAGGAACTCTCAATGAAAGCACCAATGTCGGTGTCAAAACCGGTGGATCTCGGGTAGGGGGTCCCAAACTGTGCGTCTAGGCGGATGGTAACAGGAGACGAGGGACACGATGCTTTTACCCAGGTTCGGGCCCTCTTGATGGAGGTAAAACCCTATGTCCTGCTTGATTAATATTGATGATGTGGGTTACAAGAGTAGATCTACCACGAGATCAAGGAGGCTAAACCCTAGAAGCTAGCCTATGGTATGATTGTTTTTCGTCCTATGGACTAAAGCCATCCGGTTTATATAGACACCGGAGAGGGCTAGGGTTACACAGAGTCGGTTACAATGGTAGGAGATCTACATATCCGTATCACCAAGCTTGCCTTCCACGCCAAGGAAAGTCCCATCAGGACACGGGACGAAGTCTTCAATCTTGTATCTTCATAGTCTTGGAGTCCGGCCGATGATGGTAGTTCGGCTATCCGGACACCCCCTAGTCTGGGACTCCCTCACCAATGTTGGGCCTTGTTGGAGGAGTTTTATTCAAGGCGAACTGTCAGGGGGTTCCAATAAACCCGACCGCGTAAGGAACGCAAAATCAAGTAACATAACACTGGTATGACGGAAACTAAGGCGGCAAGAGTGGAACAAAACACCAAGCATAAGGCCGAGCCTTCCACCCTTTACCAAATATATAGATGCATTAATTAAAAATAAGAGATACTGTGATATCCCAACATAATCATGTTCCAACATGGAGCAATCTTCAACTTCACCTGCAACTAACAACATTATAAGAGAGGCTGACCAAAAGCGGGAACTTAGCCAAACAACGATTTACTAGGAAGGTGGGTTAGAGGCTTGACATGGCAATAAGGGAGGCATGGTAAACAAGTGATAGTGTCGTGGAATTGTCACGTCAGATGTCCTTAGTGTGAGGACTTAGTCGTGAGGCCAACGCATCTATGCAGTAGCTTGAAGGGGTTGGTCGGAATCGAGAGACGCGATGCAATCAACACACAAGACAAGGATTTAGACAGCTTCGGGCCCCGGGAAACATCATCCGGTAATAACCCTAAATGCTGTTTGTGGCTAGGTCTCATTATGATCATGAGGGAGTCGCCGGTAAGCCGGCTCTTGTGTCTAGCCCTAGAGATTGTTTCTTCTTGCTTGTCCTCTTTGGGGAGCCCTGTCCCTCCTTATATAAGTTGAAGGGGCGGGTTACATGACTAGTCCTAGTAGGATTAGGATTACTCTATTACAAGTGGAGTCCTAGTCTTGCTTCCTTTGTAGGATAATATTCCCTATGCCTTTTCTCTTAAGCCGTCCCACCATAGCATGAGCCGGCCTTCTAGGCCTTGGGCCTTGTCTTCTATCTGACCCACCGTCAGGGCCATCCGTGAATTGCCGGGCTCGTGAGTCGCCACTCCGGCAGGTTACCAATGAAAAGGCCCAGCCCGGCCGGGTCATACTTCCGGCCGGGTCATACCGCGGGGTATATCCCCGACATTAGCCCCCAGTTTAATTTGGATTTATCCATGTTAAACTGATCCTGTAAAATAAACACAAGAACAAACTTGATAGGTTGTGCTCCGGGTTAAATATTTTCTTGAACCGGCACCTGATCATCTTTAAGTCCTTGTCATTTCCTCCTGGATGCATACTCAAGATCTTATAACAAATATCCTTTAACAGATATGTCCAAACCTTGCCAATGCAAAAAATCCAGGCACTTCTTCTAAAAAATCGGGGTCAATAGGCCAGCTTCATAACCAATTTGCTGACATTGGCTCTTGTAGAGAAATATTATAAGAAATAATCCATTTGAGTCGGCCTTCAATGCTCTGACTTGACAAAAATATTAGTCTTTGAAATATTGAATTGATATTCAGCCGGCTTAGAGATGTAAATCTTGCCGACTTATGATTACCAAATTTGCCGAGTTATAAATAATGATGTCGGGTCATGTAATTGTTGCTGATGCCGGGTTAATCTTATGATGACGCCAGGTCATAAACTTTGCAGATTTCTCTGATAATAATATAATACCTGATTTGCTCAAAACTGAGAATTTGAAGTTATTCCTCCGTTATATGCATATCACATGTAGCCCCCAAGTGTCGGGTTGTCATGCTTGCAGCAACCTAGGACTTGCAATTGTCTTATGCTCATGAAAACTTCAACCGGCATAGCGATAGAAAGAAGCAACTAGCAAGCAAAGATAGAAGTGATATCGAGGGTAATGATCATCTTGCTTGAGATCCCGCAAAAAAGAAGAACGAGTCCAAGAAGAAGACAAACGGACGTAGTCGAACGAATCCTCACAATCCGCAACGTTACCGGAACTAAGAAACAACACCGAAAAGAAGCAAACAACATGGTAAACAATCATCACATAACATGGCATGATGCACATTCAAGTATGATGCATGTCCGGTTTAAATGTGCATGACATGGCATAGTGCACAAACAACACTACAATTTAAGTGGAGCTCAATATACAACAAGTTGCATATTGACGAAACACCACATCCAATTATTTAGTTCTCTCTCGTTTATGAACAAGACAAGTTTAAATGTTGGTTAACATGGCAAGAGGTGAAACATGAGAAAACCACCTATTTAGGCAAGTTTAAATGATGCCGGAAACAACAAACAACAATTCTGTAAAATCCCCATATATTATTTAGCAATTTAATGCAACAACAACTTTAAACATTTTAAATGTTGTTATCATGACGCGGATGACATATTCAAGTTTTATGCATCTTTTATGAAAATGTTGACATAATATAAGATATGAAGCATTTGTCACCATGGCGGAACAAAAGGGGTGCCATGGCAATGACAACGAAAATGGTGCCACGACAACATTCCGATGATCCTACAACTCGTTGAGATACCGGTGCAAAAGAAAGTGTGGGCGTGAGCATGCAAAAGATGGCGGGGTGATCCCGGATTACCGGGTTCCCACGGGTTGATGACATGGCAAACGAGGAGGAACGTGCAAGGATCAACTCGGACATGGTGCAAACACGAGCACCTGATACAACACACGTGCATTCGGTCCACGCGTGATCGTCTCGTGGTTATACCTTTGTAGTGTGCTTTGTCGGAGCGGTTCGAGTTCGTCGAGGGAAGTAGTGGTATACGGGCCATAGTAGAATTAGTCGTTCTCGCGACGGTAGTGGAAGTAGTTGTACATGTTTCATAGATGAACTTGGCGTAACCGTGCGGCAGTCAAACTTGACAACGGTAGTGGTACATGTTGTCTTGTCGAATCCGAGCAACGGTAGTCATACACGACATGTTGTGGAAGTAGTGGTACACATATTGTAGGAACTTGACAGAATACAGTCTCCGGGGTCGTCGCGGTACTGGTAGCTCGTGTAACTCCATAGTTCGTTGCGTAATCGTACACGGGTCTATGGCGAAGATAGTCGTACATGCATGTAGATGAACTTGACGGGTCCTGACGTCCTGGTACTTGGCGTCCTCTCGGCCTTGACGATGAAGAAACGAAACGCGATGGTAGTGGTACTTGGCCCTGCCTCGGGAGGTCATCGGAGGTGCGTGGGGGCAGCAGAGATGGCGCTACGCGGACGCGGGCACAAGACGGGTGATGGGGTGGCGAGGAGGGGGATCCCGGTCGCGGCAAGAGAAGGAAGCGGGGCAACGTCCTTGTCAGATGGATCTGGTGCAGGAGAACCATGGCGAGGCCGAAGGTGGTTCTCGGGCAGGAGGTGCCCACGGCTGGAGCAGAGGAGCTCGGTAGGCGGCGCTGGAGCAGGGCAACAGCGAGGCGAGGGACAGGTCGGGCGCGGCAGGGACGGCTTGCGGGAGCTCCGGCGAGGGCACCGGTGGCCGGGGACGGGCGAAACGGCAACGAGGAGGCCGGGGATGCGGAAGACGGCGTGGAACCGCGACACTGGTTGTGGTCCTGGGAGGCGGATCCGGAGCGGGGGGTCACCGACGAGGAACTGGACGGGGCAGCGTGGATAGGACGGCGCTGGTCGCGCGCAGGGTGGAGAGTGATGGCAAGAGGCTCGGGGTAGCGCGTGGTGGACGGGGCTCGCCGGCGGCTGCGAGCTGAAGAGCTACGGGGACGAGGTGGCACGGGGTCGGGCAAGAAGCCCTCGCGGCGGCGCAAGGAGGAGGATGAGGGGATCAAGAGGGAGATAACGAGGGGATCGGGTGAGGGTTAGGTTAGAAAGGGGCGCCGACTTGGCCTAGGCCTGGGTGGTGGGCTACGGGAGGCCGCGGTGGCCTGAGCCGGCTGCTGGGAGCAGGCTGAGCTACGGCTGCTCTCCTTCTTCTCTCTCCCAAAAACAGAAAAATGTCAAAGAAAAAAAAAGAAGAAATGAAGGTAGAGATAGAATTTGGGCATGGGGATTATTTTCCCGGACTCACAAAAATGTGAGGAATTTGACAAAAGTAGATTGAGGATTTTTAGAGGAAATAATATCCACACCTATTGGATTTAACTCAGACAAGTTTGAATTTCAAAACCCATTCGAATGAACTCCAAATGGGTTGAAATTATAGGGGGGTGACCCTAGACACCAGATGTGATTTATGGGCAGATTTGAAACATTTATGGAGAAGCAAAATTGCAACTCAATTTTACTAAAACATCAAAAAGGAAGGATAGAAAGTTGAGTCGGATAAAAGAAGAGTTGAAGAATAATGTAAATGTCTTATGGGTGATTTCCAGTTAATGGAATATTTATTATAGCTCCCTAATAATATTGGGAGTATATGTTCTAAAGAGAAATCACCATGCAAATTCCCTCGATTTAAATAGATCGATGATCTATGCAATTTATTTAGCTGATGTTTAAAAAGGGTTGCATGATGACATGATGCAATGATGAATGCAACAAACAAAACAAAACACACGGCGACAACGAGAAACATGGACCAGCTATAAGTCTTCTGGAGCGTCGGTCTTGGGGCGTCACACGTCCATCGTCTTGTTGCACTATCTGCTATTCCGGTGGGGATGTTTCATTCTGTCCTCCGGAATGTGAGGGTATAACTTGTATTGATCTCAACATATAGCCAATTCGCCATGAATGCTTACACGAGCTCACGCACGCCGCACACTAGCCATGGCTGAAGCCACCAACTCCGTTCCCAATCCTCATGCAACACACACACACTACGCATATATCAGCGTACACCCTCAACGGTCCCAGTTTGGGCCTGCAAGCCACTGGGGAAGTCGTCCATCGCGAGTGGGCCGTGCGGCTGACGGCCCATGAGTCGAATCCACGTCAAGTCGTGCTTCTGGTTGACTGGCTCTGCCCTTGTGAGCGTTGACATCCCCCTCTCTTTCAGAACCGGCTTAACCCCAAGCCGGGGCTCGCGGAAACAACTGGCGAAGCGAGTCCTTGTCCTTCTAGGTTGCTGTAGATGCATCTCCACCACTCCACTGGATCAAGGCTTGAGCCACGGAACGATTGTCCGAGCGGCGAATGCGCTCCTGCAGGATCTTAACAAGGATTTGGAGGTGAGCATCGGCACAAGGAAGTGAGTCAATTACCTCGTAATGTGGTTGCACAAAGCGCTTCAGCTGCAAAACATGAAAGGCCGGGTGGATACGGCTAGCTGCTGGCAATTGCAGCCGGTAAGCCACCTCGCCAATTTTCTCCAGAATGAGGAAAGGCCAAAAGTACTTGAATGCAAGTTTGTGATTTGCCCTGTGCGCCACTGACGATTGCACATATGGATTGAGCTTGAGGAACACCCTGTCACCCACTTCAAATGTCCTCTCTGTGCGATGTTTGTTGGCCTGGTGTTTCATTCATCGTTGCACACGCAACAGGTGTTGACAAACTGACTGTTTCACAACTTCCCTGGCTTCCAACCATTGCTGCAAATCAACCGGAGCAACTGTATCTGAAACTGGTATCCCAAAATACCTGGGGCTATGCCCATAAAGAACTTCAAATGGTGATTTGTTCAGAGCTGAATGCCAGTTTGTATTGTACCAGAACTCACATGGAGAAAGCCATTTGGACCATTTGCTCGGGTGGGAACTGATAAAGCATCTTAGGAAACACTCAACCTGTTGATTCACTCGTTCGATTTGGCCATCAGTCTCCATATGATATGCAGTGCTCATGTTAAGAACAATCCCAGTTTTCTTAACCAATGCTTGCCAAAAATTGCTGGTAAAGATATGATCCCGATCTGACACAATGTACAGAGGCATGCCATGAAGCTTATAGACATTGTCCAGGAAAAGATCAGCAATTTTCTAAGACGTGTAGGGGTGTTTGACAGGAACAAAGTGGCCATATTTTGTAAATTTGTCGATGATGACCATAATGCAGTCAAACTGACCCGAGGGAGGTAAACCTGAGATAAAGTCCATTGTTACAGTTGCCCAAGCCTTGGTAGGAACTGGTAATGGGGATAGCAGTCCAGGGTAAGCCACTCTCTCAGGTGTCGCTTGCTGACACACTAAGCAAGATTGCACAAACTGCTGAACAACTTTCTTCATGCCAACCCACTTAAAAAGAGCACGAATTCTCTTATAAGTAACTGGGAAACCTGAGTGCCCTCCTAGGGGTGTGTCATGGAAGGGTTGGCAAATTTTTATATGCAATGTACTATCATTGCCCACCCAGATGCAACCCTTGTACCTTATTAACCCATTAACTAGCTGAAATTTATCCTTGGAGCCTGGTTGTAGGGTCAGTTGGCACAGTAACTCTTGTGCTTTTGGATCATTTGAGTAACTCTTGACAACTTCACCAAGCCAACTGGGCTGAGCATATGATATTGTTAGGAGCTGAGAATCTGCATGAGGCCTTCTAGAAAGAGCATCTACTGCTGAATTGTTAGATCCCTTTTTATACATGATCTTATAGTTGAGGCCCATCATTTTGGTGAGTGCTTTTTCCTGCCAAGGTGTATGCAATCTTTGATCAGACGGGTGAACCAGACTCTTCTGATCTGTCTTGATAATGAACTCCTGGAATTGCAAGTATGGTCTCCACTGCTCAATAGCTAGTAGTATTGCCATGTATTCCTTCTCATACACAGAAAGACCACTGTTCTTAGGACCCAAGGCCCTACTGACAAATGCAATTGGATAATCCTGCTGCATAAGAACAGCCCCAATGCCAACTTCACATGCATCTGTTTCCACCACAAACTGCTTGGAGTAATCTAGAAGGGCTAATACAGGAGCATGAATCAGAGCCTGCTTCGGTGTCTGGAAGGCTAAATCAGTAGTGGGAGTCCACACAAATATAGCCCCCTTTTTCAACAAGTCAGTCAGAGGTCTGCTAATCACACCATAGTTTTTGATAAATTTCCTGTAGTATCCAGTTAAGCCCAAAAATCCTCTGACCTGCTTCACATCCATAGGAACTGGTCAATTCTTAACAGCTGTAATTTTACTGGCATCAGTGGAAACCCCCTTGTCACTTATGACATGACCCAGATAAGCAATCTCTTGCTTTTTCACATTTACTAAGTTTTACATTCCATTGTTTTTCTAGTAGAATACCCAATACCTTGTCTAGATGCAGGAGATGTTCCTTGAGGGATTTACTGAAAACTAGAATATCATCAAAGAAACATACAACACAGTGATCCTCACCTCTCAAGGATGGAGCTAGATCTGTGTTCATTGCTCCTTGGAATGTATTGGGAGCCCCAGTCAGCCCCATGGCCACAACAGTTAACTCGTAGTGACCAATGTGTGTCTGAAAAGCAGTTTTAAACTCTTCTCCTAATGCAAGTCTGATCTGATGGTATCCTGCTCTGAGGTCCAATTTAGAAAACCAACGATCTCCAGCAAGTTCATCTAGTAGCTCATCAATAATATGAATAGGGTATTTGCTTTTCACTGTGAGTGCATTGACATGTCTGAAGTCTATGACCAACCTCCAAGCTCCTTCTTCCTTCTTTTTGACCATTAGTGCTGGAGAAGAAAAAGGACTATTACTCACTTGAATTAACCCTCCCTACAACATTTCTGCCACCTGCTTTTCCATTTCAATCTTCAGGTGAGGAGGAATTCTGTATGGTCTAATAGACACTGGTTGAGCTCCAGGTATCAGGGAAATACTGTGGTCATACTGCCTTCTGGGAGGTAAACTAGTTGGGGGAGCAAAAACCTCAGCATACTTGTCTAATAAAGCTTGTATCTCAAGTAACTGCTCACTCTTTTTAGTAGTGATGTTCTGAAAAATTGCCATGACAGTGAGTTCACACTCTTCAGGCAATTCCCCTTGTAGGGTAACAGTAGTGCCCTTATACTGGAAGGAGAGCCATTTCTGTTCCCAGTCCATGTACATTGGACTATGATTGGCTAGCCAATCGAGGCCCAAAATACTATCATATCCTCCAAGGGTTAGGACTCTGAAATCATGCACAAAGTTTTCTCCCTGACAACTCCACTGGCAGTGTTTAACCTGCTGTGAACATCACAACTTCCCTCCTCCTGCAACCTTGACAGAAACCGACATAATTTCAGTCATTGTTGGAAACATCTGTTGATGAGAACTGTCCACGAATGAATGAGTGCTCCCTGAGTCAACTAGAAACCTTAGCTCAATACCTTGTAGAAGTACTGGTAAGGTGAGGGACAACTTTGACATACTGTTGCTTACAGTAGCTGCTGAGAGCATCATCAAATTGTCAGAATCACTATCAGATTCATCCAGGGATGTAGCGGGGCTCTGTAATTTCTCAATGAGTTCTTGCACAACTTGTAGCTGCACAGTAGACTTGCACTGATGGTCCTTGGACCATTTTTCACCATAGATGAAGCACAATCCTTTTGCCTTCCTGAAATTCCTCAGAGAGACCCACTTATCTTTAGTAGTTTCTGGCCTTTGACTGTCAATTGGCCGACGCTCTTCTGCATTTTTGGACTTGTAAGCATACTATTCGGATGATGTAGGACTCCTTTTTGTCGTGGAACTGGCTTGGTGGTATGATACTTCTCCCAATTCTTCGTGTAGCAGAGCTAATTCGTACGCAGTGTCAAGATCTCTGGGTTTTTGCATTGCAATGGCCATGCGGACTCCTGGTTTCAACCCGTCGATGAACCTGGTGGTATAATGCAGTGGATCAGGGATGATTTCATAAGTAGTGAGCTGGACATACAATTTAGAGAATTGATCTACATATTCTTCGACAGATCCAGTCTGACCAATTCGGAACATCTTCCTTAGCAAATTCTTGTGTTGGTTACGTCCAAATCTCGATTGCAGGAGATTGCAACATTCAGTCCACTGTAACCCCACTATTCTCCTCTGCACATACTCCAACCAGCGAGCAGCTGCCCCTTCGAATCGAGTGGTGGCATACGATATTCATCTGTTGTGGTGCGTGCCCCATTGCTTGAAGCAGTCCTCGCATCTCGCTTGCCACAACCTGGGATTTGAGCCATTTAACCGTGACAGCTCGACTCTCGGCCATGAAGTGTACTACTCACCTTGATCCAGTGCGATGAGCTCGAGAGACTGAAGGCAATTCACGCCCACTCCTGGCCGGAGGTGGGACGTAGATGTTGTGATCCTTGGACTTACTAAACCTGTCCGCTCCATGGGAATCAGCAGGAACCGCGTCCTGGCTTTCTTCGGCGTCTCTGCTTGATGAGGAAGGCCCTCCGGTCCAGCCATTGCAGTCGGCCTTGTCCCGTCGCTCCCAATCCGAGCGGATCTGGTAGATTTCGAGGAGGAGCTCAGAGCGAACACTGTCGACGCATGCCGTGATGAGACCGTCCAAGGTCTTGGTCGAATCCTGGAGCAATTTGGTCATGGACTTGAGGAGGTCTTCGCTGTGTACCTTGAGGCGCTCATCGAGGTCGTCGAAGATGGTGGATTTAATGAGCTTGTGGATGCTGCGCCCTTCCGCCGACAGCCCATCCACGTCTTGCCGCCGCCGCAATTCGCTGAATCTGGTGCGGTGTGGGTGGTGGGGAATCTCCAGGATGGAACGGCTCTGAAGCCAGATGTGAGGGTATAACTTGTATTGATGTCAGATCTATAGCCAATTCGCCATGAATGCTTACACGAGCTCACACATGACACACACTAGCCATGGACGAAGCCACCAACTCCCTTCCCAATCCTCACGCAACACACACACAACGCATATATCGGCGTACACCCTCAACGGGCCCAGTTTGGGCCTGCAAGCCACTAGGGAAGTTGTCAATCGCGAGTAGGCCGTGCGGCTGACGGCCCACAAGTCGAATCCATGTCAACTCGTGCTTCTGGTTGACTGGCTCTGCCCTTGTGAGCGCTGACATGGAAGAAGAAGGGCTACCCCTCCCTGCTCGAGTGCTCGACCTCTAGAAGTTGTAGGAGGAGCCACTATAAAAGAAATACATTTCCGTGATGATATGTGTTTGTCACAGTAGGTCGTGTTTTCTGTCATGCATGTACTCCCTCCGATCATATTTTCTTTGTGTATAACATCTCACACGCATGCCAAGAAAGGGCTCGCTTGATCTTTCTGGGACTAATTTGCCCCTACTTTAGTGCTGGATTGTTATTAACTTGCATGCAGCCGATTGGCTCTCACATGCGGTCGCCTTGATTCCCTCAACTACCTCTTGCTCTCCACTCTGCATGGCCAACGAGAGAAGGCAAGTATTAACTGCAAATGGTTGCATGCAGCAGCTTTTGGGGGGCATAAGAGGAAATCATAGGAGAAGTAGGAACGCGCAGAGTAAAACGAGAAAAATGAACGAAAGTTATGCGCAGAGTATAAAGAATCGGAGGGAGTACATTCTGATGATTTTATGACAGAATGAAGATAGTCATACCTGTGCTGTCGTAGAAGTGTTCCATGACATTACCAAAATTATCATCACGGAAGTGTCCACTTCCATGACGATAAATCACGCGTCACAGAAGTGCTTGATGTTGGAAATATGCCCTAGAGGCAATAATAAAAGGATTATTATTATATTTCCTTGTTCATGATAATTGTCTTTTATTCATGCTATAATTGTATTATCCAGAAATCGTAATACACGTGTGAATACATAGACCACAATATGTCCCTAGTGAGCCTCTAGTTGACTAGCTCGTTGCTCAACAGATAGTCATGGTTTCCTAACTATGGACATTAGATGTCATTGATAACAGGATCACATCATTAGGAGAATGATGTGATGGACAAGACCCAATCCTAAGCATAGATCAGGCCGTGTAGTTCGTTTTGTTAGAGCTTTTCCAATGTCAAGTATCTTCTCCTTAGACCATGAGATCGTGTAACTCCCGGATACCGTAGGAGTGCTTTGGGTGCACCCAACGTCACAACGTAACTGGGTGGCTATAAAGGTGCACTACAGGTATCTCCGAAAGTGTCTGTTGGGTTGACACAGATCGAGACTGGGATTTGTCACTCTGTATGACGGAGAGGTATCACTGGGCCCACTCGGTAATGCATCATCATAATGAGCTCAAAGTTACCAAGCGTCTGGTCACAGGATCATGCATTACGGTACGAGTAAAGTGACTTGTCGGTAACGAGATTGAACGAGGTATTGGGATACCGACGATCGAATCTCGGGCAAGTAACATACCGATTGACAAAGGGAATTGTATATGGGGTTGCTTGAATCCTCGACATCGTGGTTCATCTGATGAGATCATCGAGGAGCATGTGGGAGCCAACAAGGATATCCAGATCCCGCTGTTGGTTATTGACCGGAGAGCAGTCTCGGTCATGTCTGCCTGTCTCCCGAACCCGTAGGGTCTACACACTTAAGGTTCAGTGACGCTAGGGTTGTAAAGATATTAGTATGCAGCAAACTGAAAGTTGTTCGGAGTCTCGGGTGAGATCCCGGACGTCACGAGGAGTTCCGGAATGGTCCGGAGGTAAAGAATTATATATGGGAAGTCGAGTTTCGGCCATCGGGAAAGTTTTGGGGTTCACCGGTATTGTACCGGGACCACCAGAAGGGTCCCGGGGGTCCACCGAGTGGGGCCACCCATCCCGGAGGGCCCCATGGGCTGAAGTGGGAGGGGAACCAGCCTCTGGTGTGCTGGTGTGCCCCTCCTGGGCCCCCCTCTGCGCCTAGGGTTGGGAACCCTAGGGGAGGGGGCGCCTCGACTTGCCTTGGGGGGCACTCCACCCCCCTGGCCGCCGCCCCCCTTGGGAGATCGCATCTCCAGGGCCAGCGCCCCCCTGGGGTCCCTATATAAAGAGGGGGGGTGGGAGGGCAGCCTCACCCTGACATCTGGCGCCTCCCTCCCCCCTTGCTACATCTCCTCCTCCCATAGTCACTTGGCGAAGCCCTGCCGGAACTCTGCTGCATCCACCACCACGCCATCGTGCTGCTGGATCTTCATCAACCTCTCCTTCCCCCTTGCTGGATCAAGAAGGAGGAGACGTCACGCTGACCGTACGTGTGTTGAACGCGGAAGTGCCATCCGCTCGGCGCTAGGATCTCCGGTGATTTGGATCACGATGAGTACGACTGCCTCAACCCCGTTCTCTTGAACGCTTCCGCTCGTGATCTACAAGGGTATGTAGATGCACTCCCCTCTCTCGTTGCTAGATGAACTCATAGATTGATCTTGGTGAACGTAGAATTTTTTTTATTCTACGCAACGTTCCCCAACACTTCCGACAAGGGTGACTGACACGTGGAATCCACCGTATCGGAACGCCGTTAAGCTATCGGGTCGGGTTTTGGACCCGATAACCCGTTAACAGCCCCGACCAATGAGGATTTTCCACGTGTAAAATCATCATTGGCTGGAGGAAACACGTGTCGGCTCATCGTTGGGACAGATGTCATCCACTCATTGGATGGAAGGCGCCTATGATACGTAGACACATGGCACGGCCCAACAGAGGCCCATTCCTGTGAAAAGGCTGACGCGTTTGACTTGGTCAAAAGGTGGCGGGCCGGCCCATGAAAAGCCTATTAAAGGCCTATTTGCATATAGCCCATTTACAGCTCGCTAACCCAAGGCCCATTACGCCCTATCCGAATTAGGCCTAGTAGCGTCATCTGGGCCATCCAATATGATTCCAGCCTGTTTTCACTTCTGGTGCATGTATGGCCCATGACGTCTTTCGGCCCATATGAGGCCCTATGTAACTCTTGGCCTATTAACGACACGTGGTGAAACTGGCCCGTAATGAACAGTGTATCACTTTACACCCATTAACAGCCCGTGGTGAAACTGGCCCGTAATGAACAGTGTATCACTTTATACCCATTAACTGCCCATTATTCCGTTGGGCCGTTTCCAACCCATGTTATCTTTCGGCCTTCTCATAGCCCATTTATTCTTGGGCTCATTTCCAGCGTTCGTTTACTTACGGCCCGTTACTGTCATTTTCTGCTTGTGGGCCAAATTCAGCCCGTGGTTACAGTCGGCCTGTTTGTGGTCCGTTAATATGTTGGACCGTTTTCATAACATCATCAAATACGTCCTATTAACGATGGCCTGTTATGGTTGGCCCATGAACGGATGATTCCAACTCTAGCCCGTTTACGGCCATAATGCGGTCTGTTTGGCCCATGTTTGGCCAATCGATCATACGACCCGTATAAGGCCCATTGATTATACGGCCTGCAGAAGGCCCATGGTTTCTACGACCCGTAGAAGGCCCATTATTTCTACGGCCCGTAGAAGGCCCACTGTTTGTACGGCCAGTAGGAGGCCCAGTGTCACTACAGTAAATATTAGCCCATGGTTATTGTGTCCTAGTTTTAAAAAAATAGGTTATTGCAGCCACTAGCAAACCGCGGAAAAAGAACTGCAATGACTACAAGCAAAAAAATAAACAAGACAACAAGGAAATAAATAAGCAAGCAACTAATGTTAGGCTATCATGGCTATTACACATATTACATCCACTGGACATCAAAGTTCGCCACCAGAGCAAATATAGTGAACAAAGCAGCATATCATATACACTGGTTGTCAAAGTTGGCGACCAGCGCAAATAAATGTCGCAGCAAAACAAATCCAGAACTGAACCCACTTCAGAAGATCTCAAGAAACAATATCCTGGGTACCCATAATGCTGGCAAGATGCTTAGCAAGCTTATTAACTTTCTCTTGTTTGGCGCTTAAATCCTCCAATGCTTGCTGTTGCACCAGAAAATATGCATCTGAATTCTGCAGGGACTTCCTCAGTCCTTCAGCTTCCTGTCGCAGCACATCTGATCGATGTCTTTCAACTTGAAGTTGAGACTCAAGAAGACAAACTGATTCAGGCAGCGAGTTTGAAGAGCTTGTGCCAAGAGTAGTGGCCAGTAACTCGAATACTACATCACGACAGGACTTTTCGGTTCCCTCACTGTCATCAAGATAGTTTTTATCAGCTTTCTTGGAGACCAGCAGGGATGTCTCACTATCTTGAACCTTATCTACATTACTTCCTTTACCATTGGATAACGCGGTACTATTCTCCAATATTTTGTCCGCATTCTAAAAGAGAAACAAGCATACACATCACATGTTTACCATGTTGTATATGAAACTCATTTTGGTAAATGAGTTCAGTAGTAAAGTGGACAGGATAACCGCATGAAACAAACATATATCTATGTACCATGGTCACTTTATGGTCTATATAATTCTAGTTTCTGTTGCCAAATCAAGATGGAGACACAGTTCAAATAATATTTGTTCAAGACAAAGCAGAATAGATAGAATATAAGTGTGGGTAACTATAGAGCAATAACAACACTTGTAATGTGCATGACATGAGAACATAACTGATTATTCAATTGAAACTGAAATCAACAAAGGGCAGGTTACAACAGCAAACCAGTTAAAGAAATAGGTTTAAAACATACCTGTTGCGCCATTGGAGTTTCAATTCCATCCTTCAAATTTGAAAATAGTTGGTATGAGTAAATATAGCAATGCAAGAGCAAAGGATTATGAACCATAGCTACAGAACCTGACCTGAGAACAAATCTTCTTCTCCTTTAAGCGTTGAGTTGGGATTCGGAGTGGTGGTCCTCGTGCTTTGGGCACTGCAGTTCCCTTACTAACTACTCGTGTTTGGGTGCTCTCTAGTGGAGACAGTGCTGTGTCAACTAGAACTGGGTTACTATCTACCAGGGTTGGGGTTAGAAGGGGTGTAGCTGGTTCTCTGTCCAACTGGGTAGGGGTACAATCTGCGGGATTCTGGGTTATGTGTGGTGGATCTGGTTCTTGGGCAAGTACAACCGTGGTTCTATCTGCATCAACTGGTAGCACTATCTTTTCTAAAGACCGTGTTGTTACTCCCTTAGATACTGCCATCACGCTCTCCAATTCAAATGGCTGATAAATAAGAAAAGTAATTGAAAGTATAGACATTGTATGATAGATAGGTGCAATGGATAGTGGGGAATAAAAGAGGGCATGAAATAATTCATATTTATGTTGTCTAACCAAACAGGATAGCATGACACAATTTCACATATATGATGGCTAACTAAATAGGATAGCATGACACAATTTCACATTATGATGGCTAACTAAAAAAGATGGAAAGACATAGTTCAAAATATGAGACTATGTAAACAGAATGACATGACATAACTATATAATGTGTTTATTAAATATGTTGGCATGCCATAATTCACATACATTCACAGATAGAATGCCATAATTCAAAATATGATGACTGTAAACACTAAACAGGATGAGATGATATAACTATATGATGTCTTTATTAAATGGGTTGCCATGCCATAATTCAGATAGATGATGTGTATGTACTATGTAAACATGATGGCATGATATAATTCAAATATACTCCCTCCGTCCCGAAATACTTGTCGAAGGAATGGATGTATCTAGACATATCTTTGTTTTAGATGCATCCATTTTTATTCATTTCTCCGACACGTATTTTGGGACGGAGGGAGTATGATTTATATAGTAAGCAAGTAAGCAGATGGCAATCCATATATGATGTAAAAACTAAGCAATGCAAGACAACATGCATGACATGGGTAATATAACCCTGCCAAGTTTGAGCATAGACCTCAGGGGTGAAATAGGATTGGTCATCAGTCTCTGAATCCTCCTCTAAGGAGCTCTCTGTAACCAGCAAGATGTCTGCTTCAGCAGGTAGCATTGTCTGCTCTGAATACCTTGTTTTCACTCCAGATACTTCCATCACCGCTTCAAATGGCTGATGCACAGGAAGAGTATTGAATATACAAACGTTGTCGACAAATGGAACACGTCATACAAAAAAATGATAGCATGATATAATTCACAAACATGATGATTGGCTAAACAGCATGGCATTGCATAATGCACATATATAATGCCTTTGCAACAAGATAGCATTGTATAATTCACATATATAATGTCTTGCAACAAGATGGCAATACATAATTCACATATATGGTAATTAGACACTGAACATGTGGCATTCACACAAAGCATGTCTAAACTAATCAAATGACATAGCAATGAGAGACACCATACGCACGATATGAGCAACATAACCCTGCCAAGTTAGAGCATACACCTCGGGGGGGGATAGGAATGGTCATCTGTCTCTGAATCCTCCTCTGAGGACCTATCCGTAACCAGTGAGATATGCGCTTCATCAGATAGCATAGTCT
>NC_041381.1:108750949-108753460 GCF_002162155.2 Triticum dicoccoides | reverse complement strand
GGGGGGATAGGACTGGTCATCTGTCTCTGAATCCTCCTCTGAGGACCTATCCGTAACCAGTGAGATATGCGCTTCGTCAGATAGCATAGTCTGTTCTGAAGACCTTGTTTTCACTCCAGAATTTGCCATCACTGTGTCAAATGGCTGATGCACACGAAGAGCAGTTGAATGTACTAACATTGTTGACAAATGTAATATGTAACGGAAAAAAAGGATGGCCTGATATAATTTACATATAAGATGACTGGGTAAGGAGGATGGCATTGCAAAATTCACATATGTGATGCCTGGCTAAACAAGATGGTGTTGCATAATTCACATAAACGGTGAATAAACTAAACAGATGGCATTCGCTCAAAGGATGTCTAAACTAAGCAGATGACCTATTTGATGTATAAAGTAAGCAATGCAAGACACCATATGCATGATATAACCAACATTAGCATGCCAAGTTAGAGCGAAGACCTCAGGGGGTAAATAGGAGTTGTCTTCTCCTTCTGAATCCCCCTCAGAACAGATATCTTCCTCTCAATTACAATCTGAAATGCATGGAGGGGGGCTGCCTTTGCGCCTACCATGGAGCGATGTCTGCATGAAATTTTATTGCCACGCAAGGCTCGTCTCTTTTGCTCTACATGTTCAGTTCCATTGTTTACAATAACAGTCATGCATAGGAATTTCCATTGTTTATAATAACCGTCATGCATAGCATGAAAACATAGTGAGAGTATGTAAGGAGTGCATGCAGAAATCCAGTGTGATGGTAGCAACCTGTGGATAGACCCAAAACCAATAATAGCTGGTAGATAATGGCTTCAGTTAAAAAATACAGATAATGGCTTCTTTACTGTTTGTTTCCCACCCAACATGAAACTCATAGTAGACACCGGAGATTAACCAGATAGTAGATAGATACTATTGATAGCGGCCCTGATATGTACCCCACAACCATTTAAAAACTCAAGTTTGACCGTTAGTTTGGAGCTGACTCAGAGTCTAATCGGTGAACAGGATGATAAAGTAGCATGTAATATTAAGCGATGCATAACGTAAGGAGACACGAAAGAGTGTGACCTCTCTTGCGGACCCGTGTAGTACTCGAGGTCATCTGCTCGGTTGATGATGGTAATGCAGTTTTCATGGCTGCCAGTGGCAGGGAAGAAGATCTGAGGCGGCGAAAGACAGTCTGGAGGCCGGATCCCTGTTGTGCTGGACCCTTCTGTCGTTGGAGCAGCTGAGCTGGGGTGGACGATGGCGCAGCAGGAGCGGGACAAACCACGCAAGGTTTTCTTTGACAACTATCTGTAAGAGAAGTAATTCTGTAAGGGCTCGTTTGAATTGGAGGATTCCGACAATGCAGGGATAGGAAATAGACAGGAATAGCATAGGAATGCACGTGCAAAACAGAGAATTTAAAAACACAGGATTTTTGCCAATCTGGGTGTTTGATTCACAACAATTGAAAGATCACGGGATGCAAAGAAGCATGGTGAGATTAAGTCAAACCACAAGAAAATGTACGGTTATAATGCTATTATGCTACTATCTCTTAGTCTTGTGCTTCATGTATAGGAATTTGAAAAGGAGGACAACTGAAAATTAAGATTCCTATGTTTTTTCTTTCAAGGAGACATTAAAGGAACAAATCCGTGTGCTCAGTGCACAATATATATAACATGTAGTGTAAAAAAGAGATGCAACAAGTGTACAACCTCTTTGGCGAAGCCATGTCGATCTCAGCGTGATTGGGTTGGCCGGTGAGGATGCTTCAGCTGACTTTGCTGTTGGAGGAGGGGAAGAAGATCTTAGGCGTCTGGAGATGGAGCCCGAGGTACTGCTCCCCTGTGATGGAGGGTTTCGTCATTGGAGAAGCTCCGGTGAGTTGTACGACACCGAGGCTGAAGCAGGACAAGAGAGACAATGAACAACGTTAACCTGAGTGGAATTCTAATAGCATCTCCAATACATGACATAAAATACATAACCACAAAGTGCTAGATGTAAAATACATCAGCCGCTCATCTCTGAACTTAACTGTCAAAAGTGAACTTAACTGTCGAAACTGAACTTAATTGTCGAAACTGAACTTAACTATCGAAACTGAATTTTGCTGTCGAAACTGAATTTTGCTGTCGAAACTGAACGCACTAGCAAGGTGAGGCTACACGTCGGTCGACTGACTTTTTCATCTCTGGTCAGTCGATTTTGCAGCCGTTGGATACGAAATCAAGGGCCTGCGGTTCATCTTCAACCTCCGCCCCCTGAGCCGCCAGCCACCACCGGCCAAGCAGCCCCCCACCGCCCTGCCCGCCCTGAAAACACTCCCCACCGCCGGTCTGCCGCCGCCCCGGCCATCCCTCTAGGCCCCCCGTGCCGAGCTTTTTCTCCGGCGATCCTCACGCCACCGCTCCACCAACGCCCCGCCATCGCCGGCGACCACCACCCCCATCCTGAACCCTAAGATAGATAGTGGGGTACCTCTTCGGCGAGCCCCCCTCCCTGCTGTGGCTG
>NC_041381.1:108747723-108750525 GCF_002162155.2 Triticum dicoccoides | reverse complement strand
TTCCTTCACCCCGGCGAGCAACTCCCCCCCCACCCCCTGAAAATCGACTGACCCAAAAGTCGATTTAGTCGACTAAAGTGTAGCTAAATCGGAGCAGCATCGCAAGCAAGAGCAAGAGCGAGAGCAGCAGCGCGAGCAACAACAATAGCAAGAGCAGACCAGGCAGGGGACCGAGAGCAAGAGCAGAGCAGCAGCGCGAGCGAGAGCTAAAACAGCAGCAGCTCCTACTGATGTGGACGTCGCCGCCGAGTGAGCGACGCCCTGGAGGAAGTGGCCGGCGACGCCGCCGTGGATGGAGCCGCGCCGTGTCGACTCGTGACCGTGCGCCGGCAGCACCGTGAGATCGAATCAAGAAGAAAATGTGGTGATTAGTGTACAACCTCTTTGGTGGCGCCGATTAGGCCGCAGCTTCATCCGAGGAAACGGTGATGATGATGCTCTTCCAGTGGTGCAGGTGAAGACGGCGGTGTGGGAATGGAGGTGGCGTGAAAGACGAGGGAACATTGGGGCAGCTCCTTGGAGGTGGAGGACGGGGTGGCTAAACCGGCGGGACGATGAGATCGATGACGGATCCTCATCCGGTACGGTGGATGAGGGACGTCGAGGTGTTGCTGTGGACGACGTCGTCGGGGAAGAGGCTCCGGCTGGGTGGCGGACAGAGCAGGGTGTGGGGTTTCATCGCATGTTTTCGCGGCCTCGGTGTACGAATGGGTGGGCGGATGGGATGGCAGTGGGGAACCATGGCTTAGAGACGCGCTTGTCCGAAATGTGGGGTAAGTTATGAAAGTAGCCCCCACCGATTTGAGGCGGTTCTTTCGGTTAAGGGGTACCACGGGCATTTCGCGTGTCGGGATTTCACAGGAGGTGGGAGTTTCGCGCGCATTGTAATTTCAGAATAGCAAGGCGCGAGTTGAGATGGAGGGAGTTATCGGAGCACAACGAGACAACGATATATCTTAAATATTTCGTGCTAACAAGGCGCGGGTTGAAATTTTCGGACAAGCCTAATGTGTACTGTACCAAATCAATGCGCACTACAAATGTCATTCAAAACTTTGAATTCATGTTATGTTCAATCAAAATATTTTGCTATGTGTATAATGCATGCAACCTACTACTCAAATGAATATTTTAGTGCATTCCAAACATATATACTACCGCTTCAATATGAACTAAATTTGAATTCGTTTCTCTAGTTGAATAAGATCTATAGTAATGATTGTTGTGAAGTCAAAGCATTTGAATTCGTTTCTCTGTTTTAATAAGATCTACAATCATCATTATTGTCAACTTAAACCATCGTTTGTGTATTATCTTCACAGCACACCACATGATTAGTCTCGAGTTACATATGAACTATGTGTACTATGTGAACAGATTTTTTGAATCCACATTATTTTGATTTCAAATCACATTACATTTCTAGCTCTAGCTAGATCTTCATAATCTAAACCATGTCTCATATGTATAATGTGTTTATCACATTATGTATGGTGCCCCGCCCCCTATGCCTACAAGTATTTAGATGTGAGTTGCAAACACCACACATTACCACAAATTCAAATAAAATGTGAAAATGTTCGATATATAGTATTGTTTAGATTGCTCGATATTTCGTTGTAAGCTGCAAACGCCACACATTATCACAAATTCAAATAAAATGTGAGATTGTTTGATGTATAGTATGGTTTAGATTGTTCGGCATTTAGCTATAGTTGCAAACGCCATGCGTCATCACATTATGGTATAACATGTGCACATCACGTGTATCACCGCTATATTCATGCATGCAATGTAGAAAACACTATGATCTCCTATTCAAATATATGAATCCGCTTTCATATCAAATTATGATCTTTGTTGGTCTCTTACACCCACACAATCCTCTAACCTTTGTAGCTACCACTAACTTTCTCTCGTGCATGCACACGCCCTCCTCGCCCTCCCCCTCCCTCGGCATTCTATCCACCGGGCACATTCATTTTTTTTCTTTAGGTCGTTCTCCCAGAGTCTCCACAACTCCTTTCCGACACACACCGATCGATAAACCTCTCCAGCGATGCCTGCCTACAACATAGACACACACCTTCAATCTCCTCCTTTATGTGTCCTTGCCTCGTGTCTCTCATACGGTCAGACACACGTGTAAACTCTCGCCCTTCTTTTCATCGATCTCACAACCGCACATTCCTACCCCTATCTAGCTTGTGGTTGGGCCTCTCGCACCACCTCCTAGCTCCATTCTCTCTGTCTATCCGTCTCATTGGACCTTATTTGCCTCTAACAAATGGACATACACCGACCGATCTCTTACTATACATATAGCTAGCTAGGTCCTTATAACTCGTTTTTACCCACACGTCGACCGATCTACCTCATTAGTTGTGTCTCTCCCTTCCTCCAACAAACAACAATTGATCTACCGATCTAGTTAGGTTTGCTTACCAAACACATGGTTCCCCTTCATCATCAATGGATGCGTCCCGACAGATCTATCATGCACAGGCACACACAGAAACACATCCCCACTCTTATTGATAACATTGCAGCTCCACCCTCAGTTTGTCTAGTAGGCCTCTCCCAACATCTCCGAGAAGGAACTCCATCACCCATCCAGCACTCTACCCCTCTTCCTCCCTCTCCCTCCCTCTCTCTCTCCTCTCTCTCTCTCTCTCTGTCCCATCGTATTTCCCGTCCTTCAGTTATGTATGGATGTCGACCGATCTCCCTCAAAACATAGCTGGGTCTCTCCTTCTCAACACATATACGAGTCGTTCTACCTCTATAGTTAGGCCTCTGCCT
>NC_041381.1:108727497-108747675 GCF_002162155.2 Triticum dicoccoides | reverse complement strand
CCACACACACCAATACATCAAGCGCTCTAGTCATGTCTCCCTGCCACACACAAACTTGACATGTGCCCTCTAACGTTCCGGTAGGCCAGTCGCCCTATATCTTTGACTTGCACACACACACAATTTTGATGGCTCTCTTCATCGATCTCGCACCCACCCACTTGATCCTCTCTTCGACTCTATCGATAGCTATGACCCCTCCCTCTCTTCTCGTGGATTGCCCGACCCTCTATGTATGATATGGATAGGCCTCCATTTCACACACATTGCATGCAAAATTTTGTTTGAGATGTCATTGACACATATTCCCACAAATAGTTCACGAAATCAACCCCCCACCCCACCCCCCACCCCCACCCCAAAACAAAAAACACTCACGAACGCGGTTTGTATCTCTCACACACACCCACGTAGGTGGGGGACGTGCACGAAGAGAAGAGGTGCATGCACGGTGCACATACTCCCGTCTCTTTCTGTAACGCACCAGATACAACTTTCCATATTCGTAACTCCAACTCTTGCCTTTTCCGGAGATGCGATGTGTTATTTTCATCCGTGTTTGGGTTTTTGTTTTGTTTTGCATTTTGTTCATGTCTTGCATTTCATCATCGCATCATTCGCATGGCATTGGCACTCCGTTGCCGTCATGTTTTAAACTCGTAGTCGTTCGTAGTTGCCGCGTTTCCCCCTTGCCTTCGTTGACCGATCGAGTCTAACCGGGTTTTCGATCCCCTCTTGTCTGGCCATTTGACCCCTCCACTCTTTACTCAAACCCCTCGCGTGCGTCCGAAACTTCTCCCGGACCCGACCCGGGTTGTCATGACCAATGGGTCCGGATCATCTCCAAATATCTATAAAATATCTTCGTTTTCTTATTTGGACTCCCTACCTATTTATTCTTGACCATCCGATTTAATCGGAGGGTCCAAATTTATCCTAAACCCCCCTTTCCCTATATATAGACCAACTTCATACCTAATTTAAACTAACCCTAAAATCTAGGACGTTTGTCCCTCGCGCCGCCGCCGCCGCATCTTCCTCGGGATCACCAGCGATCCAGCCGCTGCTCTCCACCTCGCAACCGCCCACACACACCCAGCCTCATCCTCCCTGATCCAAAATCCTCCCTCGTTCAACACCAGCCAACCCAAATCCATCCCCTCCTCGATCTACCTCCCTGCCCGAGCTCCTCACCGCGCCCGCCGCTGCAAGTTCCTCACCGCGCCGGTCCTCTGTTTCGTTGGAGCAGAGACGAGGTGACCACTTCAGCCCCTGGCCCCGCTTGATGTGGATCGATCCGAGGTAGCAGCCTCTCGCCCGAGCCTCTCCTCTGTTCCCGTCGCTGCCGGCGAAGAGCCGCAGCTCGCCGGGGCGCTCAAACACCATCAACAACGAAGCCAGCAGGCTGCCGTCCCTCTCCGCCTTCTCCTGGAGCCCCTCCCGTGCTCTCCTCCTGCAGCTCGCCTCACCGAAGTTCGGCGCTACCGGAGCACCACCACCAGGCTGACCTCTTCCTTCCTTCTCCCCATGCCACTCTTCTTCTATCAAGTCTTCTCCTCTCTGAAACTGCCGCGCCACCATTTTCTTCAGGTACTAGCTCCGCCTGACGCCCTGGCCGACGGCCTCCTCAAATCCGGTTGCTCCGCCTTGGATCCGGCTGGAAAGGGCCCTCGTCCGCGCCCCTGCCAAGCTCGCATCCCGCCGCCGCGCTGCCGTTCCTCACCCCGCGCCGTCGACCTGCGGCAAGCGCCCCGCGTCCCTCTGCTTCCTCCACAAACACGAGCAGAGCACTTCCGCTCGATCCAGTCCCCGTTGACCGCGAGCGTCGGCTGGCTCACAGCCGCGCGGTCCCAGCTCCCTTCGCCCGCGAGGCCTAGCTCCGCGCACCCCCTTCCAGCCTCCTGCTTCCCCTCTCCACTGACTGGGCTTGGCCCATGGGTGAGCAGCCCCCCTCCAGCCCTCTCCTGTACACTTGGCCTAGTCAGATTCGGCTCGTGCACATTTTTTTTCTCGCCTGCGAATTTATCTATTTATCCAGCGAATTAACAGATTTGCAGAAACCCCCTTGCACTTCATGCATTTAATAACTCAACAACCGTGCATCAGATTAAAATGATTTAAACATGTAAAATGCTTAGAATTTTGTGTAGATTAATAATATTCCACTTTCATCCATGTTAAAAAAATGTTTAAAATGTTGTTTGTTTAAATTTGCTCAAATGCCATGCTAAAATGATTTATTTCATAACTAAATAACCGTAACTCTGTTTTAAATAAACTTTATATGTATTTGGGGTGGAAAAATGCATAGATTAACATGTTGCACTTCATTTTCCTGTTTATCAACTATAAAATATGGTTTAGCGCAGAACAGTACCGAATCTAAAATATGCATATGGGGATTTTCCGGAATTGTTGCTTGTTGTTCCGGCCTCATTTAAACTTGCCTAAATAGTTAGATTACTTTTGTTCCACCTCTTGCCATGTTTAACAACATTTAATATTGTTGTGTACCTAAACGAGAGAGAACTAAATAATTGATGTGGTGTTTCGTCAATATGCAACTCGTTGCATATTGAGCTCCACTTAACTTGTAGTATTGTTTGTTGCACTTTGCCATGCTTTTAAATCGGACATGCATCATACCTGTTTGTGCATCATGCCATGTTTATGCTTGTGCATTTACCATGTTGTTTCTTTCTTTCCGGTGTTGCTTCTTAGTTCCGGTAATGTTGCGATTGTGAGGATTCGTTCGACTACTCCCGTTCGTCTTCTTCATGGACTCGTTCTTCTTCCTAGCGGGATTTCAGGCAAGATGACCGCTACCCTAGATCTCACTACTATCATTGCTATGCTAGTTGCTTCGTTCTATCGCTATGCTGCGCTACCTATCATTTACTCTTCAAGCCTCCCAAATTGCCATGAACCTCTAACCTTTGACACCCTTCCTAGAAAACCGTTGCTTGGCTATGTTACCGCTTTGCTTAGCCCTCTTATAGCGTTGCTAGTTGCAGGTGAAGTTGAAGATTGCTCCATTGTGGACAGGATTATGTTGGGATATCACAATATCTCCTATATTATTAATGCATCTATATACTTGGTAAAGGGTGGAAGACTCGGCCTTATGCCTGGTGTTTTGTTCCACTCTTGCTGCCTTAGTTTCTGTCATACCGGTGTTATGTTCCCGGATTCTGCGTTCCTTACGCAGTTGGGTGATTTATGGGACCCCCTTGATAGTTCGCTTTGAATAAAACTCCTCCAGCAAGGCCCAACATTGGTTTTGCCATTTGCCTCACCTAGCCCTTTTTTCCCTTGGGTTTCCGGAGCCCGAGGGTCATCTTTGTTTACCCCCCCGGGCCAGTGCTCCTCCGAGTGTTGGTCCAAACTAGAGCACCGTGCGGGACCATTCCTTGGCAACTTGGATTACGTCGGTACCTGTACGCTTAGCTTATCCGGTGTGCCCTGAGAACGAGATATGTGCAGCTGCTATCGGGATTTGTCGGCACGGCGTGTGGTCTTGCTGGTCTTGTTTTACCATTGTCGAAATGTCTTGTAAACCGGGATTCCGAGTCTGATCGGGTCTTCCTGGGAGAAGGTATATCCTTTGTTGATCGCGAGAGCTTATCTTGGGCTAAGTTGGGACCCTGCAGGGTATAATCTTTCGAAAGTCGTGCCTGCGGTTATAGGCAGATGGGAATTTTTTAATGTCCGGTTGTAGATAACTTGACACAAGATCCAAATTAAAACGCATCAACCGTGTGTGTAGCCGTGATGGTCTCTTTTTGGGGGAGTCCGGGAAGTGAACACGGTTTTGGGTTATGTTTGACGTAAGTAGGAGTTCAGGATCACTTCTTTATCATTGCTAGCTTCACGACCATTCCATTTGCTCTCTTCTCGCTCTCATTTGCGTATGTTAGCCACCTCATCATGCTTAGTCACTGCTGCAACCTCACCACTTTACCCCTTCCTTTCCCATTAAGCTTTGCTAGTCTTGATACCCATGGTAATGGGATTGATGAGTCCTCGTGGCTCACAGATTACTACAACAACAGTTGCAAGTACAGGTTATGCGATGATCATGATGCGAGAGCGATGTTTGCTTGTTTTGGAGTTCTTCTTCTGCTTCTTCTTCGATCAGGGGATAGGTTCCAGGTCGGCAGCCTGGGCTAGCAGGGTGGTTGTCATTTGAGTTTCTGTTTGTGTTTCATCCGTTGTCGGATGATGCTCTTATGTATTGTGATGTTGTATTCGTGTGGCATTGTATGCCTTTTGTATGTATCCCCATCTATTATGTAATGTTGATGTAATGATATCCGCCTTGCAAAAGCGTCTTCAAGATGCGCTTCTATCCTTGGTGGGACCTTCGAGTTCCTTTAGGATAGGGTCGCATCTTGGGCGTGACAAGTTGGTAATCAGAGCCTTGACCGACCATAGGAGCCCCCTTGATTGTTGGCCGTTGTTGAGTCTAGAACAAAAAATGTTTTGAGTCTTAGGATTATATATATCGGAGACTAGGATTCTTTTTACTCCTCAGTCCCTTCGTCGCACTGGTGAGGTCTCCTGACGTAGATGTTTTGACTTTCCTCTCCTCAAATTTCACTAAAAAAATTTAGGATCACACGGGTATCTTGGAATCGTTCTGATGGTTTTGTGATGAGAACATTGTTCTTGGTGCGTCCTGTCTTTTATGTGGCAGTGACCCGGGGAGTTGAGCTCCGAGGTGTTGTCGTCACAATTTTATCGTTGCAGTTCTGGAATACCTGAGTTTTGCCGACATCAAAAATCTCTTTTATGTAGTTGTTGGTGAGATAACCTCGACGCCACCCAGTACTGGGGCGGGAGTTCGGGAGTATTGCCATAACTCGTATAACGGATGCTTTTCGAAGGTTGGGGTACACGATTTCCGGAGTTTTCTTGGTTATGTGTTGACGGATGGATACAGCTAGATGTAGGGATTGTTATTTTGGGTGAGATATATTGCTTCCCCTGTATCCCCAACACCAGATTGCATAACCAGAAAGTTTCGGGAGTTTATAGGTGGGAATTCAAGTAGCTCCTAGAATATCTTTCCGACAGATGCATGATATGGGATTGGGTAAATCTCTATCATATGTATTTGTTCCGGCTTATTCTGCAAGCCAAATCCTTTGTTTTATTCTTATTTATGGTATTCGAGTTGCTTCGAAGTCAAATGTTGATTCCATACCTTTCAAGCGGTGTTCTCATATTTCTATGGGAGTACTAATCCTTCTTGATCATCGAGATTGTCATGTCAATTCTTTCCTACCGGTGTGCTTCTCTTCAAGTGGTTCCGATCATTTTCAACATCCGCAAGATCAACACTAAGTTTTCTCACCGGTGTTTGTTTCATCCATTCCAAGTTGTATTTGTTTTCCCTGCCCTCCCACCCTTTTCTTCAAGGACTCAGATATCTTAATCAAGTATCCATCTTATGGATGTGAAGTTTCTCCATTCTTTTCGCGTCAATGTTCTTATCCGGTGATTCTCAGGAAGATACTAATGGAGCTTTGAGTTCATCATTCTTCGTTATTTTTCGTCTCCGGTGGATCTGGGAGGCTTGATAAACAGGTGATAGGTAGCGTAGCAAAGCGATAGAACGAAGCAACTAGCATAGCAATGATAGTAGTGAGATCCAGGGTAGCGGTCATCTTGCCTGAAATCCTGCTAGGAAGAAGAACGAATCCATGAAGAAGACAAGCGGACGTGGTCGAACGAATCCTCACAACTCCGGAACAAAACCGAAGCTAACGAGAGAAGCAAACCGGAAAGAAGCATACAACATGGTAAATGCACAAGCATAAACTTGGCATGATGCACAAACAAGTATGATGCATGTCCGGTTTAATGAGGCATGGCATGGCAAAGTGCAACAGACAATACTACAAATTAAGTGGAGCTCAATATGCAACGAGTTGCATATTGACGAAACTCCACATTCAAGTTATTTAGTTCGCTCTCGTTTAGGTACACAACAATATTAAATGTTGTTAAACATGGCAAGAGGTGAAACATAATGAAACTAACTATCTAAGCAAGTTTAAATGAGGCCGGAACCACAAAACAACAATTCCGGAAAATCCCCATGTGCATATTCTAGTTTTGGTACTGTTCTACCTATTACATAATTTTAGAGTTGTTAAACAAGAAAATAAAGTGTACCATGTTAAACTAGGCATTTTTCTACCCCATTTACATATAAATTTTATTTAAAACAAAGTTACGGTTATTAGTTATGAAATAAATCATTTTAACATGGCATTTGAGAAAATTTAAACAAACAACATTTTAAACATTTTAAACATGGATAAAAGTGGCATAATGTGAAACTAGATGAAATTCTAACCATTTTACATGTTGGAATCATTTTAATCTGATGCACGGTTGTTGAGTTATTAAATACATGAAGTGCAAGGGGGTTTCTGCAAATTTGTTAATTCGCTGGATAAATAGATAAATTCGCAGGTGAGAAAAAAAATGTGCACGGGCCGAATCTGACTAGGCCAAGTGTACAGGAGAGGGCTGGAGGGGGGCTGCTCACCCATGGGCCAAGCCCAGTCGGTGGAGAGGGGAAGCAGGAGGCTGGAAGGGGGTGCGCGGAGCTGGGCCTCGCGGGCGAAGGGAGCTGGGCCCGCGTGGCTGTGACCCAGCCGACGCTCGCGGTCAACGGGGACTGGATCGAGCGGAAGTGTTCTGCTCGTGTTTGTGGAGGAAGCAGAGGGACGTGGGGCGCTTGCCGCAGGTCGACGGGGCGGGGCGAGGAACGGCAGCGCGGTGGCGGGATGTGAGCTTGGCAGGGGCGCGGACGAGGGCCCTTTCCGGCTGGATCCAAGGCGGAGCAACCGGATTTGAGGAGGCCGTCGGCCAGGGCATCAGGTGGAGCTGCAAGGCCAGGCGGAAGCAGGTGATGGCGGAGAGGATCCTGGCGAGGTCGAGGTCGTCAGATCTGGGGGCGCCAGCGTGGATCCGAGAGCGGGGGTTCCATTCTCGGCGCCGAAATGGAGGCGGGATGCACCGGCAGGGGAGCTTCGAGTTGTTCGGGCGCCCATGGGTCTCCTGTTGACGAACAGAGACAAAGGGAGCGATATGAGACAGTGAGAGAGAGAGGCAAGCACGGGGAAGGAGGAAGGGGCGCGGGTGAGGGTGACGGACTGGTCGTGGGTCGCCGGTAGCGGCCGGTCCGACGAGGCGCGCGGGAGGAGAGGCAGGGGAGAAGGAGCAAGGAAGCGCTGCTGCTTCGGTTGGGGATTGAAGAGAGGCCGCAGGATTGGTCCGGCGGGGAATTCCTGGGAGAGGAGGTGGGTGGATCGGGATGTATCCCGAGGAAGATGCTGAGAGAGAGTGGCGGCGGCGGGACGAATGGAATGGATGGGATGGCCCGGACTAGGGTTTGCCTGCTTATATATAGCCGGTGTATTAGGGGAGGGGTTAATCCGGTCCGTCCGGTCGAAATCGGGGGGTTGAGAGTAAATAGGTAGGGAGTCCAAAAACGAAAATGGAGATGTTTTATAGATATTTGGAGATGATCCGGACCCATTGGTCATGACAACCCGGGTCGGGTCCGGGAGAAGTTTCGGACGTGCGCGAGGGGTTTGAGTAAAGAGTAGAGGGGTCAAATGGCCAGACAAGAGGGAATCGAAAACCCGGTTAGACTCGGATCGGTCAACGAAGGCAAGGGGGAAACGCGGCAACTACGAACGACTACGAGTTTAAAACATGACGGCAACAGAGTGCCGATGCAATGCGAATGATGCGATGATTGAATGCAAGACATGAACAAAATGCAAAACAAACAAAAAACAAAAAAAACAAAAACCCAACCACGGATGAAAATTACATATCGCATCTCCGGAAAAGGCAAGAGTTGGAGTTACGAATATGCAAAGTTGTATCCGGGGCGTTACAACACTCCACCACTACGAGAGGATCTCGTCCCGAGATCTAGGATGGCACCGGAGAGAAATGGAAGAGGAAGAGAAGTGGTAAAACTAAGTTGCTTCTTCGACAAACGAGTGAAACCATGAACCTTGAGAGGTGAGCAAAGTGAAAGAAAGAAAACAACATAGATGAACAAAGTTGAAAACACTCCATTAGAAACGAGGAACAAGGGATACATTGAGAACCAAGAGGTTTAGTGATAAGATAGATATTGAAACCACTCCGGTTAAAAATAGATAGAGAAGGAATAAGATTGATATAATTTGGGCAGCACTCCGACTGAAAGAAGAAGGAAAACTTGATAAGATGAAAAGCACTTGAAGAGCTGACACAACACTCCAGTTAAATGGATAAGAAAGAGAATAACATGATCTTGACAAAACAAGACGAAGAGTGAAAATCGCAACATCACAATGCCTCTGGAAGAAAGAATAGAAGATAGATCATTGGAATAACAGAACGGAGAAGAAAATGCCAACTTCTGCCACAAAAGAACTTGGAGAGCACCCTTCCAAAAAGGTTATAACAGAGTTGTTGGAAAACCAACAACGAAAAGAATAAGCTTGTAGTGGGCTTATGGAAAACATCTCGAGACTGTGAGGTGACAACCGGCCACTAACAAAAACAATTGATTGGTTGAGATCAATGAAGATAAGAGAAACTTCTTTCACCAAGAGGATAACTGGAGAACTTGGGTCATTGATAAGCACCACAATTAGCAACATTCCTTAGGGAAGGCTTTAGGTGTAACCTAAACCAAGATAACTCCAAGGAAGAAAGTGATGGGTTTAAAATATGTCATTCTTGAAAACTTGTGAATCATGAAACACGAAGGGAATTGTCAAGAATGGCATAACACCACCTCAAGAGATAAGGTAGAAAGAATTGCACTTTGGAATGCAAGATGAAGAATACTTGAGCTCCTCAAAACAAAACATGTGTTGAGCACCATGTTTATTTTAGAGTGTAGCTTGGCAGATCATAGCTTCGAGAGAAATCTTGAAGAACAATTGAAGAATGAAAAGAATCCTTGAGGAACCACCATGTAGAGCCTCCATGAAGAACTCCGGTAATAAAAGGATGATAAAAAGAAAGAGAAGTTGAAAACACAAGGTGAAGCCTTGCAATGATTTAGATGGAGCTTCGTGATGATATAACCGAGAGAACTAGAACTCCAGAAAGAAAAGATGAACACTAGGACCGAGAATTACTTCATCATGAACAATCTCTGGAAGAAAAGAATTGAATCACCTTGAGGAAATAAGAATAAGATTTATTGTATGCTTATCCTTCATCAAATTAAATTGATGACAAGCAATGGATTTGGCATACTACTTATCCCCGTAGAAAGGATTAAGAGAGATATAGCGTGAACTTGAGGAAGGTCTTCAACGACCACCGGTAGGATTGAAACAACGAAAGAACGAGTGAATTGATAGGATAAAGAAGGGAGAGAAATCTTGAAGGAACCACCGTAAGAATTGAAAATGAACATAGCAAAGGCACAATTCACCAGAAAAATGAAGATACTTGAGGGGATTTAGATACATGAGAACGAAGAGGTCATGAACTGATTAGAGGATATTTGAATGATTCACCGGTAAGATTTGGAGAACAAGAGCTGAAGGCTGAGAATGAATAAGCCCGAAATGACGGCCTTCGTAGGAATAAATGGAAAGAACTCACAAAATGCTTTGGATGGGTGAAAAGAATTCTCACAATCGAAAACAATTATGAGGATGGCATGAAGCTAGAACCATGAATCTTCAAGAGAATGGACCAAGATTTAGAGGAAACACTTCTTCGGTCTTCACATGTTGAGAATGATGACGAGAACCACCCTGAATTTTTGGAGATACTCCGGGAGAATGAAAAACAAAGAGGTTGAGCCAACAAGGAAAAATAATTTGAAATCGATCTTGGAAAACATCTGACTGATGAAATTCATTCTTACGTCACACTTGAAAAGAATTAGTGAATGGCTCCGGGAAAATTAGAAGAGTCAGATAAGATCCTGGGAAAAGACCTGTGGGTTAGGGCCCACTCAAAAGAAAACACCGTTGGAAAATGATTTTAAAGAGAAATTGCACCGGTTGAATTAAATGGCTTGAATGAGATAACAATCTCCAAATAGCTTGAACGGATTAAGAATGGAAACACCAATCTTCTGAGATATCTTCAACACTCCAGAACAAATGAATAGCAAGAGGTGAGTGATTAAGAGGTGCATCGACATGAGAAAGCATTAGGAACGAGGAAAGGAATATGATCAACACGGAAAGCTTGAAATGGATCCACCGGAGAAGAAACAACAATGAAGGATGATGAACTTGAAACTGTTGAGCATCTTCATGGGAAATCACCAGATAAGAACATTGAAAGAAAAGAATGAAGAGACTTCTCACAAATAAAAGGATACATGATTAAGAAATCTGAGTCCTTGAAGAAAAAGGATGGGAGGGCGGGGAAAACAAAGACAACTTGGGATGGATGAAACAAACACTGTTGAGAAAACTTAGAATTGATCTTGCGGATGGGGAGAATGATGGGATCATCTCAAAGAGAAGCGCACCGGTTGGAAAAGAATTAACATGACAACCTCAATGATCAACAAGGATTAGCACTCCCATAGAAATATGAGAACACCATTTAGGGAAGGTATGGATTCAACATTTGACTTCGAAGCAACTCGAATACCACAAATAAAACAAAACAAAGGATTAGGCTTGCAGAATAAGCCGGAACAAATACATATGATAGAGATTTAACCAATCCCATATCATGCATCTGTCGGAAAGATATTCTAGGAGCTACTTGAATTCCCACCTATAAAACTCCCGAAAGTTTTTGGTTATGCAATCTGGTGTTGGGGATACAGGGGAAGCAATATATCTCACCCAAACTAACAATACCTACATCCAGCTATATCCATCCGTCAACACATAACCAAGAAAACTCCGGAAATCGTGTACCTCAACCTTCAAAAAGCATCTGTTATACGAGTTATGGCAATACTCCCGAACTCCCCAGTACTGGGTGACGTCGAGGTTATCTCACCAACAACTGCATAAAAGAGATTTTCGATGTCGGCAAAACTCAGGTATTCCAGAACTGCAATGATAAAATTGTGACGACAACACCTCGGAGCTCAACTCCCCGGGTCACTGCCACATAAAAGACAGGAGGCACCAAGAACAATGTTCTCGTCACAAAACCATCGGAACGATTCCAAGATACCCGCGTGATCCTAAAAAAAATTTAGTGAAATTTGAGGGGAGGAAAGTCAAAACATCTACGTCAAGAGACCTCATCAGAGAGACGAAGGGGCTGAGGAGTAAAAAGAATCCTACTCTCCGATATATATAATCCTAAGACTCAAAATAGTTTTTTCTAGACTCAACAACGGCAAACAATCAAGGGGGCTCCTATGGTCGGTCGAGGCTCTGATTACCAACTTGTCACGCCCAATATGCGATACTATCCTAAAGAGACTTGAAGGTCCCACCAAGGATAGAACCGCATATTGAAACGCTTTTGCAAGGTGGATATCATTACATCAACATTACATAATAGATGGGGATACATACAAAAGGCATACAATGCCACACGAATAAAACATCATCTTACATAAGATCAACATCCGACTACGGATGAAACACAAACAGAAACTCAAACGACATCCAACCTGCTAGCCCAGGCTACCGACCTGGAACCTATCCCCTGATCGAAGAAGAAGCAGAAGAAGAACTCCAAGACAAGCAAACATCGCTCTCGCGTCATGATCATCGCATAACCTGTACCTGCAACTGTTGTTGTAGTAATATGTGAGCCACGAGGACTCAGCAATCCCATTACCATGGGTATCAAGACTAGCAAAGCTTAAAGGGAAAGGAAGGGGTAAAGTGGTGAGGTTGCAGCAGCGACTAAGCATATATGGTGCCTAACATACGCAAATAAGAGCGAGAAGAGAAGAAAATGGAACGGTCGTGAAGCTAGCAATGATCAAGAAGTGATCCTGAACTCCTACTTACGTCAAACATAACCCAGAAACCGTGTTCACTTCCTGGACTCCGCCGAAAAGAGACCATCACGGCTACGCACACGGTTGATGCATTTTAATTTAGATCTTGTGTCAAGTTATCTACAATCGGACATTAACAAATTCCCATCTGCCGCATAACCGCGGGCACGGCTTTCAAAAGTTTATACCCTGCAGGGGTGTCCCAACTTAGCCCATGATAAGCTCTCGCAATCAATGAAGGATATACCTTCTCCCAGGAAGACCCGATCAGACTCGGAATCCCGGTTTACAAGACATTTCGACAATTGTAAAACAAGACCAGCAAAGCCGCCCGGATGTGCCGACAAATCCCGATAGGAGCTGCACATATCTCGTTCTCAGGGCACACCGGATGAGCAAGACGACGGGTTGGCATAGACCCTGGTTGCCCAGGGGGCGCCGGACATCGCTCGGTTTAGACCAACACTTAGACAAGCATTGGCCCGGGGGGGCTAAAATAAAGATGACCCTCGGGCTCCGGAAACCCAAGGGAAAAAAGGGCTAGGTGAAGCAAATGGTAAAACCAATGTTGGGCCTTGCTGGAGGAGTTTTATTCAAAGCGAACTGTCAAGGGGGTCCCATAAATCACCCAACCGCGTAAGGCACACAAAATCCGGGAACATAACACCGGTGTGACGGAAACTAGGGCGGCAAGAGTGGAACAAAACACCAGGCATAAGGCCGAGCCTTCCACCCTTTACCAAGTATATAGATGCATTAATAATATAAGAGATATTGTGATATCCCAATCATAATCCTGTCCATCATGGGGAAATCTTCAACTTCACCTGCAACTAGCAACGCTATAAGAGGGGCTGAGCAAAGCGGTAACATAGCCAAGCAATGGTTATGCTAGGAAGGGTGAAAAAGGTTAGAGGCTGACATGGCAAATTGGGAGGCTTGAGGAACAAGTGATAGGTAGCGCAGCATAGTGATAGAACGAAGCAACTAGCATAGCAATGATAGTAGTGAGATCCAGGGAAACGGTTATCTTGTCTGAAATCCCGCTAGGAAGAAGAACGATTCCATGAAGAAGATGAAGCCACGAAGATGAATCAAGCATAGACGAACGAATCCCCACAATCGCAACATTACCGGAACAAAGAAGCAACACCGGAAAGAAACAAACAACATGGTAAATGCACAAGCATAAACATGACATGATGCACAAACAAGTATGATGCATGTCCGGTTTAATGAGGCATGGCATGGCAAACTGCAACACACAATACTACAAATTAAGTGGAGCTCAATATGCAACGAGTTGCATATTGACAAAACACCACGTTCGAGTTATTTAGTTCGCTCTCGTTTAGGTACGCAACAATATTAAATGTTGTAAACATGGCAAGAGGTGGAACATAAGTAAACTAACTATTTAGGCAAGTTTAAATGAGGCCGGAAACAACAAACAACAATTCCGAAAAATCCTCATGTGCATATTTTAGATTTGGTATTGTTCTGCCCTAAACCATATTTTAATATTGTTAAACAATAAAACAAAGTGTACCACATTAAACTAGGCATTTTCCACCCCATTTACATATAAAGTTTATTAAAATCGGAGCTACGGTTAATTAGATATGAAATAAACCATTTTAACAATGCCATCTAAGAAATTAACGGTTAATTGGATGAAAGTTGCACATAATGAAAGTACATGAAAAACTGAGCAAGCTGCATATATGACATATTTTATTTGGGTTCATGGATCTTTAGTTATCAACAATGCAAAACAGTGGCATTTCAGTAAATGAGAATGCATTGGAAAATGCTAAAATGCACAGACTAGAAAAATATATGTACGGGCCGGATTGCAGCAACCTACAGCGGCCCAGGAGGACTTGGCCCGAGTGAGCGCTGAGTGTGTATGCAAACAGTAAAGGGAAAACAGAGCAAAAATTGAGGCACCTGGGACTCGAACCCAAACCACTTGGTTATGTGCACAAGCAAGTAACCAATAGGCTAGCTGATCTGATTGTGCTAGAACGTAGTGGCAAGTTAAAATAACCACAACATGCCATAATGGATCTAGAAAGGAACAAAGCTTCTGATACGAAGGAATTTTCTCACAGCGGGGAAACAAAGAGGCCGGCGGCCATGGCGATGATGAAACTTGGCTGGCTGCGGAAGCGGAAGAAGCTGGGCGCCACTGGCCTTGCGGCCCTTGCGCACACCCGGGCATGGTCGAGGCAGGGGATTGAGCAGGCGACTGGAGGCAAAGCTCAAACTCGAGCTACAGGGCGATGGCGGCAACGCTCCATGACGTCCCTGACGGTGCTGTGAGGACAAGAGATAGAGAGAGCAGCGTGAGGAAGAGCCAGGGAGGAAGAGGGAAAAAGAAAAGGGAGAAGCAGGCGGCACGCGGTGACCTGCGGGGCTTCGGTCGGCGACCGAGCTGGCTGATCAGCCGGGGTGTTCTTTGTCCCGTGAAGAAGAAGACGAACGTCGGGGTCGCCGTGTAGAGGATCCCGTCCATCTATGGGCGCGGATCGGTAGAGGAAGTCTACAGGGCGACGGAGAACATGCCGGAGAGGAGACTTGAGGTATGCCGGCCGCGGGGGCAACGACGGACATCGATGATTTCTTTCTCTCCTCTCGGTGCTCTGTTCTGACGAAGAAGAAGGAGCAGGGGAAG
Organism: Triticum dicoccoides; assembly: GCF_002162155.2. NCBI lineage: Eukaryota > Viridiplantae > Streptophyta > Magnoliopsida > Poales > Poaceae > Triticum > Triticum dicoccoides. Next base: position 108,733,021 of record NC_041381.1, on the reverse strand, counting down.
GGAGAGGCTAGCGGCGGCAAGGGTGGAAGAGGTAAACCCTAGGTGAGGGAGCGGGGTGGTCTTATAGGAGGGCTGGAAGGTGTGGATGGTGCGGGCGCGCGGCCACGGTGGCCATGTTCGCCTCGGTTGCAAAGTTACTGTGAGAGAGGGGAGGCGTGAGGTGGAAGAAAAAGGAGGGTGACGGGAGACTGGCAGGCGGGCCCGGCGTGGGTGTCCAGCGTGGATTACCACGGGAGGGTGAGTGAAGGAGGCTGGGAGCTGGCGCTGGGCTGCTGCTGCGCTGCTAATACCGGGCCGCGGCTGGGCTCCAGGTAAACCACTTCCTTCTCTTAAAGCTTCTGTTTATCCAAATAAACAAAACAAATAGATTTTAAGAGAAAAAGGCCAGGGGTTTTGGGAAGGAATACGAGAGATATGAACATGTATCCGAACTCCTGGTTTTATGCAGGATTTGAATAAATTGACTTGGCAATTTTTTAGAGGTAGAAAAATAATCCAAGTTTGAATTTAATTCAAACTTGAGCCATTTTTGAACCCAACCAAAACAACTCCAAAGGGTCTGAAATTTGGCAGAGAGGGTGTAGGCATGGTGCATGATTTATTGGCAAAGATAACCCACAGGTCTTTTTCCAGGATCTTACCTGACTCTTCTAATTTTCCCGGAGCCATTCCCAAATTCGTTTCGAAGTTTGATGTAAGAATGAATTATCATCAGTCAAATGTCTTTCTGCAAGATCTTTCAAATTCTTTCGTCGTTGGGTCAACCTTTCTAATTTTCATTCCGGAGTGTCTCAACAATTCATGGTGGTGTTTCTCGTCGTCATTCTCGGATTTTGAAGACCGAAGAAGAGTTCCTCTTAAATCCTTACCCGTTCTTCCATAGATTCATGGTTCAAGCTTGATGCCATCCTCTCATAATTGTTTTAGATTGTGAGAATTCTTTTCACCCATCCGAAGCATTTCATGAGTTCTTTCCATTTTATTCCTACGAAGGCCATCATTTCGGGTTTATTCATTCTCAGCTTTTAGCTATCGTTCTCCAAATCTTACCGGTGAATCCTTCAAATACCCTCTAATCAGTTCATGATTCCTTTGTTCTCATGTATTTAAATCCCCTCAAGTATATTCATTCATTTTCCAATTCTTCCCGGTGAATTGTGCCTTGCTACGTTCATTTTCAATTCTTACGGTGGTTCATTCAAGATATCTCTTCCTTCGTTATCGTATCAATTCATTCTTTCTTTCGTTGTTTCAATTCCACTGGTGGTTCCATCAATACCTTCTCAAGTTTGCGCTATATCTCTTTTAATCCTTTCTACGAGAATAAGTAGTGTGCCAAATCCATTACTTGTCGTCAATTGAATTTGATGAAGGATAAGCATACAATAAATCTTATTCTTATTTCCTCGAGGTGATTCAATTCTTTTATTTCCGGAGTTCCAAGTTTTCTTGGTTATATCATCGCAAAGCTCCATCTAAATCATTGCAAGGCTTCACCTTGTTCTTTCAACTTCTCTTCCTTTCTATCATCCTTTTATTACCGGAGTTCTTCATGGAGGCTCTACATGATGGTTCGTCAAGGATTCTGTTCATTCTTCAATTGTTCTTCAAGACTTCTCTTGAAGTTATGACTCGCCAAGCTATACTCTAAAATAAACATGGTGCTCAACACATGTTTTGTTTTGAGGCGTTCAAGTATTCTTCTTCTTGCATTCCAAAGTGCAATTATTTCTACCTTATCTTTTGAGGTGGTGTTATATCATTCTTGACAATTTCCATTCATGCTTCGTGATTCACTTGTTGTTAAGAATGAGGTATTTTAAATCCATCAATCTCTTTGTTGGAGTTATCTTGGTATAGATTTCACCTAAAGCCTTCCCTAAGGAATGTTGCTATTTGTGGTGCTTATCATTGATCCAAGCTTTCTCCATATCCTTCTCGGTGAAAGAGGTTTTTCATCTCTTCGTTGATCTCAAACAAGCAATTGTTTTTCGTTAGTGGCAGAATTTCACCTCAACTGTTGAGATGTTTCCATAAGCCCACTACAAGTTTATTCTTTTTGTTGTTGGTTTTCCAACAACTACGTTTTAACCTTCTTGCAAGGATGCTTTCCAAGTTCATTTGTGGCAGAAGATTTCATTTTCTTCTCCGTCCCTTTATCCCAACAATCTAGCTTCTATTCTTTCGTTCCGGAGGCATTGTGATGTTGCTCTCTTCACTCATCATCTCGAATTGAGGATCGTGTTCTTTCCATGCTTATCCATTTAACCGGAGTGTTGTGTCATCTCTTCAAGTTCTTTTCATCTTATCAAGTCTTGCATCTCTTTTAAACCAGAGTGTTGTCCGAATTTGATATTCATTGTTCCTTATTTATCTCGTTTCAACTAGAGTGATTTCAATTCCCTCTTGTCCATTGTGATCGTCATTCATAGCTTTGCAACTCCAAGGTTCACATGATGTTCCTTGTTTCTCTTTTCTATCGGAGTGCTACCAATTTTGTTCAACTCTGTCGTGTTCTTCTTTCAACTTTTCAACCTCTCAAGGTTCATTGGTTTCACTCGTTTGTCAAAGAAGCAACTTAGTTTACCTCTTATCTTCCTCTTCCTTTTCCCTCCGGTGCCATCCTAGATCTCGGGATGAGATCCTCTCATAGTGGTGGAGTGTTGTAACGCCCCGGATACAACTTTCCATATTCGTAACTCCAACTCTTGCCTATTCCGGAGATGCGATATGTTATTTTCATCCGTGGTTGGGTTTTTGTTTTTTTTGTTTTGCATTTTGTTCATGTCTTGCATTTCATCATCGCATCATTCGCATTGCATCGGCACTCCGTTGCCGTCATGTTTTAAACTCGTAGTCGTTCGTAGTTGCCGCGTTTCCCCCTTGCCTTCGTTGACCGATCCGAGTCTAACCGGGTTTTCGATTCCCTCTTGTCTGGCCATTTGACCCCTCTACTTTTTACTCAAACCCCTCGCGCGTGTCCGACACTTCTCCCGGACCCGACCCGGGTTGTCATGACCAATGGGTCCGGATCATCTCCAAATATCTATAAAATATCTTCGTTTTCTTATTTGGACTCCCTACCTATTTATTCTTGACCGTCCGATTTAATTGGAGGGTCCAAATCTATCCTAAACCCCCCTTTCCCTATATATAGACCAACTTCATACCAAATCTAAACTAACCCTAAAATCTAGGACGTTTGTCCCTCGCGCCGCCGCCGCCGCATCTTCCTCGGGATCACCAGCGATCTAGCCGCTGCTCTCCACCTCGCAACCGCCCACACACACCCAGCCTCATCCTCCCTGATCCAAAATCCTCCCTCGTTCAACACCAGCCAACCCAAATCCATCCCCTCCTAGATCTACCTCCCTGCCCGAGCTCCTCACCGCGCCCGCCGCTGCAAGTTCCTCGCCGCGCCGGTCCTCTGTTTCGTTGGAGCAGAGACGAGGCGACCGCTTCAGCCCCTGGCCCCGCTTGATGTGGATCGATCCGAGGCAGCAGCCTCTTGCCCGAGCCTCTCCTCCGTTCACGTCGCTGTCGGCAACGAGTCGCAGCTCACCGGGGCGCCCAAACGCCATCAACAACGAAGCCAACAGGCTGCCGTCCCTCTCCGCCTTCTCCAGGAGCCCCTCCCGTGCTCTCCTCCTGCAGCTCGCCTCGCCGGAGTTCGGCGCCACCGGAGCACCACCACCAGGCTGACCTCTTCCTTCCTTCTCCCCGTGCCCCTCTTCTTCTATCAAGTCTTCTCCTCTCTGAAACTGCCGCGCCACCATTTTCTTCAGGTACTAGCTCCGCCTGACGCCCTGGCCACGTCCTCCTCAAATCCGGTTGCTCCGCCTTGGATCCGGCCGGAAAGGGCCCTCGTCCGCGCCCCTGCCAAGCTCGCATCCCGCCGCCGCACTGCCGTTCCTCGCCCCGCACCGTCGACCTGTGGCAAGCGCCCCGTGTCCCTCTGCTTCCTCCACAAACACGAGCAGAGCACTTCCGCTCGATCCAGTCCCCGTTGACCGCGAGCGTCAGCTGGCTCACAGCCGCACGGGCCCAGCTCCCTTCGCCCGCGAGGCCCAGCTCCGCGCACCCATTTCCAGCCTCCTGCTTCCCCTCTCCACCGACTGGGCTTGGCCCATGGGTGAGCAGCCCCCCTCCAGCCCTCTCCTGTACACTTGGCCTCGTCAGATTCGGCCCGTGCACATTTTTTTTCTCGCTTGCGAATTTATCTATTTATACAGCGAATTAACAGATTTGCAGAAACCCCCTTGCACTTCATGCATTTAATAACTCAACAACCGTGCATCAGATTAAAATGATTTAAACATGCAAAATGCTTAGAATTTTGTGTAGATTAATAATACTCCACTTTCATCCATGTTAAAAAATGTTTAAAATGCTGTTTGTTTAAATTTGCTCAAATGCCATGCTAAAATGATTTATTTCATAACTAAATAACCGTAACTCTGTTTTAAATAAACTTTATATGTATTTGGGGTGGAAAAATGCATAGATTAACATGTTGCACTTCATTTTCCTGTTTATCAACTATAAAATATGGTTTAGGGCAGAACAGCACCGAATCTAAAATATGCATATGGGGATTTTTCGGAATTGTTGTTTGTTATTCCGGCCTCATTTAAACTTGCCTAAATAGTTAGATTACTTTTGTTCCACCTCTTGCCATGTTTAACACCATTTAATATTGTTGTGTACCTAAACGAGAGAGAACTAAATAACTGATGTGGTGTTTCGTCAATATGCAACTCGTTGCATATTGAGCTCCACTTAACTTGTAGTATTGTTTGTTGCACTTTGCCATGCTTTTAAACCGGACATGCACCATACTTGTTTGTGCATCATGCCATGTTTATGCTTGTGCATTTACCATGTTGTTTCTTTCTTTCCGGTGTTGCTTCTTAGTTCCGGTAATGTTGCGATTGTGAGGATTCGTTCGACTACTCCCGTTCGTCTTCTTCATGGACTCGTTCTTCTTCCTAGCGGGATTTCAGGCAAGATGACCGCTACCCTGGATCTCACTACTATCATTGCTATGCTAGTTGCTTCGTTCTATCGCTATGCTACGCTACCTATCATTTACTCTTCAAGCCTCCCAAATTGCCATGAACCTCTAACCTTTGACACCCTTCCTAGCAAACCGTTGCTTGGCTATGTTACCGCTTTGCTTAGCCCTCTTATAGTGTTGCTAGTTGCAGGTGAAGTTGAAGATTGCTCCATGGTGGACAGGATTATGTTGGGATATCACAATATCTCTTATATTATTAATGCATCTATATACTTGGTAAAGGGTGGAAGACTCGGCCTTATGCCTGGTGTTTTGTTCCACTCTTGCCGCCTTAGTTTCCGTCATACCGGTGTTATATTCCCAGATTCTGCGTTCCTTACGCGGTTGGGTGATTTATGGGACCCCCTTGACAGTTCGCTTTGAATAAAACTCCTCCAGCAAGGCCCAACATTGGTTTTACCATTTGGCTCACCTAGCCCTTTTTTCCCTTGGGTTTCCGGAGCCCAA
>NC_041381.1:108714009-108727240 GCF_002162155.2 Triticum dicoccoides | reverse complement strand
CCAGTGCTCCTCTGAGTGTTGGTCCAAACTAGAGCACCGTGCGGGACCATTCCTTGGCAACTTGGATTACGTCGGTACCTGTACGCTTAGCTTATTCGGTGTGCCCTGAGAACGAGATATGTGCAGCTCCTATCGGGATTTGTCGGCACGGCGGGTGGTTTTGTTGGTCTTGTTTTACCATTGTCGAAATGTCTTGTAAACCGGGATTCCGAGTCTAATCGGGTCTTCTTGGGAGAAGGTATATCTTTCGTTGATCGCGAGAGCTTATCTTGGGCTAAGTTGGGACACCCCTGCAGGGTATAATCTTTTGAAAGCCGTGCCTGCGGTTATAGGAAGATGGGAATTTGTTAATGTTCGATTGTAGATAACTTGACACCAGATCCGAATTAAAAGGCATCAACCGTGTGTGTAGCCGTGATGGTCTCTTTTCGGCGGAGTCTGGGAAGTGAACACGGTTTTGGGTTATGTTTGACGTAAGTAGGAGTTCAGGATCACTTCTTGATCATTGCTAGCTTCACGACCGTTCCATTTGCTCTCTTCTCGCTCTCATTTGCGTATGTTAGCCACCTCATCATGCTTAGTCGCTGCTACAACCTCACCACTTTACCCCTTCCTTTCCTATTAAGCTTTGCTAGTCTTGATACCCATGGTAATGGGATTGCTGAGTCCTCGTGGCTCACAGATTACTACAACAACAGTTGCAGGTACAGGTTATGCGATGATCATGACGCGAGAGCGATGTTTGCTTGTTTCGGAGTTCTTCTTCTGCTTCTTCTTCGATCAGGGGATAGGTTCCAGGTCGGCAGCCTGGGCTAGCAGGGTGGTTGTCATTTGAGTTTCTGTTTGTGTTTCATCCGTAGTCGGATGATGCTCTTATGTATTGTGATGTTGTATTCGTGTGGCATTGTATGCCTTTTGTATGTATCCCCATCTATTATGTAATGTTGATGTAATGATATCCACCTTGCAAAAGCGTCTTCAAGATGCGCTTCTATCCTTGGTGGGACCTTCGAGTTCCTTTAGGATAGGGTCGCATCTTGGGCGTGACACTTTCCCAACCACACCTGCGTGGGTACACGGTGGAGCTCATTTCTGTATGAAAAAGGCAGCCCACATGGTAATTTGGCACGTGTACTGGTTCTCCACTTGATGGAGGGAGGATCGTCTACCACGGATGAACAAATAAATTGCGACTTGACGCGTTATGTTAAATTAAAAAAAGAGGCAAACCATGTGGGGCCTACCTTAGAGGCAAGGCTCTATACACTAGAGTACTTTTGATGTGTCCCGTGAACTCGCAGAACGAGGAGAAGCTTGCTTAGTATGCTGTGTCCCCCGCCCACGGGTGCGGTGGCTCGCAAGATGAGGTGAAGCTTGCTCCGCCTTACGACCGCTCCCTCGCCCATGCGCGCGATGGCTCGCAGGACAAGGAGAAAAAATTACTACTCCCTCCGTTTACTCCTCGTCCCTACTACCTTGGTTATAGAGATTATATCATATTGTTTGGAATATATATGTCCTTTAGTAGATTTTAATATGAACTACTAGTACATACTCCAAACACTGATGTATATAGACGTATTTTAGAGTGTAGATTCACTCATTTTGCTCTGTATGTAGCACTCTCCCTCGCCCCTCGACCCTCTCCAACATGGTGGACGTGCAGCAATTCATTCGGTCTCATATAGCCAGAATGATATATACTGCACTACCGTTATTTCTCGACTTCCTGAAGAGGCGAAGAGCCAATCGCAAGGTTAATATTTTGGGGATGCCAAGTGCAAGGTTATAGGAGAACAAGTAGTAGGTGCCGCGTCATTTATAAATAAAGTTTTTTTTTCTTCAGTGGCACGTACGCAATACGATAGGTTCATATGGAGAGAAGAGGAAACCGCTCCACTATATACATAGTCAGGACGGGCCAGCCTACACGGTTGCTTGCTGGGGTTGCTCTCTTCACACTCTCTCGCACAAAACGACTGTGGCCACATCTCGGCGGATCACGTCCGCTTGGAGAAGGGGTGGATGCTTAATGTAGATGCGGTGGCCATCGCTGACGGCGAAAACCCACTGTCGGCATGTCCTGATCAGGGGTCCCTGCCGTTCTCTCTCACAAAGCCGGTGAGGTTGCCTTCGTCCCTTGCTCACTGCCGCGACGTGGGCAGTTGCCGCCTCCCACCGCCCTCCTCAAGGCTCAGCTACGTCCCTCAGGTACAACTCCCTTTATAGCCGGCTTGCACCACTGCTCCAGCTGCCCACATCACTCCCTGTGGATATTTCTCTACTTCTTTTCCCCGCACATACCTGATACCTCTACTGGCTTCTACGTATTGTATTTGTGATGAGTTTATGTCTCATCAACTAGTCCCAGCAATCTTATTCTAATCACGCTTCATCAATTTCTTTGCCATAGGGATGCTCATCTCGATTTTGGTGAAACTGCACAAAATGATCCGATGGCCAAAAGGTTGCAAACTTCATTTATTAGGAAGCTTGAACATTGCCAGCAAATTGAATCCTGGTCAAGGTTCACGGTTCAAGGGCTAGGGACTGCATGGATCATTTTTTTCTTTAGCTGCCTCTGTTCCAAAATAAGTGTCAACTTTAGTAGTAGTACAACTTTGTACTAAAATTTGCACAAAGTTGAGACACTTATTTTGGAACGGAGGGAGGACATATTTGTTATGATCTGTCAGTCATTGAGATGCAATAGCATGCATGTTAGTCTCCTTTGTATTTGATGAAATGTTGCAACGGGCAACCTTGGACGCAAGATACATGTAACAGAAGCTGGAAGCTTTATAGCATTGTACAAATTTATCTCGCTGATAAATTACAGTATGTACTATACTAGTACTTCCTCCATTCCTAAATATAAGTCTTTGTAGGGATTTCACGATGAACCACATGCGGATGTATATAGATGCATTTAAGTGTAGATTCATTCATTTTGTTCCATATGTAGTTCACCTAGTGGAATCTCTACAAAGACTTATCTACTAGTAATAGCTAGCCCCCACTACTAGGAATTCTCTATCCTCTCCTTGAGCCACATCATCAAAATTGATGTAGCCGTTAGATGAAGTAAATCAGTCCATAATAGCCGTCTGATCTAGACGTTGAGAGGCTCCGCACTAAGCCACATGCAAGTATGCAGAAATACCGTGGCACATGCATGTGAGTGGGTTTTAAATCACATCAACATGTCTGCATGCAAGCATGCACCGGTAGCATGCATGTAAGTGAGTTTTTAAGTCCCATTAACATGTTAAAAAGAAAAATATAATCCCATTATGCAGTAGGAGTTGGCTGATATTTTTTCCTTACGTGGGATGATCTAAATGATGATGGGAGTTTATTTAGTTTGTCTACCACATTTGTCATGTGGTTATAGAGTTTTTTTTAGTTCTATAAAATTGATAATTTTGCGCAGAGAGATATACCATTGTTCCGCGGCAACGCGCGGGGACTCATCTAGCTATGTAAAGAGTTAGGTGTCGCAAGGTGATAGTGTGAGGTGGGTCATGTAATCACTGAGCTTGCGTGTTTTCACTGCTCTTGCACTCCTCCGCTGTAAGAATGGAGAAAATTGTAATCTATTAGTAGTAGTACCTCCTTTCACCGAAAGCGTGGGACATCCAGCAGTCATACCACCTCAGCAATAAAGATCAATGAGCTGTCAAATCACATAGACCCAGCAGTAAGTTGGACGGACGAAGCAACCATCACTCTTGCGCCAGTGAGAGGTCGCGTCCGCTCTACCCGGGCATGAATGCGGCACCGATTCTTTGGAGCGGCGCTGACCGTTTCGGGCGGGAAGCGCGCGCGGGCAATGGAGGGGCTTTGGGTGGGCCAGGCTAGTCAGGAGCGTGCGTGGCAGCTGTCCGCATGTCCCTACCGGACACGCCAGGAAATGACAGGATGCACCGACTCTCGCGGCTAAAATCATACACTACACACCATCTCTCTGTAGGAGTAGGTCGATCTGTCGCACTCTCTAACACAGACGTGCTGTGAAACACACACACGCACATGCACGCACCTTGGTCCCATTGCACCTTCTAACGTGACTTATTACACCTAGACGGAGGGAGTAGTAAGTATACGAGATACGGTGGCACACTGACTTAAGTCGAATACAAGTGCCCAAAATTTGTGTGCATGTTATAATAAGGATTCACTTAAAATAGTACGTGAGCGAACAGAGGGATCAATTGGACAGTGTTCCCGAGCAGTAGCGAGATGTGTGAGGTAAGATACACCGCTGGCGCTTTTAATTTTTTTTATTAATTTGTTTGTTTCACCCTCTGACTGGTGGGACCCAGCGTACTACGTGGAGAGAGGTAAGGTGACTAAGGCTGCATTATTTCTGCACCACTGTGGATAGTCTTACCACCAAAGCCACATGACACGATTATGATTGAAATCCCAATGACTCCCACACACACAAAAAAAAACACGGCATGCTTGTCACACGAATGCACGGATGTATAAAAGGTTATTTTCCTCTCGTTGAACATAACGGGAGGGTTGTGTAGCTGGTTAGCCTGTTCGCTCATCAAACTTGAGGTCTCGGGTTCGATAACTACACTTGACCATAATTTGTGTGAGGAGGATTCTTTCACTGGTCAAAATGTTTTCTAGGGTTTGCACGCTTCACACTCTCTCTCCAGTATATATATACACGCTGGAGCCTCAGCGCTTGTAGTTGCTCTCTTCACACTCTCTCGCCCTCTCCCGCTGGAGCCTCAGCACTTGTAGTTGCTCTCTTCACACTCTCTCTCGCCCTCTCCAGATCTAAACAAGACTTCGTTGGCCTCTCTCTCCCCTCACTGCTGCTCAAAGAGTCGGCAGGATCCATCCGCCGGGAAGGGAAGGAGGCTTAATGCTGTCGCCGTCGGCAAGGGAAGGAATCCACTACCGACGCAGCTGTTCACTTTCCACCCAGCGGCGGCGCGGGAGGGCCTCCGACCCCTTCTTCTTCGCCGCCGTCCCATCGCCCACCGAACCACGCCCCAAGAACCTTAAGGTATAATTTACTTACTCCACATGCATTGCTCTAGTTGCATGTATACCATGAATCTAGGACGTGGTTCAAAGAGGAAAGGAGTGGGGGAAAGTAGTGGGAAAAGTTGTATATAGCATGAATCTAGGACGTGGTTCAAAGAGGAAATGAACGGGGGAAGTTGTATAGCATGAATCTAGGACGTGGTTCAAAGAGGAAAGGAATGGGGGAAAGTAGTGGGGAAAGTTGTATGGCATAAGTCTAGGACGTGGTTCAAATAGGAAAGGAAGGGGCGAAAGTACTAGTTCAAAAAGGAAAGGAAGGGACAAGGCTGTAGAGTTTGAGCGGGACTAGATTTGCTGCGCTCACATAGGGAAAGGTGTCTAAAGATAACAAAATTGGGACCAACACAAATATGCTCCTTGATTGTTTGTTCTTTGTTGCAATAGACTGTGCATGACCACAGTACATCGGTAGATGCACATGGTGCTGGTGCGTCCACTGTCCCGTGCAACTCATTAGCTGTTGTTAATCTAAGGCCCTATTTGGTTAAAAACTCCCTAGTCCCTACCTGCTTGGTTCGAGGGACCTAACATGGACTAGAGGTTATTAAATGACATGCTAAAAGACCATGTTACCCCTAGTAATGAAGTAATAGAAACAAGGTGCAATGCGTGGCAGGGGCAACTGTTGGAAAAAGTCTCAAAAAGACTCCCTCGAGGTCTTCTTTCTTTAGTCCCTCCTATTTTGTTTAGATGGGACTGACACGGAGTTTTTTTAGTCCCTACACCAAAATGTCCCTGTAAACGAACACCCTCTAATAATGCCGCTGGAAAATTGATGCAATGCCACTGTTAAAAGCAAATTACATGTTTAACGAATTTTATTGTTAATATAATCTCTATGTTAATATTAATCAATGCCACCGTTTGAGAAATGCTACTGTCTTGCTTTCTTTCCCATTTAGATAAGGTAGATGTTTCTTTTTGTTGGCTTCTGTGTCATCCACCGTTATTGACCGCTAATTGTTTCCTTTGCACCTCTGTGTAAACAGGGTTATCTACTTCACCTTGTTGCCATTGTGACCTTTTGTTGCACTGCACAATACACTTTTGTTTTAAGAGTGTTTTGTGCAGTTCAACCAAAATGTCACACCAACAACGTTGCTTGATTGCTTGATCTTAGTGGAACTGCACAAGAGGAGATCTTACTTCCTATCCGTTAAGGCGAATTTGGTCCAGATATTCTTCTTGTGAGTTGTTCGAATTCCGCATCATGAGAGGTCAGTACTAGCCTTCTTTCACATGATTCCGCAGTGTGCTTTTATAAGTTGTGCTACTTGTACGATAATGTTGCTTGATTTTAGTGAACTGCACAAATGGAGACAAGACATCCAATCTGTATGTGCACCGTAATATCCCGTTGAGGTAAGATAAGGATATTTCACAATTGCTGGCCTGTATTTTTCCACTTTCATCAGAAAAAGTTTAGTACTATACTTGTGCTCCCTAATTGACACGCCAAATCTTACATTGAAGGCGAAGCTTGTCTGTTATTGAACCAAGTGATGAAGGGGAAGAACAAGCGGAAGAAAAACAAAAATCAACTCCCGGTGCTGTAATGAAGCACTAGAACTGTGATGACACAAGTAATGATATAGTTTTGCATCTTAATTTATTGCTATGGCTGGAACGAGCAATTGTTTGATGCCACTCTTAATGTAATACGTAATTATCTCTAATTGTGCAAACAGGGATCTTCTTTGAAGATACCATATATTTTAGTGGAACTGCACAAGAAGATGTTGGAAACAATAAACTAATCGAGGAGTATATAGTAAGCATGGCCACCACCGTAGATAACAACAGATGGTTCCAGAGAAGTGCTTCATCTGTATACTCTACACAATAAGCCTCCTGACAAAGGTTGGTACTTGCCCACTGATTTCATCCATATGATTGAGGTTTGTCATCTCTATTGGTGTTGTGCTACTGTTTAGATACTGTCATGAAAAGGTGGTATTGTCCTTGAGAAGTGCTTCATCTGTGCTGTTTTAAATATTTCCTTTCCTTTTTTCAAGCAAACAGGGATGCTAGCATTTAGTAGTCCTCTTGTCTTTGCACAACAGGATCATCTTCCTATGAATAAGAATATGGAGTACGTGAAGTGACTAGTTTCGATTATGCCAGGATGAAGAAGCCCTGTCTATCTTCTCATCAGAAGGAGCAGTTGAAGGATGGTTACATTACTCCCCACAAGACCAAACTAACTTCATCTCAGAAGGACTGACAAATCTCCATTTTTTTGCTGTGATGCGCGAGTATAATGTTGTTATAGGATTCTTTTCGGTGAGTTCCATTTTTCTAAAAGTGTGCTCTACATGGACCATGTATGTGCCTGTTGAAACTGTCAATTCATAGTACAGTTTGCTTTATACTAATCACTTTTTTGTATTTGTGCAAATAGGGGTGATCAGCTTGATTTCAATGGGAACTACACAAAATTGTCATGAATACATCAAATCATTCATTTCCACCACAAGAAAGGAGGTGCCGATAAGTTCAAGGCGTTGCAACATATAAGGGCGAAATCATACAAGCTACGCGCAAATTTGGTAGATTTTGGTGGAACTGCACAAAAAGAACAGCTGGTTTATTTAGCACGAGGTGCCATGTCAATGTCCAAACTGATGGCAAACCCTACCCATTCCACAATTGTAGGCATTTGATATTTTGGAATGGGACAACCTTGTCAAATTTTGCTCATTGATTTTAGCAAGACATGTGTTTGATATTTTCGAATGGGACGCCCTTTGCTGTCAGCAGCGTCGATCAATTTTTTCTTTATTCTTTAGTTGTGAAGTAAATATTGCCTCTGACATGTGAGTCCCTGAGATGCATAATCATCGATTGTTTTGAATGTTCTTTATGAATTGCCAGGCCTGTGTGTTTGATTGCAATGTACAGAAACGCTAAAAAGCTCCTCAAACTCTTTGTACTCCTTCTGTTCCTTTTTACTTTGCACATTGTGAAAGTGCATACTTTTTTTGTATAATATTGGTCAAAGTAGAGATACTTTGACTGTAGAAAAAACTTGTATGCAGACTACAAAGGATCGGAGGGAGTACATGTGAAACTGCTGCAAACGAGGTGATCACCCTGAGAATAATGCTAGTACGTATTGTTTTGCATGTTCATCCAATGCCAGTGATACAGGAATTCGAACTAATCGAAATAAATTCATTCATACATGGTCGGATTTCATATAAACATGCCGGATTTCATTACATTTCATACATTCTTCAAATAAAAAGGGGTGCGCTGGAGGTATAATTAATTAACTGAAGCTACCCACCTGTGTCCCGCTGAGCCAAACAGAAGCTTCAGTGACTTAACTGCAGGTGCAGTTGCGTAACTGACATGTGGCCTGTTGGGCCCACATATGAGTCAGCCAACTGCACCAGCAGTTAAGTCGAAGTAGTGTTCTTCTCCAGCGCAGCTCTCCGACTCCACGTCGCCGCCAAGAAGCTAACTGGCCGTCAATGGTCAACCCGCCTAGCTTGGATTGAACCGGAGGGTAGCGGCGATGGCCTTACTTGGACCCGAGCGGCGGCGACCTACCGTGTTCTACTCTTCCTCATTTTCTGTGTGACGTGGCCTCGTTGGCAGCGGGGCGGGGCTCCGGCAGAGCCGGCGATGTCCTCTGTCTCGTTGCCGGCGGGCGGCGCCTCAGCGGAGCGGTGGAAATCCTCCCCCACGTTGCCGGCAGGGTGGGGCCTCGGCTGAGCCGACGATGTCCTCTGCCTCGTTGTTGGCGGGGCGGGGCCTCGGCGGAGCCGGCGGTGTCCTCTGCCTCGTTGTTGGCGCCGCGGGGCCTCGGCGGAGCCGGCGGTGTCCTCTGCCTTGTTGTTGGCGCCGTGGGGCCTCGGCGGAGCAGGGCCTCGTCGACACCAGCGGAGCAGGGACTCGTCAGAGACGGCATTGTCCTCTGCCTCATCCTCGGTCTCGTCAAACAGCGCCTCGCCCACTTCATCGCCCTCTTTGCTAGCCTCTTTGTAGGCGACCGCAGCCCCCGCCACCCGCATGCGGTACCGCCAGCGCTCGAGGCGGCCCTTGCGGGCGGAGTGGTACGAGTCGAGCAGCGCCTCCTGCTCCGCCCGCTCTGAAGCGATCTGCTCCTCCGCCTGCAGGTGCTCATGGAGGAGATGCTGGTTGTAGGCGGCGTCGGCCTGCGCCTTCCGGAACTGCTCCTCACGCATCTGCCTCATCCTGTCCATATATTGGGCACGGGCCTCACCGATGGTCATGGTGCAATGCACCGGCGAGGATGGCACGGAGGAGGGGGTTGACGCCGGATCGTCGACTACCATGTTCTCCATTGGGACGTCATTGTCCTCCGGCTGCCTACTGGCTGCCATCTCCTTGTGATCCGTCTTCCGCCCGTCCCTAAGAGCGCTGGAGCGCGAGGAAGCCATGGTGGATAGTAGTGGTGTGGACAGGAGAAAGGGAACGGATGCGGATGACTGCGGCTATGGCCGACACAACAGTTTATATAGCAATGGTGGGCGGGCGGAGGGACGAACGTGTGGCGCCGGAGTAGCCGCCTCGGCAACCGCGTATCATTAATGTGTGCGGCAGGATGATGGACGGACGACACTTGTGTCGTTTGAAGGCGGAGCAATTGCCTGCACCGGGAAGCGGGGCTGGCGGCGCTGACAGTTTCGGGCCGAAAGCGCGCGCGGGCGAGGAGATGACTTTACTTGGAGAGGATGACAATGGGGACCCACCAGGTTCATAGCCTCACGTACGCAAGTGCCTCCTTATTATATATATATATATATATATATATATATATATATATATAACTATAATTTATTTTGCTTCCTCCTGGTTTCCTGACATCATTATCCCACACCATTGCCAATCTATGTACTCCCTCATTTCCGGTTTATAGGGCTTATCTCAAAATTTTAGTTTTTCCATTTTATAAGGCTCAATTTGGTTGTTTTCCATCATATGTTCAGATTCCGAGGTGCATTAAATCATTTCATGCAAGTAATAAGAGAAAATTGACCAATGCATGTACTTTATGCATGCATCCATTGCAATTAATGCATTGATAATCATAATTTTTTGAGGATAACAAGAGCATTAATTAGGTGCTTTTGCAAAACTACAAAAAGTATTCCACCACTCGCCATCTACCTTGATTGGTGATATTTTTTAATTGAGCATTATAAACCGGAAAGGAGGGAGTAGTCAATAAACGAGAGAATTGCACCAGAAGCGGCCGACAGCTGGGACCAAGCAGCTCGAGCAGTATTTGTGTTTTTGAGGTGTGAGCACTGTAGAGTTTTTCGATGTTTAGCCCTCCTCTGAACAACAACGAAAACATCGCTGCAGGTATTAATTGGGCGGGCTGTGACCCATCTAGCCCAGGCCAGATATCCAGCCCAGATATTAATTTTTTTCAAGCTGAAAATGGATAGCCTAGCTATACTTTTTTAGAAATACCCAGGCAAGGTCAAGTTGTTATTCTCCGCCCCGCTGGGCTGCAAATCTTTCCTAGGAGGGATGCATTAGGCTTAACAAGAAAATGGGCTTTAAGAAAAATAATAAATGGGATGTAATTATAAAAACCGGGTAGTAACTATAAAAAAATGCACCAAACACGTGATTACTTTATAAAATATTATTTTTGGATATTGAAATTTTTAATTTCATTAATTGTTGTGAGCGCAATGTTTCATTGGATTTTTACGTAATATAAATTTGTACTGAAATTGTATTTAATCTGACTAGAAATTTTAGAATAAAAATATTCGGATCCCATCAAAATATGGGAAATTTTATTGAATTCTGTTTTGAACGGCTGTACTTTTAACAAACTGTAAATGGGTTGTAGTAAATTCCATTAGAATTCAAAAATGGGCTACACATTCTTACAAATCTCAAATGGGCTATAAGTTCTCTGCCATACACTTCTGGCCTTACTAAGTTGACGCGTCCCATAAAAAAACAGAGTTGACGCGTATGCAAGGCTTTGTCAACTTATAGTGAACACACGGTTCTAGCAGCAGTGGCCGTTGGATGTCCATCCAACGGATGTCGTGCTTCTTCTTCAATCTCGGATATTCTAGCTTCACCCGCCCAAAAAATGATTCCTCCCCCTGACATCTAGGGCGCACCGTTTCGGAAGCTGACTTGTGGGCCTACTAAGTTGATGTACCAAGGGCTTTGTCAACTTAGTCAATATAAACGAATCTAGCTGCAGTGACCGTACGATGTCCATCCAACGGCCGTCTTGCTTCTTCAACCTTTGGTCTTCTTGCTCCAGCCGCCCAAAGCAGCGCCGGTCGTGCCGCCTGCTCCTGCCTCCCGTGGCCGGCTGTGCTACCGCGGAGGCCTCACCGCCCGGTACTACTCCCACCGCTGGCCAGGCCATCCCTCCACTCACCCACACCCCCTGTTATTCTGCGGCGATGGCAGCGCAGCCGAACCAGTGAACCCTCGTACTCCTCTCCGCGTGTGCATCCAATGCCGCGTCTTCCTGGCTCCGCATCGTCCCCTTCCTAGGCCTCGCCGTTATCCATCACCGTGGTGCTCTCGGCGCGGCGTGGTCAACGTGCTCAAGGAACGACTTCCATCGGATGTGGACTCTATGTGGAGAGGCTGACAACTGCATCCACGGCAGCCGCAAGGAAGTGCCTCCTTATTACGTGCAAAATAATTATTCCTCCACCTGACAGCGGGGACCCACTGGACGGGCCTCCGTATTTTGCGAAAAAAACGCTTCGCCCCCTGACTGCTGGGACCCACGAGCTCATCTTCGCACGCAAGGAAGTGCGTCCAGAAAAAAACGATTCACCCCCCTAACTGTGGGACCCATGAGCTACATCTTCGCACGCACGGAAGTGTGTCCGAAAAAACGATTCACCCCCCGACTGCTGGGACCCACCAGCTACACCTTCGCACGCAAGGAAGTGCGTCCGGGCAAAAAAAAACGATTCACCCCCTGACTGCGGGGACCCAGCAGCTACACCTTCGCATGCAAGGAAGTGCGTCCGGGCAAAAAAACCAAAACGATTCACCCCCCTGACTGCTGGGACCCACCAGATATATCTTCGCAGGCAAGGAAGTGCCTGACAGTCGGGACCCACCTGGTCGAAGCGTACGTAGCATTGTCAATCTGGTCGCAAACGTGTATGTATATATATACTGGTTGATGTAGAGGCGTGCACGTGTCGTAGTAGACGCGCGTACGTGTTGTAGTAGAGGCGCGCACGTAGCGTGTACACGTACGTACAGCGGCCTGGGTGCAAGAAAGAAAATACGGCCACGTATGTGTACATATGAGCGGGGTCTCGAACGCCTACTCGCGCATATGTACGGCAAGGGCTCGTGTACATGGCTGGTCGGAACGGAGAAACAGCGTCGTCGTCGTGTTCATGGGGAGGCAACCGAATGCGTCGTGTTCAAGGGGAGGCAACGGAATGCGTCGTGTTCATCGGGAGGCAACAGAACGCGTGGGAGCCAACCGGCTGGGTCGGAACGGAATGCGTCGTCGTGTTCATCGGGAGGGCTTGGACGGAACATACGATGGAAACGAGGCCTGGCGTACCGCAGAACGGAGGAAACGGACCTCCTACGTTCGGAACGGGGTCCTGTTAATCAGAAGGGGTGTGGCGTACCGCAAAATGGAGGAAAGGGACGTCCTACGGTCGAAACGAGGGTCCTGTTGATCGGGAGGGGTGTGGCGTACCGCAAAATGGAGGAAACGAACCTCCTACGGTAGAAAGAGGGGTCCTATTGATTGGGAGGGGTGTGGCATACTGCAAAATGAATGAAACAGACTTGTGTTGGAGCGCTACGGTCGAAACGAGGGTCCTGTTCATCGGGAGGGGTGAGGCGTACTGCAAAACGGGACTCCACGGGATACTGTTCATCTCCACCGTCGACCTCCTCCAGCCTCCACGGGCTACCGTCGACCTCCTCCAGCCTCCATGGGCTTCTGTTCATCTAGCCTCCACCGCGCGCTACTCCACCGGCTACTGTTCAACCACCCCTCCACCGTCTACTGTTCATCCAGCCCTCCACACCACGGGGTCCTGTTCAACCACCCCTCCACGGGCACCCCTTCACCGTCTACTATTCATCCAGCCCTCCACCACACCACGGGGTCCTGTTCATCCAGAGGCAATGCCACCGCTCATTGTTCATCCCCCCC
>NC_041381.1:108708310-108713796 GCF_002162155.2 Triticum dicoccoides | reverse complement strand
TGTTCATTCAATCGATCAGCTTCAGTTAGCAGCAGTAGCGAAGGAATCGCTCGATCGGGTTCAGTTAACAGCCATCGATCGATCGCTCGGGTTCAGTAACGCGTAGCCTGCAGTGCAATCGCTCGGGTTAAGTTAGAGCCCAACGCCTCGCTCGGGTTCAGTTAGAGCCAACGCCTAGCACACAGGCGCGTACCTGTACGAGAGAAACGTGCATCGCTCGGCCCCCGACCTCCCACCGTAACCGGGAACTCCCCGAAATTTTTCTCCCCTCGCTTCTACCACGGTTTTTCCGTCATGGACGGCCCAAAGAATGTCATGCAGCTGCGTCTCCGGCCCGCCCAGGACGAAACGCCAATTTTTTGTCATGATTTTTGTCATAGAAGTAGGAGCCCACCACATCTATGATAATACCGGGTTTTGTCACAATTATCGTCATAGAAGTGTCATATGTATAACAGAAATTTTTTCGTTCGGCCCAAAATGTCACGGATGTGTCTTTTTTTTTAGTGAGCCACTGCAGTCCCAGCAGCATCATCTCTAGTCCGCCACGACGAAACCCTACGCGAGACACCCTCTGACCTTGGCGACGATGATCCCCGTAGAGAGGAGACGATCTGCCTCGTCCGTGCCCTCCATGACGATCAGCCAAGGTGTTTATGTCCTTCACGATAGATCGGCCCAGGTGTGCCAGCCATTGCGGCTGCTAGGTTTTGCTGGGAAAAACAAAAGTGTTATGGGGCTCGAATTTATATTTTATACCCACGAGAGGGAGGAGGGGCTACGTCCTGATGCGAAACATGAACATGAATCAGGAGTTACCACGGAAAATTTTCTAACCAACAGATCGATATATAGGTGATTTTTAAAATGATATCGCTCCCCAACCTTCTGCTCGGGCTCCAGCTCTCTCAGCTCATCATTTTCACTCCTCGTGCAGCTCCTGTAGAACATGAAACTATGATGATCTCAAGGATGACTCAGGGAGCGTGGATGTAGGCGATCGAGAAGGCCTCGCCAGCCTCCCGGACTTTTGGTGCTGTGACACCACGCCCGGAGCTGGAATAGCGCCTCTGCTGCATGCCCAGGTTGGTGGGCAGCGCCAGTGCCAGCACGGTGGGCACGCAACCCCTGATGAGGATGCCGTTCTCAACACCTCAACCTGTCCCGTGCAGTGCTCCTCCATGGCTGCCACCATGATAGCAAGGTTGCAGACGATAGTGGCGACGCCGAGGCCCGAGGGGCATCGAATAAGCTATGGCGTCTGTGGCAGAGAACGTAGGCATGGATGCACGAGAGGTGAAGCCCAGGTCAGCGGCGCCGAAGGCCAGTAAGAGCAGCCAGAAGGCGGTGGTGTTGGCGAAGAGCATGACGTAGGAGCCATGAGTACCGAGTACGCTTGCTACGTCGACACTGGGCGGGAGCGGAGAGGGATTCTCTAACATAAGGTGCCCTACCATTGGGCCACTGGCGTGTGGGCCGGGGTTCACATGTCAGTGGGCCAACGTAGCGTCAGAGGGGCTGCGTCCGGCGGGAGCAACATGCGGGCCCACTGCTGCTCGTGTGGGTCGGCGCTGAGCATGCCGGCGATGCAGGCCTTGGCGAGCAACAGGAAGGTGAGCGTAGGGGCAGCATGGCCGGGTATGTGAACACGGTCTGCGGCAGCTTGCCGTTGAGCAGCGCGAAGAAGAACGACGACGGGAACCCGCCACGTGGAACATCGCACAAAGCTGCAACGACGCTATGTAGCAGCGCCCTCAACACCACCGCCCCAACCCCGCCACGTGGAACATCCCCGCAGTCGCGACGACACGCCGCATAGCAGCACCCGACAACAACGCCGCCGCCGCCGTCACCATGTGGCATGGGCATGAACACGGCTGCCGAAAACGATGGTTCAGTCATGCCTCGCGTATAAGGACAACTCGCAACCAAATCATGTACGTGCAGCCCCACATCATACGGCAATTGCAATAGTCCAAACCATGTACGTGTATATGGCGATTGGAGCAGAGTCCAGGCTCAGACACTTGATGATTTTTTCTGTGTGCGTGTCTGTGTTATGTAAATCTACTTTCAAATCCGAGCCGTCAATCTATTTGATTAATACAAATCTAACGGATATAAAGAGGGATTTAGAATAAGATAAAGATGGGATTTAGAATAAGAAAAGGTTTCTCCTGTGTTGCATTGTGGTTGGGTCACATACTATGATCTCCCTGTGATTTCAAAAACATCATGAGATTTTTTTTGTATAAAAAAGGTGTGCAAGAAGATGGCATTGCAGCAACATCGGCACATGAACCCATAACAGGTAATAAGCTGAAAACATGTTTTGAAAGGGACATGGAGTATCTACTCCCGGGTGCATATGCACCCCGATGAACAGTAAAAATGCGAAAAAATAGAAAAACTAAACTAAAAAATCTGATTTTTTTTACAACACACATGTAGGAATGTTCTACTCCGAAGCAAAAGGTCATGAGGAAATAACATTCGATGTGCTCAGAACAAAAAAAGAAACAAAATTTGTACTCTGACAAAAGGTTATTTTTGAAGTATTTTTGGCTGCTTGTTTTACGAATGTGATCTCTTTATAAAAAAGGTCATTCGATGTGCTCAGAACAAAAAAATCCGTAATCTTTACTGTAAGTTGTACGAATGTGATCTCTTCATGAAAATTTATACGTGGGAAGAACACTCAAGAATGTTTGTCTACAAAAAGAATTTGATTCTTATTGCCATTTCCAGAAACTTTTCACCCAGGTGCATTTGCACCTGGGAGCAGAAGGGCACTTCCATTTTGAAAGAAATTTCTGCTATAAAGTACAGGGGACAGTAACAATTAGCATTCTTGTGGTATATCCATAATCTTATATGAACTTCAGACTCGAGGACTTCTCTCAATAGTTTGAAAATCCGTCTTCATCATTAAGGTAACATAACATGACCGGCAACAAATTGTTTTTGTCAAAAACAGAAATACACTGCCTCCTTGCTTCAATCCTTGTTGGTGTCCTTACCGTGCATAACCTACAAACTGTACTTTTGTCACAACAGTTAAATGTAAAATTCCACATGAACTTTATTCTTATTTGAATAAGAGCATTTGCCTTATTGAAAATATATATTAGGGTTTTATAAATTCATCTGTTCTCATGATTGCAAACTGCCGAGCACCATATAGTGAGAATAAATCACCAACAGTTGATGCCAACTTATAACTGCAAGAGAAAACACGGGCAGTCATCAGACCATCCCAAGATTGGTTGTGCTTTTCTGTTGCTAACTTGGCTTTGCTGTTGGTGAAGCCCAAGACGAGATTACGCATGTCAGCTACTGATAATAGCCTGTTGCTGGAGGTTTGGTCAACCATTTTGTTCTGTAGGCTTGCATTATCATTTTCTTCAAGCATGCTCAGCCGCAACAGTATTGCAATCGCAAAGTTCAGTGGGGTAAATTTCCGACCCGTTTAGAAAACCGACCAGTCAAATTTCAGTTTTGCTCACATCACCTTGATGGAGGCTCATCATTGGAGCTCAGATTCGCATTAGTAAAATATGTAAGTTGTAGATCTAGCATGCAAGGCTGTTGGGTGCATGAGTGTCAGAGGGTGCACTGTCAAGTTCTTTTTAGATCTGAAAGGGACCGCTGAGAAAACGCTAGTACCATCTCTTACACATTACTATTGCACAGTAACTTGCACTACTAGATGTGAAACCCCCCATGCAGTCACTCACATAAAGCCAATGTTTATGCTTGCCCTCTCCGCCTATCCTCTGACCCTCAGTTGGCGAAGCCTCGACTTGCCGCGATCAGCCGACGAGTTCTTTCTGACGGTACGCACACGTACGAAGCTAAACCAAAGTTACTGGATCGATTCCTGCAGACACTCCCGTACGCCAAGCTAGCTAATTAGCTTTAAGCTAGTGGCGGCTCGCTGGAACGGCCGCGTACAGAATACTTCAGGAACTCACGTAGACGAACGAGACAAGGACGCGAGAGTTGGCCAAAAGGCTCGTGACGTGCCTTTGCTTTGTATTGATTGATCTGGTGTTACAACGCAGGGGTACATAGGTATTTAAAGAAGCTAAACTAGCCTATCTAAATCCTACTCGGATGATTGCACCAAGTCTGTACCGGACTGGTCTACCTAGCCGTGGTTGACTCCAACAATCATCCCCCCAACCACGATGTCCTCACTTCACAGCTTGGACGTCGATCCTTCCCCGCATCTCTGTGAACTTCTGCCGCCCCAAAAACTTGGTCAGGATGTCTGCAAGCTGGTCGTCGGTGCAAATGTAGTTGACTTCAATCTTTCCTTCTTTCACGCAATCTCGTATGTAACGATACCTTATATCAATGTGCTTACTTCTATCATGATGCACTGGATTCTTACACAGAGCAATCGTGGACTTGTTATCAACATAGAGCACCATTCCTTCCGGTTCCTTGTCAGTGAGGTCACCGAGTAGCCTTTCTAGCCACACACCTTGACCCGCCGCGGTTGCAGCTGCAATATACTCCGCTTCATAGGATGATAATGCGACCACCTTCTGCTTTTGTGATAGCCAACTCACAATGCTTCTTCCCAAGAAATATGCCACGCCCGAGGTACTTTTACGGTCGTCAATATCTCCTGCCAAGTCGCTATCACTGTAGCCAAGTAGCTCCACCATCTCCTTCCGCTTCTCTCTCAAATAGACACAACCGAAGTTAATTGTCCCTTTGATGTACCTGAGTATTTGTTTCACAGCTGTCCAATGTTCTGTCGTGGGTGCTTCCATGAAGCGAGTCACTACGCCAACGGAATAGGCCAACTCTGGTTGTGTATTCACAAGATACCTTAGGCTTCCGACCACACTTCTATATTTCGTTGCATCAACCGCGGGTGCTTGGCTCCTCTTGCTAAGTTTAAGTCGAGGCCCCATTGGAACATGACTTGGATTGCAGTCCTCCATGCTACAGCTTTCAAGAATCTTCTTTGCATATGCCTCCTGGCATAGTGTGATTCCCTCTGGCTTTTGATGTACCTCGATCCCGAGATAGTAAGTCAAGAGCCCTCGATCACTCATCTTGAGAAGCTCCTTCATTTGTAGCTTGAATCTAGCAATCTCCTCCTCATCTGCTCCAGTTATCAAGAGATCATCAACATAGATGCCCACTAGGAGACGATCTTTGCCTTTACCTCGCTTGTACATAGCATGCTCTAGTGGACTTTTCTCAAAACCAAGAGAAACTAGTGTACGATCAAGGTTGATGTTCCACGCCCGAGGAGCTTGGCATAGTCCGTACAATGCCTTGTGTAGTTTCAACACCTTGTGCTCCTCTCCCTTTTGATGTAACCCGGTGGTTGCTTCACATACACTTCTTCTTTTAACTCCCCATTCAAAAAAGAGGATTTTACATCCATGTGATGTAGCCTCCAAGATTCTTGAGCCGCGAGAGCTATAACTAGCCTCACGACATGAGGGTAAATATCCTATCCA
>NC_041381.1:108702573-108708067 GCF_002162155.2 Triticum dicoccoides | reverse complement strand
TGCGAGGAGGCAAGGGAGTGGCTTGGACAGGGGCGGCGGCGTCGACGGCGTGCCGGCTGCAGCGCGAAGGCGGGAACTTTACGGGCCTCGGAGATCCCGGCCGGGCCTGTGCGTCCACGGGCCTGGTATGTTCCTGCTATTGCGTCCGGTTAGCTACCGGCTTCGACGGTGGAGGTGGGGCCCTCCCGCATGCCGACGGTGCTGCTGCCCTAGTCCCGGCTCCTCTTCTTCCTTGTGCGGACCATGATTCACGGTGCCGTGGTGAGACGGCGTGGGAAGCTTCGTGACCGGGTTGGCGCTGGGTAAGGGTCTGTGTGGTGGCGAGCTCTGGAGTGCCTAAGGTGGAGGTTGGGATCGGGAGAAATCCCTGTTGGCTTGGCCGACACCGATGCGGTGGCGCTTGTGGGTACCGCCTGACCTTCCTGGAGGGCGTCGGGGCTACCCTTCCTCTCTCCTCACAGCATACCGGGGGAAACCCTTGGCAGCAGCGTCGACATCGTCGCGTCCCTCCTTGGTGGTGCTGATTGGTACCGGTGCTTCGGAGGCTCGGAGCTTGGTGGGCGTTCTTCGGTGGGTGCAGCGGCCATGAGGCTTCTTCGTTTTGTCGATCTGTCGTTGTTGGCATTTGTTTCTCTTGTATTTTCTCTTCTTTTCTTTTGGGCGTGACTGTGCTGCTTCCGCCCCAGCACCTATCGTGAGATGTATCGGTTGGTTGCTTTGTATACAAAGCGGGGGGAAACCCTTTTTCGGCATAACTAGCCTCACCGATTCCATCCTTGTGACAGAAGCGAACACTTCCTCGAAGTCTACACCTTGCTCTTGCACGTATCCTTTGGCTACGAGCCTTGCCTTATGCTTCACCAAGTTTCCTTCGGCATCTTTCTTGACTTTGTACACCCACTTGAGCCCTATGATTTTATGGTCGTTGGGTGGATCCACGAGCTCCCATGTATTGTTGTCCCGGATTGATCCCAACTCCTCATGCATAGCACGACGCCAACACTCCTCCGTATTTGCGTCTTCAAATTTCGTCGGTTCCTCAACGCTAAGCAGAAACTGTCGTCCTCTTCTTTTTATTTTCACTGGATTTTTCTTTGAATATAAATCCACCACTGGCTAAAGACGGACTAGTGTCGGCGGACGTTCCCTTGTCTCCTGTTCAATTGAAGACGAGGAATTTTCATCCGGAGTTGCCAAACTCCCAATTTCTGGCGAATCCTGTTCCTCCGAACTGGCTGCATCTCCATCAGATGAACAATCCAAAACATGTGTATCATCTTCACGTACATGGCCTTCACGTACGTGGCCTTGATGTCCTTGTGGTGCAGCACGTGGGCTGCTGGAAACGCCTCCAGTGGACAGGCTTTTTGCTCCCGGGCTGGTTGATGAGCCACCTGGGCTTTGAGGTGGACAGCCTCCTGATGGGCTTCGTCCAGTGCCTCCACGCATATGTGAGCCACCAGATCGAGCGCCGCTGGCGCTGCCTGGCGTGTCTTCAGGCGCACCAGCCGGTCCTTGCTCGTGCGCGTGTGACGCAGCGGGAGTAGCTGGCGTGTTTCCATTTTCTGCCGCGCCGTCCGCGCCGTTTGTCGCGGCCGACGTCTCCGGTTGATCACCAATGTCTGCATGCTCGTAATAATCGTAAACAACGTTGAAAATATCATCGGAAGACGGGTATACCGACTCGGTGGAGTTCCAATTCCATGACCTTGCTTCTTCAAAAACCACGTCGCGCGTCACAACCACCTTGTTGGTAGAGGGGTTGCACGCACGGTATGGCTTCATACCTTTTTCATAGCCAACCAACATCATTGGAGTACTGCGATCCTCCAATTTGCTAGTATGCCCGGTCACTGTCTTTAAATGCGCCACGCACCCGAAAGTGCGAAGATGATCAACCGTGCGCTTGTGTCCGTACCATGCTTCGTACGACGTCATCCCAACCACACTCTTGGTTGGAGCCCGGTTCAGCAAATAAACGGCCGTATTAACCACCTCACCCCAAAACTTGCCCGGCATGCCTTTACTTTTCAACATGCTTCGTGCCATCGCCACCACGGTTTGATTCCTCCGTTCCACAACACCGTTTTACTGCGGTGAATATGGTGCCGTAAGATGCCGCTTGATCCCTTGAGCTTCGCAAAAGTCCGTGAATGCACGGGACTTAAACTCACCCCCCCGATCGGTACGGAGGGCCTTCAGCTTGGCTTCAGATTCTACTTCGGCCGCCATTTTTATTATCCTGAAGGCTTGCAAAGCTTGATCCTTGGTCTTCAACAACACAATCCACATGAATCTGCTGAAGTCGTCGACGACGAGCAAGAAGTATCTGTTTCCGGCAGGGGTGGCCGGTGTAATCGGTCCGCACAAGTCTCTGTGGACCAACTCAAGAGTTTTACTCGCTCTAAAGTTTCCCTCTCTTGGGAATGGGGATCGCCTTTGTTTCCCAAAGAGACAACCGTCGCACACTTGGTCGACATGATTGATGCACGGTAGACCACGTACCATCTCCTTTTGTCCAAGTTGCCGAAGAGCCTGGAAATTTAGATGACCGTAGCGCGCGTCCCACTTCCATGCCGAGTCATCCATGCTCGACAGGAGACATACCGGATCCACACGATCCTAGTTGAGGACGTAGAGCCTGTTCGGTGACCTCTGCACCTTCATAATCAACATCCTCTGACGATCATACCCCCATAGAAAGCCATCTTCGAGCACAATCTTGCAACCACGCTCCTCGAGCTGGCCAAGACTTATGATGCTACTCTTTAGCTTGGGAATATAGTACACATCTGTGAGTACCTTGTGGCCGCCATTCTTCAACTCAAACAGGACAGTATCTCACCCTGTGATGTCAACGGTCCGTCCATCACCGAACCGAACCATGTCTCCCACCGAAACACTGAGCTCAGAAAACTGGTCCTTGTCGCCGGTCATGTGGTTGCTAGCGCCCGTGTGGAGGTACCACACGTGCCTCGACGTGTTCATCCTCTTCTTATCGTGAAGTTAAATTGCCTCCTCTATGAGCGTGACAACCTCTGTAGCCGGCGCCTTTGGAGCTGGAGTGTCCTCGTCCATTAGCTCACATACTTCGACCATGAGCATAATGTATCCATCATCGCCTTCTTTGGCCATGAGAGCTTTCTCCTTCGGTGGTTTCTTGCACTCCAACTTGAAGTGCCCCATGATGCCACAATTGTGACACTTGATCTTGCGCTTGTCGAACTTCTCCTTCTTCGGAGCGCCGTCGCCGGCGTTCTTCTTACTTTGTTCTTTTGGCGCACGATCTTGGCGAGTGTTGCTGCTAGAGCCCTCGCCTCCTCTCCTTGAGTCCAGCGCCAGCCATTGAGCCCGTGTGAGCATGACATTCTCATCATTCCTCCCATCCCCGAGACTGTACCGCATAAGCTCGTCGTGAGCCTTGTAGCGTTCGACGAGATCGACGCACTGCTCGATCGCCGTGACAACTTGCAGGTACCGGGGAGGGGCTGCGCGCAAGAACCGCCGGACAACCGAGGTTTCCGTAAGGTTTTCACCAAGCGCGCGGATCCGATTGACGAGAGTAGCCACCCGTGAAGCGAACGCATCCACGGACTCATTGTCGCCCATGACCAAAGTCTCATAGTTTCTTAGGAGTGTTTGAAGATTGGCTTGCTTGACGCGGGTGTGTCCCTCGAACATGAGCTTCAAGGTATCCCACGCTTCCTTTGCCGTTTCTTTGGCGATAGGTGTTGGAGGACATCCATCGGCATCACCGAGTAAATCGCCGACGCCGCCTGCCGATCCTTCCGGTGCTCGGCTCCCTCCTTCTTGAATGCGTCACCTCCTGGGTCGACAGCGTCCCATAGCTCGTTGGCGCGGAGACCACACTCCATGAGGGCCTTCCAGACCCCGAAGTTCTCACGATCAAATCGTGGGTACGACAAACTCGCCGGAGCAGCAAATACTTTAGCCACACCGGAGTACTCCGCCAGCTGCTTGGTCTTCTCATCGTTCGACATGATCTCCCGTTACTAGAAGATCAACCTTGCTCTAGATACCAATTGTTGGCTTCGATCCGTGAACGTACGAACAATCGACGAGTTCTTTCGTCGGTACGCGCACGTACAGAAGGCTAGCCAAAGCACTGGATCGATTTTGGCCGGAGACTCACGTACGGGATAGCTAGCTAATTAGCTTTAAGCTAGCAATCAGTCTCGCCGGAAGCCTCACGTTTTATCTGACGAGAACACGGGACACGCTGGGTTGGCCAAAAGGCTCGTATCGAGCCTTGCACTTTATTGATTCAATTGATCTGATGTTTACAACGCAGGGGGACATAGGTATTTAAAGAAGCTAAACTAGCCTATCTAAATCCTACTCGGATGATTGTCCGTACCGGACTGGTCTACCTAGCCGTGGTTGACTCCAACACCCTCCACCATTGTTAGCTGATGACGGAGAAGATGAATCCTAGGGATCTTGATGAATGAAATTCTACATGAACTTTATTCTAATTTGAATCGGTGTCACTTGCATTTTCCTTGTAGAAAGTATATATATATTATGGTTCGATAAATATATTGTTATCATGGCTGCAAACTACCAGAGCACCATATGGGGAGGATTAATCACGACCAGTTGATGTTTTAGACCTGTAACTGCAAAAGCAAATACAAGCAGTCTTCAGGCCATCCTAAGATTGGGTGTGTGCTTTTCTGTTGCTAACCTGGTTCTGTTGTTGATGAAGTCCAAGATGACGTTCGGCATGTCTGCTACTTATAATAGCCTGTTGCTGCAAGTGTTTGATTGTTTAGTTTTTTGTTGGCATTGGATCTCTTTACTTTCTCAATTTCCTTACATGAAACCAGGGTCATCTACCTTCTGAACTGAAAGACTAAGGCCCTGCTTGGATTAGCATTTCAGCTCGTTTCTGGCCGGTTTAGGATACGGACCTCCTCCCGTCGTTTTATTTCCAGGCAGGAATCAAGAGGCGACTAGTAATTTACACCTGTAAAATAAATACAGGTGTAAGAACCTACACCCATTCCAAGCACGGTCTAAAAAAGTTGTACTTAGCTTAGTACATTTGATGATGGCACTGTCTTTTTACTTATTTTCTTCACTGCAATTAACCACAATGCGCTAACTGAATCTTATTTCACGCAGATTTCATGACTGACGTGCGAGATTCGGTCGAACATTGTGTTCCAGGCTTGCATTGTGGTTTTCTGGAGTAAAAGATCAAGCTGCAACAACATTGTGACTTCAGAATTCAGCAGGGTAAATCTCCATTCAGTTCTGAAAATCGACCGATCAAATTTCAGTTTTTCTCCCGTCACATTGATGCAAGCTTGTTGGTACACCTACTAATCATCATTGGGATTTAGGTTTGCATTGTTACAATTAGTAAGTTGTAACTCTAGTATGCAAGGCTGTTAGGTGCATGAGGGTCAACTTTCTTTTATATCTGAAAGGGACCTATGAGCCAATGGTGGTGGAAGTACTTGTGTAG
>NC_041381.1:108698638-108701144 GCF_002162155.2 Triticum dicoccoides | reverse complement strand
GGGTAAACTTGAGTTGGGCGTTTTGGAGGCCGAGCTGCCTGGTGGCCGGTATCAGGTCCATACGTCATAGGCTATATGTTGTCTATCGGATGGAAATACACTGGTGCGGTGGCCAGGGGTGCTATTTGTATACATGGGCCTACGCCTGGCATTATAGTCAAGGGACATGATGTGCCTCGTGGGCTGATTTTAATTTTCTACATGTGGCGTCAGCGAGGGGCTCGTGGATCATTAAAATTGGTACGGACTGATTTACATTTCTCTGGTTGGGATTAACAAGTGAACTAGCGATTTTGTTCGTCTTGTAGTGTTGGGGATCGTTTGAGCATGTGGAGGATGTTTATTTTGGTAGTTGTTTTAGTATGATTCGTCTCCTAAAATGGATCTAACGCGGTCTTCATTTGCTCCTACTCCTAGATTGGATGCAGGGGCTATCTTAGGGGGGAGGCAGCTAGAGTGGAGATGGTCGTTGCTTCTATTCAGGAGGCTTGTACATGCCATGAAAATTGGATTTCTTCCGATTCCAACAATGGAGAAAGGGAAGCTGGATTGGAGGAAAGAGAACGGCACCTGGATGAGACGGATGTGATTGAGGAAATTAATGGTTCGTACAAGGGTGCTAGGAGGCGGTGGCCGATTCAGAGGAGGCGTCTCCTGAAAATATGATGGGTGCAGGGGCCAAAGAATATGGAGATGCAGAGGGGGTGGTCGTCTCAAAATTACAAGGCTCCTGATGGACGTGAACGTAACTAACTTGAGATCTAGACTGTAATTTGTGACTCTGTATGAATATGATGGTAGCTCGTAATGCAGTAGCAAATGTTCGTATGAGATTAGCTCGTAATATAGAGCACCGGTTGTCTCTGCTTTTCCGATGCAGAGTCCAATGTGTGATTCCACAATTAACTGGCGCCTATGTTAAATTTTGCAGAAGGGTCGGTAAGGCGGCTCATGAGAATTGAGAAGGCTCATTGATGCAAAATACTGCTTTCAACTGGCTATGCTTTTTCTGGTAGCTCATTGATGAGTACGTGTACATGATGAGCGGAAGGTGCTGGTGCCTCTCCCTGGATCGGACTGTGGAAGAAGGAAGCTATGACAGCGGTTGTGTTTGCGATTTGTATGGCAGGGAGCATGGGATGCAAGAAAATGTGCTGCAAATAGACAGATTGCCAGCGGCAGCGACAGGGGATGCCAACGAACGACCAAACGTCTAGCTGGTTCGGATAGGAACATGAGGATGCAACTATGGAACAAAACGGGAAATGGTGATGGCACTTGTGCCTTCCGTGCTGGACCTACCCGTCTACGTAGAATACGATGGTGTTTAAATGGCTCGTTGCTGAAATACGAAAGACCAATACGTGCATGGGGCTGATCCCGATAAAAACAAACGCACGTGATACCGGCCACCAGGTAGCTCGGCCTCCAAACAGCATTTTCGGGTAAACTTCCGTTCCGTTTAGAAAACCAACCAGTCAAATATCAGTCCTGCTCACATCAGCTCGATGCAAGCTCATAATTGGAGCTCAGGTTTGCATTGGTAAAACTTTGTAGGCTGTTTGTAGCCCTAGTGTGCAAGGCTGTTAGGTGCATGAGTGTCAAAGGGTGCACTGTCAAGTTCTCTTATATCTGAAAGGGACCGCTGAGCAAACGGTACTACCATCTTTACAGATTAGTGTTGCGCAGTAACTTGCACCACTAGATGTGAAACCCACCACAGTATAACTCACATGAAGCCAATGGTAATGCTTCCCCTCTCTGCCTCCCCCCCCCCACCCCCAACATTATTTATGCTTGCCTTTTCTATTTTTTGGACAGGGCTAAAACCCCTTCCTGTACTCATCATAACGAAAATATAAGAGTTAAACAGACATAAGAGTTTAGTGGATGGGAAGGGAGTTCCTGCTTGTTGATGATAGGGGTGCCGGTATTGATGGTGGTGTGTGACGTCCATTTGTGGAAACAAGGCTCTGTCTAACCGTTTCTCCCGTGATCCAGTGCCCAGGGTGTTTCGGAGAAGATGAATGCGCGATGCAGGAATCACGACACGAAGCACGGTGATCGGGGAACACGATGTGATGATACAGGATGGTAGGTTTTAGCTCAGATTCCATCGTGAGCCAGGGTTCATTCGGTCATTCCCATGTACTTTGTTTACTTTAGTCCAACTTTAAACAAACCCCAAGCTTGCTGTCAACAACAGTGTTATTTTCTTAAAACCCTGGGACTAACGGCAGGCGACGCATCCTCATTTGGTTGCCCCTGATCCCTCCGGGAACCCGACCTTTTCCCTGAGTAGCCGCCACCCATGGAATCCCTTCCTAGGGCTACGTAGCTGCTCATTTGGTCAACGCGAAAGAGAGGGATATCTGGCCCCATCCCCGTTAAATTCCCGGGCTAAATAAAAACTACCCCTGACCCATGGAAGATTCCCCCGTGGTGCTTTCTTCCTTGCTTGCTCAAACTACCACCGTCGCCGTTCTTAGACCAGCACATCCCCCCC
>NC_041381.1:108663932-108698053 GCF_002162155.2 Triticum dicoccoides | reverse complement strand
ATGACAGGAGTGTGGCTCTCGAATGGGAAGAAGAACAAAGGAAGAACTAGGGTTCATGGAAGGGGAAAGTAGGTAGCCGCCGGTTAGTCCTTGATCCACTAGATGCTTGTGGTCTTGTGCGCCCCTCCTAGAAGTAGCCGTCCGGACAGGTTCAGTTGACCCACTCTGGCCCATGGGTGCGTTGGCTGGGCCGCTTGACTTGTGTGGGCCGCTGGGTAGCTATTGTGTTGGTGTGGTGGCTGCCCAGTGGGTCCTGCTCGTCAGGGGCGCTAACATCCCCCTCTCCTTGAGATGAGGCTTGCCCCCAAGCCTCTGCATGCGGAAAACGTGCCATGAGGCTGGCTTTTGTCCTCCAAGGTGGTGCCCAAGGTTGCCAAGTTGGACCATTGCACCTTCACTTGTTCCTGCATGCCCCCGTTCTTTTTGCACCGGCGCATTTGCAAAATTGCCACTGGCACAACAAGGTCGTCAGAGCAATGAGGCAATTGTGGTTCTGCTGACATACCAGGGAGTAGGGCGCGGCGAAGCAGCGAGACATGGAAGACCGGGTGCAAAGTTGCTTCAGGGGGTAGTTGCAGTTTATAAGCCACCTCGTTGATCTTGTCGATGATGAGAAAAGGCCCATAGAACTTGTAGGCGAGTTTGTGGTTCGCCCGCGGTGCCACTGATGATTGAATGTATGGGCAGTTTGAGAAACACTTGCTCGCACACTTGGAATGCTCGGAAGGATCTCTTCTTGTTCGCTTGGTCTTTCATGAGCTGGCGCGCTCTGTTCAAGTGTTGTTGCAGCAGGTGTTGAACAGTTTTTTGCTCGTCTAGCCATGATTGCAGCGCTGGCACAGAGCAAACACTGTTCGCAGAGATCCCCGGCTGAGAATGTTCATAACCGAACAGCGCCTTGAATGGGGTCATGCCTATAGCTGAGTGGTGCGCGTTGTTGTACCATAATTGGGAGAGCGGAATCCAAAAGCTCCATCCCCTTGGGCAGGCTTGAGTGAAACAGCAGAGGAAAGTCTCAACACACTAATTGACAGTTCAGTTTGCCCGTTGGGCTGGGGATGATTTGCTGTGCTCAGATGGTGCTCGGTGCCTGCCCCACGAAATAGCTCCTGCCAGAAGTGGCTGGTGAAGACTGGATCCCTGTCAGAGATGATCACCTTGGGTAGATCATGTGTCCTGTAAATCTGGCTCATATAAAGTTGTGCTATCAAAGCCACCGTGTATGGATGAGCCAATGGAAGGAAGTAAGAAAACTTGGTGTGTTTGTCGACGAGTACCAACAGACAGTTGAACTTGCTGGACTAGGGAAGGCCATCGACGAAATCCATGCACTACAAAAAAAATACACTTCCATGATGATACGTGTTTGTCACAGTAGGTCGCGTTTTTTGTCGTGCATGTACATCCATGACAAATTTATGACAGAATCAAGATAGTCATACCTGTGCTGTCGTAGAAGTGTTCCATGACATTACCAAAATTATCATCAGGGAAGTGTTCACTTCCATGACGATAAATCGCGCATCACAGAAGTGCTTTCGTCAAGGGTGACCGACACGTGGCATCCACCGTAACAGAACGCCGTTAAGCTATCGGGTCGGGTTTTGAATCCGATAACCCGTTAACAGCCCCGACCAATGGGAAATTTCCACGTGTAAAATTCTTATTGGCCGGACGAAACACGTGTCAGCTCGTTAGTGGGTCAGATAGGCGCCTATGATATGTCGACATGTGCCATGGCCCACCACTGGCCCATTTAGCTTACAAAACCGGCCCGTTTGACTTGGTCAAAAGTTAACGGGCTGGCCCATGAAAAGCTTGTTAACGGTCTCTTTGCAAATAGCCCACTTTACGGTCCGTTAACTCACGGCCCGTTAGGCCCTAAAGGAAATCGGCCCAACAACGTCATGTGGGCCGTCCAATATAACACCAGCCCATTTCACTTTTGGCCCATGTATGGCCCACGACGTCTTTCGGCCCATATGAGGCCTTCGTATCTTTCGGCCCTTTACATGCCCACGGTGACTCTAGCCCATAATGAACAGTAATTTTCTTTGTACCCATTAACGGCCCGTGATTTACATGGGCCGTTTCCAGCCCGTGTTAGCTTTCGGCCTATTGACGACCCATACGTTCTTGGGCTCCTTTTCGGCCCTCGATTACTTCCGGCCTGTTACTGGCCTGTTCCCCTAATGGGCCAAATTCGGCCCATGGCAAGAGTCGGCCCGTTACTGGCATGTTCCCCAAATGGGCCAAATTTGGCCCATGGCAAGAGTCGGCCCGTTACTGGCCTGTTACCCTAATGGGCCAAATTCGGCCCATGGAAAGAGTCGGCCCGTTTCTGGCCTGTTAACCCGTTGCGTCGTTTCCAGCCCGTCCTATATTCTGGCCCATTAACGACCAGTTATGCCTGTGACAGAATTAAGCTTTTGCAGTCCTACGACCTGTTAACGGCCCGTTACCGTGCTGGGACGATACCAATTACGCCCGATTACGGCCCATATAGACCCATTTATCCGACGGCCCGAGGCCCACCGATTACAGGCCCATTTAGCGACGGCCCGAGGCCCACCGATTACAGCCCCATTTATCGATGGCCCGAGGCCCACCGATTATAGGCCCATTTATCGATGGCCCGTAGGAGACCCATGGATCCTATGGCCCGTATATGGCCCATGGTAGTTGTGGCCACTAGCAAACTAGGGAAAAAGAAGACTAGGAAATAAATAAGGCCGAAACTAACTCTAGGATATTAAGGCGATTGCATAGATTACATCCACTCGGCATCAAAGATCGCCACCAGTGCAAATATAGGGAACACCCTACACTATACAAAAATGGCTTGCTGTTTTCTTCAGCCGGTGGCTGCACGTTAAGAATAAATTTTGTATCGCACCAAAACAAATTACAACTATATAACAAAAGGAAGTTTGGCATACAACTTAACAGTCTAGTAGATAAATGCACCACCAGAAGTTCAGAAACTCGATTCATTTGACCTGACTATTACGTTCTCATGCTGTATTGTATGATGGAGCACCATAACCCTCGCCTTCATTTCTCCTAGGCTCCTGAACAACATAGCAAATGTCTGATAGTCTGGTTTCAAAACCATGCATATCTTGACGACATTGAGCAATGTTTCTCCTTGTTTCACAAAGGGCCTCTGTTAGGGAATGTACTTGTGTCTGGAGCGCAGATACAACATTGCTTTGAGCTTGCATATCTTGATCATGAGGCAGTTTGGACGATATTGCCTTAACAACCAACCCAGTATTACACAGGAACGTGCTTTTGGCACTGTTAGTGGACAGGTACTGACCCACTGCAGCAAGAGCTGACATTGCGGTTATAGTTGCCTCGCCACCTTCAGAAGGTGGCGGTTCCACCATTTTCTCCATAGCTCGCTGAAAAGTTGAGGTTTTACATTAGTAGTACTAGAACATAAGATATTAAGGAGGCAACAAAACCAAACAAAATAGCTTTGGTCTATATACAGAACTTATTCTGGTGAACCCATGTAAAATATTAGTTGTATTTTATTGCAAAGTACATAATAAAACTAGATTCCAAACATATGACCACGTACCATCGCTAATGTATTGTCTATTTCTTCACATTGTATTGATGGCTAAGGATAAAGAGACGAAGTTTATAATACGGTAAGCATAGTATGACATCATTCATATCACAAAACAACTGAGAACAGACAAACATGCAATTGTAACGTTGTGTGGGCAAGTTCAGCACAGAACTAGATTATGGGTCAAGATCAAAGGAACATCACTCCTCTCTTTTAAACCTTGTAAGGTGCAATCATACGCTAACACAATTGTGTATAAAATTGAAAAGAGTAATAGACATTGGCTGCAAACCCTGCAGTTCAAGGCACAAGTCAGAATAAGTAGTAGTTAAAAGGCATGAGGATTAAGGACTTACAACAACGGCTTTGATTGGTGTAGTCATGCCCTTCTTCTTGCTGGTGTGACAGTCCTTGAAGATTTCCACAACATTTGGTTCAGGTACTTTTTGGTCCTTGCGGGCTTTCCTCTGCATTTTGAACAAGTCAATATAGATCTGATAATATGGTACAGCAAAAAGAGTCAAACAGCAGCTAATTACAAGAGCCTCGCAGTGTGCAATATAGCTACGAGATCCTGTTGTCTGTTGTAATTTCACTTTCGTACGGTTGGCCTTGTTCTTTGAACAGTTCACCTACAAGACGATAGATTTGTGTGACACATGCGTAAATAGGACTCCAACATGTGATCTGATCACATATATATATAATGTACCTGATACTTCGGATCAGACCAGTGTTTAACAAGGCCCCTCCAATATTCATCTGATATATTTTCCACTGGAGGTGTTTGGGAAAGTTCACTGTTAGCCTTGCCTTCAAAGTGAGATTTCCTCAAGTTATACCGATACTGTCGCAGAGCAGACTTGAAAACATGGGTGCAAGCTTGTCTGGTTGCATCATCTTGGCTATCCAACTTGAACCTCATCTGTTGAAAATTATGGGAGTCTCATTATCAGCAACCTAGAAAGTATGGGATAGAGCAAGACGATAT
Source organism: Triticum dicoccoides (assembly GCF_002162155.2). Classification (NCBI taxonomy): domain Eukaryota; kingdom Viridiplantae; phylum Streptophyta; class Magnoliopsida; order Poales; family Poaceae; genus Triticum; species Triticum dicoccoides. Next base: position 108,693,479 of record NC_041381.1, on the reverse strand, counting down.
TACTAGTTTCCATACATAACCATACTTACAGATAAATGGTCGAGGAAGGTGTTGAACTGGGTTTCGTGTTCGTCATTCCTGTACTGAATCCATGATGGGAGGATATGTACATGACACCTAACGGCAACCGCTGCCTCTGATACTAAGTTGGCTGACTCTGTAGCATCACGTGGCCTTTTTAAACCTTCCTCAAAACGGATCTCCATTCTTCCTTCTCTAGATTTAGTTAACCTATCGAGCATTATCCCTGATGTTTGTTTCCTCTTGCGCCTAGGTTCTAGTCCAATAACGAACATAGGAAGTGTTAGTGTACATCAAACTGTGAGACTATATATAAAGAAGCAGACAACTGTAACTTGACTCTAGCAACTACCTTCTTGCTGTTGAAGCTCACAAGGTTCATCTGATATTGCCAACTCGTCTTGTGTCAAGAGTGCTTGGGAAGTAGTGTCAGGTGGCGAGGGAGCTTGGGAACGTGCCGCTAGCTCAGTTGACGCACGAGTAAGTCGTGCAGCTGGTAGTACTGTGGTAGGTGTTGCAAGAACTAGGGCTGTCTCTGCTTGTTTGGTGGCAGCTATTTGTTTCTGTTTGTCTTTTTTGCAGCTTGTGTAGCATGGGATGCCGTGTTTGTAGAATTTCCCGCTGGACTTTCACCTTCTATTGCACCATCAGTACCAGCAGAATCTGCAGGATTCATCCGCTTCTCATTCCCTGCCATTCTGTGTTTCTTCCTCTTTCTCTGTGCCATGTTAAGTCAAGCCGACAAGAAAAACGAATAACAATTTAGTTCTTCAGAACAAATTGATGCGTGGTGCAGACGAACTGAACTTTGATGTTAGACAACCACATGATAGGAGGATGTAATATGTATGAAAAACAGGACGGAAGAGATAACCAAAACTATGATGTGTAAACTAAGAAGAAGACATTTCACCAAATTAGAAGCAATGCAATGGAAGGTAGACACCATATGAAAGATGCTACAAATATCGCTCTGCCAAGTTAACAGTGGAAGGTAGAAGCAATGCAATGGAAGGTAGACACCAACGGCGTTTAAACAAATCTGAAGCAGTACAAGAAATAAATCATATGCAAGATGCAAACAACATCACACTACCATGTTAGAGGTCTCTCGTCATTAGTGCCATTGCATATTCACAGCATTGCATATTCACAGCTTATGATGTGTAAACTAAGGAGAAGGCATTTCAACAAATTAGAAGCAATGAAAGCTAGACACCATATGAAAGATGCAACGAATATCACTCTACCAAGTTAAAATTGTCTCGTCATAAGTGTCATTTCAACAAATTAGTAGTACAAGCTAGAAAAGAATGTGAAATGTAACCTATATCACACTCCGAAATCATACATGTCATATGATAAGTGATTGTTGCAGGTTATACAACAGTAGTAATTTGATGTAAGAACATGGTGTGATAGACAGATATTGTATGTTTTAGAAAGAGGAACACGTGTCTTATTCAAGTATAATGTGTAAAGTAAGCAGATGGAATTCAACAAAATTAGAAGCAATACAAGCTAGAAATCACACATAACATGCAACCACATATAACAGTGCCAAGTTAGAGGGAGCACCAGTGATGCTGCACTAGGGGAGACGTGCTCATCATAAACACAGCTTTGTTGAGTGTCTATGCATGTGTTGTCTTGGAAATCATCTTGGGGGTGTGGAGGAGTAGAAACTATAGAGGCCCTCCGTTCGGAAGGAGCACCTTTATCCGCTGCCTTGCTAACTTCCTTCCGCTTTATTGATTTTGAATTGTCAAGTAAAACTGACAAGAAAAAGCAATAAAATTCTCTCTTCAGAACTCATTCATGCATGATACTGACAATCACTACTTTGATGTAAGGCAAACACATGATACCAGGATGGAATATGTACGAAAAACAGGACGGCATGGCATGTCCACAACTGTTTGTGTAAACTAAGTAGAAACCATTCCAGCAAATAAGAAGCAATGCAAGCTAGACACCACATGAAAGATGCAACCAATATGACTCTGCCAAGTTAAAAGCGTCCCATCATAAATGAAATTTCAATAAATTAGAAGTAGTGCATGCTATAAATCATATGAAAGATGCAACTAATATCGCACTGCATATACTAAAGGTGTCTCGTCATATTGATTGATGCGGGATACAAAAAAAACAATAGTTTTATGTAAGAACATGCTTAATAGACAGATGTACTATGTACTAAATACAGGAAGGCATGTCACATTAACAGGTATAATGTACTCCCTCCGTCCCATAATGTAAGACGTTTTTTGGCACTAATTTAGTGCCAAAAAACGTCTTACATTATGGGACGGAGGGAGTATAAGCTAAGTAGACTAGCACATGCAGTTTAACCAGATTGGAAGAATTACAATCTAGACATCATATGCAACATGCAACCACATATCACGCTGCCAAGTTAGAGCAAGCACCTGCGATGCTAGTGTAGGGGAAATGTTGTAATCAACTACAGAGCTATGTTCACTATCTTCATCTAGCATTTCTGTTTCTCGAGAATCATGTCGGGAGGCTGACGCTGCATTCTTTAAATGAGGAGTAGTCCCCTTGCCTGCCTGCCTCGTCCTAAGTGATTGATGAGGGATACACAAGAACATTAGTTTGATGTAAGAACATGGTTAATACACAGATGTACTAGTATGTACCAAAAACAGAAAGACATGTCATATTCAAAGGTATAATGTGTAAGCTAAGCAGATGCAATTTAACCAAATTGGAAGCAATACAAACTAGACATCCGGCTGGAGTGGTGAACATGATCATCTAGGACCTGAGAGACTGGTGGGAGGCAAGCTGCTTCGCCACCATCGCGGCTTTTTAGTTGGCTTCCAGGTGATGCCTGTCTTTGCTGGGCTTGTCACTGGCTCAGCCAGTGCCCCGACTAGCTATTTGTCTTCTGGTGCTCACGGGATGGTGGTTCATGTAAAAATTATCTTTCCTTATCTTAATAAAGACCGACTTCGGCCTTTCGAATACAAGTTAGACACCATATGGAACATGCAACCATATATGACACCGCAAAGTTAAAGCAAGCACCTGGGATGGTGGTTCATTGCGAGCGAGGTCATCAACTCCAGAGCAACGTTTACCGTCTCCATCTGCTAACACTGCACCCTTTATAGCGTTGTAACGTGTCGTGCCTAGCCGCGTAGAAAGCTGGCACGACTTGTTTCTTTTCTTTTTTGCTTCTCTTTCGGCAGACTCTGAAATACCCTTGCATAAAAACACAATAGTGAGAGTATGGGTGAAGTGTGTGCAGAATAAGTGCACTGTAAAAGTAGCGGATAGCAGGTGGCTGAAAAATAAATGACAGGAGACATATGATAGCTCTACAACATTGCATGGCAAACAAAATTAGATTCTACTCCGTATGATTTTGTAATATATGAGCTCAGGAAATGCAGGTACTCCTTCAGCACACCACCACATGTGGTCATATCTAAGATAACAGTCGACTGAAAATAAATAGGTCAGTTGATTTTTTTAATGAACCGTCTGATCTATAAGGAACGGGCAGATGGCCTTCGTCTACCTCCCGCCAGTCACTATTGACGATCTTTCTCGAACCGCCAGTGACCACCGGCCCAGACCCGTGCCTCGGCCGCCCCGCCCTCCCATCGACCTCACACCACCGCCATGCTTGGCAGCACCCCCAGGCCATCCCTTTAATCCCGGCCGACCTCCAGATCGGGCGCCAGTAGCTCTAGGCCGCACACGCCCCTAAGATAAACACCAAGGCGCTGCTTCCCTGGTGTAATAGTCGTACTAGCGCCTGTTATGCCAGGGAATGCTTCCGTTAATTGGGAATCAACTGGCCAGAAATTGAAATTCAGGGGGGCGACGGACCTCTAGCTAAGGTGAAATAGTATATGAGGGGAAACCTTGTGCATCGCGAGTTACTAGGAACATCTAGTATCAAGAAGAAGCGGTCAACTAGTGTCTTCTGTGGGATGAATACCGTGCAAGCAGAGACATAAGATTTGCACGAATAAGGGAAGAGGAGTACCTTCTTGGGTTGCCGGTGTGTTCACCTCCACATGTCGTGACGATCTTCTTCTTTTTACCGAGGAAACCAATGTTCTGGAGGGTGTAGGCTTGGACAAACCCATGGCCAAATTGTTGACTGTGTTGCCGTGGCCGTATGTCAGCGGAGGGGAAGCAGATCCGAGGCGGCGAAGGACGGCGTAGCAGGAACAACTCCGATGCGGTGGAGGGTGGCGAAGTTGGAGCGGCAGCGGTGAGGCGCAGGACGGCGTGGTTGAATTGGCTCGAGTACGGACGGCTCGGCCTCGGCTTCAACTACTAGCCGTGGAGGGCGTTGCGGTTGAGGTTGCGGTGGATGACAACGTCGCGGTATCGGCTCCGGCGTGATGGAGGAGGGCGGCGGTTGATGGGTGGGATGGGGTGGCGGACAGAGGATGCCGGGGTTTCGCGGCTTGTGGAGAGGTAGTTTTGGCGCCCACGGAGTACGAATGGGGAATCAGACGGGTGGGGGGAACCATGTTTCGGTCTGGGGCGCGCTTGTTTTTGGCTTTTTTGAACAGAAGATGGGACGCGCTTGTTTGAAATTTGGGGAAAGTACAAACTTTGCCCCCCTCTTAAATTTCGGACCTACTGCGGGTCGGGGGTAGGATGGTAATCCCAAGTGTCCCAAATAGTGGGAGGGAGCGATTTCGGCCGCGCGCATGTGTGCTTAGGCGGCCATTGTGTATGAATGTTTTTCGGAGGCGGTTGCGCGGCGTCTAGATGAAGCTACAAACCTACCCCGGTTTAGACCTTTGGACGTCGGGCCGGTAGGTTTCACGGGTCGGAGTCTATTTTTTTTAATTATTATTATTATTATTATTATTATTATATAACACTTTACGGGTTAACCAGAAAAAAGAGAATTTCACTAGAAATTACCACAAAAATCAGAAACTACTGGCAGTTAATCTTGTGGACCCATAACTTAAAACACAAATTGACGGATTGGATCTAACTAGGACATATGCCCATGCATTGCACCGGGACAAAGAAATTCTCGCACGTAACCATGTAATATGTGAATGCATTTACATGAGAGGCATGGTGCTCCTGGTTGTAACTCAGCTCAATCATTGAGGCGGCCTAGGCATGTGACCACGAGACGTCGAACCGGACCACGCCATGTATACAAGAACCCTCAATTTTCACCATATGAGACGGTTCAATAAACAGTTATACCGTGCATCTGGTCCATACGTAATCCCTCATACTCCCACTCGATTTTGACTTATATTGTTGTGGACTTGTTTCATGTTGGAAGGGCAGGTCCTATATGTATGTGTGCAACTCGAGGCCTAGTGGCCTAGTCCCTCAAACTCCCACTGTCCCGCGTGCCTCCATAGGGCTCGGGCACCACCTAGTAAGAGGGGCCTAGGCCCGAATGTTATCTCCTTCTCGGCTTGGCTTCTCCTTGGTCCTCCCTTCCGTTGAGGCTTTGACACACAATTAAGGGGAATTTGAGGATTTGCCACACCTTTCCCTGCACTTTGAGGATTTGCCCTCCTTTATTTTGACACTGATGATTTGCCATAACTTTTCCAAAAACTTGAGGAATTGCCCCTGATAAGATGGGCCCGCCATGAGAAGACGAAAATACCCATGAACTGCACATCGAATCACGCTTGGCTCTCTCCCATTCTTTCTGACGGTCTCACGTATTGCAGTATTGACATGAACGCCGCGGCGGCGCCGCGAGCTTCCCTTCGCCTCTCTTCTCCCCGCCGCCCTTTCTTTGACTCCACGCTCCCTTAGCCGGGACGCTTCCCGCCGGCTATCCCCAACCGCTGCTGACCTCTGTCAGGCTGCCGTCTCCCCCTGCCATATCTGCTCCTCGCTCGCTATCTCTTGGCGCAGAACCATCCTGTACCGCCGCTCGGGACGGTGCCGCGCGAGGCTGCGGTGGCCACGCGCACGGCCTCGGCGAGCAGCATGACCGACGTGGCAAGGGACGCTCTCGTCTTCGAGGCGGGAGGCCAGCCGGCAGCAGCATCGGCCGTACGCGTCGCAAGGGGCAAGAAACGGCTGCCGGTGACGCACGTATCCACTGCAATGACTCAAGCTGGCAGCCAGGCCTCATCGCCGTCGAGCTCGCGGTCCGCCGTGGACAGCGGCGACCACTAGACGGCATCCTTGAAAAGCATGTCGCGCTCGAGCCGGACGGATGGCGGCGCCTCGAGGCGGACGACCAGCTGATGTGTGCCTGGGCGTGAGTGCTCTGTGTGCGCGCATTCTCTAGCACCTGGCCGTGCGCGATGTGTGCTAGGCGTGCGTGTGCTGGGCGTGCTTTGTGTGTGTGTTAGTGCTGTACGTACATTGTGTGCGCTCATGCTCTGGCACCTGGGCGTGAGTTCGTGATCTGTGCGTGTGTTGTGTGCGTGCGTGCTCCAGCACCTGGGCACCCGGCTGTTGCTGCTCCTACTGCTGCATACACAGAGAAAAACGCTGTAGTCCGAGCTTGCCTCCTGTCTGGCGCGCCCTCGCCGAGCTCACCATGGACAGACACCACCGTCCTCGGGCTCGGACTGTCGACGGCACCCTCCACGCACCACATCCGGCAAACGCACAGGAGCAGCAGCAGCTCGACGACGCTACCGGAGCGTGGGGGGAGGAGGAGCACCAGCAGCACAACACAGGGCGGCAGGTGGATGAGGCATGGCGAGCCGTCGGCTGCGGGACGAACAGAGGAGAAAACGTAAGCATCTAATTTGGATTGGTTTTGGCAAGAGTGGCATTTTGGTCATTCAATCTATAGTGTAATCTCAAATCGGTTAGAAAGGGCAAATCCTCAAGTTTTTGACAAAGTAGTGGCAAATCATCAGTGTCAAAATAAAGAAGGGCAAATCCTCAAAGTGCAAGGAAAGGTGTGGCAAATCCTCAAATTCCCCCACAATTAATGCCCACAATGCCCCGCTCTCCTTTGGAGCAAACATCAGTTGGAATGAATTAGTCGTTCACCGGGTCAAAAAATTCGGTCGCGACACAAGGGTCGATGCTTTTATCGATGATGAAGAAAATGACGGGTTTTGTGAAACAATATTTAGGATTGCAAAAAATGGTTAGCATGCCAAAAGACCTAGATTTAATGCATCTTCAGTAAACCGTATTATAAATAATTATTCCCTATTTTTTTAGTTATTATCTCGGAACACAAAAGGCATAACTTGGTTCTTATAGCATGCAAAATATCTTTGCATAGTAGTAGCTTTGACCAAATCACCAAAAGAACGGGCACCAGCCTGCAGTGTGAGTGTAGATTAGCATTTATTTGAAGTGCCATTATGCTGGCCTTTCAAGATATGGTTTATTCGGATTTCAGTTTTAGAATTCAACAAAAAAACTAAAATCCCAGTGTTATCCCTAAAAAAATCCAGTGTTACGAAAACATATATAAGAAAGGCTATGCATCTAGGAACATGCAACGTCCCTTTTGAATAATCATTACAATCATTAGATCACTAAACTATTAGCAGAAGGATGTAAGTTTAGCCTAACAGAAAAGGATCACTAAGTAAGTTTATGCTTCCAAGCACAAAGAGAAGGACATGATCAGCAATGGCAAAAGCAAATATTTACTACATAGTAAATAACCTGATATAGTTAAACTGTACACTGAGATGTAGAAACTTAACTCTACAGTCTCCGGTGCAGGCTACAAAAAACTTAAAATCCCTATGTTCTCTTGGTGATGAGGCTCTACTTCTGTTGCAATTTCTTTTCTGAAGTTTTGCTCACCTTCAGTGAGTCACAAAAATTCCATTTGCATCCCGCTGCTCCACTTCCCACATATCTCTTTACTAACTGAGCACTATATCCTTGCCTCGGCCCATTATTGTTTTCTCCTGCTCAATCAATGCCCTTTGTCCCTTCGTAACCTTGAATCAAGTTGTGTAGTTCCCTACTTCCACCTTTCTTCAAATTTTCAGCTTTTTGGTATTTTGTCCCTTTCTTCTGCAGCTTTTGTTAATCAAGTCAGGAGCACAACTTAATTATCTCTACTCTCATATGTAACTCCAGCTCCAGCTTATCATTTTAGAAACAGCAAGTCAGCACAACTCAATTATATGCACTCTCATGTGTAATTGTCAGGAACAATTCAACTTTGAAAAGTAATAAATTTTACATATTTGTTTCGTAATGGACAAGCCATATTTATTTTTACACTAAGAAGTTATAACAAACAAAAGAAAGAAAGGTTTCCACAATAGATCTCTAGCTTTGTGGTGTTTGTAAACATTCGACAGAGTAGAGAGTACCACTGTAGAATTTAGCATTGCCATTCCTTAAAACAGAAGCATCGTGTCGATTAATTCACAGTAAAGAAAGTTATGCCCATGTATATAATGGAAATCTTGTGATGGTGCAACAATCATGTATATATATTAGGCACATGGTAGATTACTCTTGGATAAGCAATGATAGCATGCAAAAACGGTACTCTTTAATCTTTAAGCGGAATGTTGCCCATCTGGATCCAGTGAGTGATGCGCCATAGAGAGGGCACTTCTAGTGCTTCAGGAGTAAATTTTTTAGCGTCAGCAGCAACCATTAGGAATATCACCTGCATTGCAGAAGAATTAAGAAAACAAATGCAAGTTTCATATATCTAAAAAAAGATCATTAGGTTAAGGAGACTCGAAAATAACATTTCTCTATATGTGTGATTTGTTAGAGTACAATGTTATAATTGTTCCTTCCACACAATGGGCAGTGGCTTCATACTCAATTAAATTTTAAGTACGAGCTCAATTCTCTAAAATTGGTATTTGTAATTATAAGAAGTAAAATATTAAGAAGAAAAGAACCAATGATTCCCACTTAAAATCCAAAGTATCCCAAGGATAAAAATGCATGTCCATGACAAATTAAAGTGGAATGCAGTTGTAAAAATTGTGGGATTACTATTTATGTGTTCCTTCGCTTGTCATGATTGTCCTCCCATTCTGCTATCTGCCTACTCATTCCTTTCGTAAGAGCAAATTAATTGTACACCCTTTGATCCAAGTGTATACAGAATAGCAGTCTGGTTGTTTTGTTAATACATATGCAAAACCCATGGAAGCATAACTGAACATATAATAAAAGCCTATATGGTTGAAAATAACCCATAATTTGATTAATACACAGAGACTGGAAACTGAATTACTCTGAATAACAGAACATCTGCAAGTAAGAACTGAAGATCTCAATCAGTTTTTGGTTCCGAGCACACATAATTAAACATGTAAGATCCGGTGAACAGAAATCGACCATCATGAAGAAATGCATCAGGTATATCAGCAGTCCATGATTACAATGTGTATCAGGTCCTTTTTTTTTGCTTCAGTAGCTGGCACTTCTGATCTCTCTTTAGAACTTGGGCGACTTGAAATGGTTATGCACTACAGGAACCCTCGTTGCTCGCCCTAACCATGCTTGCCACTGCTAGAAAAAAATGCGAACAAATGGTAAGCAATGAAACAAAATGAGAATGATGAAGAGATCAAAGAAGTGAAACATGAAGCAAACAAAATTGACTTCTACTCATTTATTTGCCCAAATGTAACTAATCTAAATGTAATACCCACTAATCTTTTTTGCTATCTATTTTTCAGATCACTCTGAACAGAAGTCAACTAAAATTTATGGGCAACTTAGCACTCACTGTAGATGATAGTGGTAAATATAACAGGATAGATTGTTGTTTTCTTGTGTCTTGTCAGATATAAAAAAGATTTCAAAATGAACCATCCACAGCAGAAAGAATTGCAGGTCACTGCTGCATCTCCATCGCCAGTCAATCAGCTCGTCCATTCTAGTAGAAGATATCTTCAAGGTCTTTTTAGGTATATCTAGAAGGTTTTCCAACTCGTAAGTTTTCAGCTTCTCGGCTAAATGTAAGATATCAACCATTACTCAGAACAGCAAGGTGCTTGCGACAAATGCAAGTATCAAATAAGGAGTAAAGCATACATCACATTTGAACTTCAAGTATATACATAAATAAAGCATCACAAAGTGCAGCCAGGTTGGCAAATAAAATTTCATTACTTTCAATCTAATGGAACCTATATCCACCTGACAACTTAAATCTTTAAATGGCAGCGGCAGTACAACATAGGCAGCTGAACTGATCGTAGAAGTCAAAACAATTGTAATTGTTGATTCATGACCGGACGGATAGTTACAACAACTGTTATGAACCTACCTAGTCATGCCATCTGCAGGGGATTAGGAAGACAAGGGGAAGGAGGAGATAATATTGCGAGAGAATATATTGATTCTTGCTTGCTCCCAAAGAATAAAATGCCTGCTCGTATATAGAGCTAACTTAACTTTGACCCGAAAGACATGGAAATAGTCGGAAGTATCAAACTCGGGCAAGATGCGTTATATGGTTATTGAGCTGAAATGTGTATATGAATTACAATTAGAGGCCCTCCTGTTGCAATAACTTCTGCATTAATTTATGCTTGGAAAATGTATGTCCGTACTGCAGTATTATGAGCTCAACGCATGAGACTACTGTACTGTAAATCTTGTCATGAGTGTAATCATGAAACTGTTCGAGGCAAAGTGCTGACCTTCTTCGATGGAGACAGAGAAACTGAAACCAATCTGGTGAGCAGGAAGTTCTCAGGCGTGAGTTCCCAGTGTATGGACCCATGAAGTGCAGACGTGGACGACGCTTTCAAAAACTCAATTAGACAATCTGCACTAGAGAACGACACCCAGCCTCCGATAGCGAGGGGGAACTCGCGCTTCTTGTGCCACGGCGACGGCGACGACGCAGGGGGGCTGCAGCAGCTGGTCCAGCCTGGCACGGTGGCCGGCGCCGATGACCTCGTGGTTGTTGGCGACACAAAGCCACACCTGGCTCTCTGCCGTCATCTGCTGGAGCCGGAGCGCCGCGACGTGTCGCCCCAACAGAGCACGCCGGCCGCCTTGTCGTCCTCCGCCGCGACGCCTCGGCCCGCCAAGGCCAGCTTCAAGGGCGACAAGGCATGTAGGAACGCCGGCGCGACCCCTGGCCCCACTCCTGGGCTCGGGCGAAGCGGACGCCCACGGCAAGCGCGCCGGCGGCGCGTGCCCGTCTGCTTATCGTCCTCCGCCGCGACGCCTCGGCCCGCCCCCGCCAAGGCTAGCTCCAAGGCCGACAAGGCGTGCAGGAACACCGCCGCGACGCCTCGCCCCATTACTGGGCTCGGGCGGAGCGGACGCCGCGGCAAGCGCGCCGCTGCCCGTTTGTGAAGGCCGGCAGTGGATAAGGTGGGGCTGTGGTGGTGGTGCCGGGGTCCTTTTTGCAAAAAATGAATCATTATCTCAGGAAGAAACAGACTTTAAATTGTACTGCGGGTTAAATACTAAAAAAGGGAGGGGCTTTTTAGCAAAAATGCTAATGACGGACAAGCAGAAACCCAATTTGCTTTATTGTTAGGTAGAGATTAGGTAGAGATAGAGAGGTAGAGATAACTCCTACTAAAGCATATGCTGCGTTAAAATAGCTTTCACCTGCCTCTACGATTCAGCAATGCCATAATTTTTTTAAAAACCTTGACTCCATCGTGAAAAGAAGACAAAATATACAGGGCCATGCCATAGATTAGTTTTCCCATTACCTGAGTCCATCGTTGAAAGAAGAAAAACATAATAGGGCTACAGACTCCCCTGCCCTCACGCATGCTGCCGCCGCCAGAATCCCATGGCTACAACCGACTCTCCAGCCCTCACGCACGCAGCCTCAGCTAGAAAATCAATCATAGGTCTTCGACGGAATCCAATCCTAACGCACGCCACTGCCATGCCCCCGTCGAGACTAGGCCTCCACCACGAGCATGGAGTAAACGGTCTCAAGTTCAGGCTATGAGCCACGTGCCCATGCCAAGATATTTTGACATTATCCTGGCCTATATGGGATCTCTGATGCTGACATCTTCCTTTGGCTATTTTTGATAGAGGATGATCCTATCTACCAGGTTGTTGCATCTGTGCAGCCCTAAGAAATTGCTCGATGGAGCACTGATCGTGGCTACAAGCACCTTAGCTAGATGCTTGATTCCTTCAGATCTGCAAGTTCTCCCATATGCATGTTGTGGGTGAATCTGCGTACCTTTGAAATCCATGGCTGGAGGAGGCAGCGACCACATATTAAAATTTTCATGACATGGACTTCATCCTTCCTTGCAAGTCATAGAACTGGAATTTGGATTGCAAAGGACCTGTAAGAACCACGATGGTTACTAAATGCATTGGTTTGTGAATTTTTTGTTCCGTGCTTCAAATTTTTGCTTCTCACCTTTGGTTGTGTGATGCTAAGAATTGTCAAAGAATTGCAGCAAACAGAAGAATCAATCATGGATGAAGATGAATAATGCTATACTGTATCTAACAGTCAAGGTAAGTTGCTGCAGTTAGCTCCTAGGAGACAAGTTAATTACTACTAACAACATTAACACTCTACGGAAGATTTGTCTCACACCTCAGCTACATGCTTCATTACCATAAATTTGCCAGTTCTCCCATAAACCGAGATAGATGGATGTGTGCTGCAGGTATAGTTTCTCCTTATACACGCACATGTAATTGTGTGTTATGTTTCGATGCAGTGTCAACCTACAGTACTACACAACTCGCATGTTTGTGCATAAACAAAAATTTCATGTTTAGTGCAAGTCGGGTATAATCAACATGTTTATTTTGTCACGTTATAACTAAATAATGGGCAAGAAAGAAGAAGAGGCACTAACAAAAAAATAATCATTTGTGGGTAACAGATGGATATCTCTCTCCATTGAATTTTGTTGTCCAGAGTTTTATTCTGGTCAAACTCTTTGGCTCTGCCCCATTGCAGACCATGGCAAACTATTGTTTCTCAAGGTCCCACTTAATTATTCTTTAATTGTAGATTGCAAGTGATTTAATTTCCTCCAATGCAGTAGTTAATATATAGGAGAATATCCATATTTGAAAGTGAATCATAGGAAACTACAGATATGGGGTGAGGGGGGAATACAAGTCCTAAAGCTTTCCATCAGTCATCAATCAGATTAATCCGTACACACAAGATCTACATAGCATGTTGGATTTGTTGGTCTACAAAAGGTTTGATGTGCTTTATAACCTATGCATTAGTTAGTCCAAGAGGAGATTGCAACGCCAATACGGCCTACTAACACAGTGACGCCATAGGGTCTGCACAATATTTGTTTTCATCGGGTGCTACAAATTCATTGCTAAGCAGAGAGATCAATCCTTCCCTGCCATGTATGTGAATATTAACTTCCATGTCCCTGGCTTTTTAAAAAGGGGAAATGATTTCAAACTCCCAGATTACTACACTTGGACTGTAAATATATTTCCTTATTTAGAAAAGCTTAAAGTTTGTATCTGCATTTGAATTAGCAGGGAGTATGCCATTCGTTTGGATTTTAAATGATGTTGTTGCTAATATATCAAAGTGAGTCAAAATTCTTAGCAGGATTGTATGGGTGCCCGATATGAACCTACATGTTCTTATAGCATGCAAAATATCTTTGCTTAGTAGTAGCTTTGACCAAATCACCAGAAGAACGGGCACCATCCTGCAGTGTGAGTGTAGATTAGCATTTATTTGAAGTGCCATTATGCTGGCCTTTCAAGATATGGTTTATTCGGATTTCAGTTTCAGAATTCAACAAAAAAACTAAAATCCCAGCGTTATCCCTAAAAAAATCCAGTGTTATGAAAACATATATAAGAAAGGCTATGCATCTAGGAACATGCAATGCCCCTTTTGAATAATCATTATAATCATTAGATCACTAAACTATTAGCAGAAGGATGTAAGTTTAGCCTAACAGAAAAGGATCGCTAAGTAAGTTTATGCTTCCAAGCACAGAGAGAAGGACATGATCAACAATGGCAAAAGAAAATATTTACTTCATAGTAAATAACCTGATATAGTTAAACTGTACACTGAGATGTAGAAACTTAACTCTACTGTCTCCGGTGCAGGCTACAAAAAACTTAAAATCCCTATGCTCTCTTGGTGATGAGGCTCTACTTCTGTTGCAATTTCTTTTCTGAAGTTTTGCTCACCTTCAGTGAGTCACAAAAATTCCATTTGCATCCCGCTGCTCCACTTCCCACATATCTCTTTACTAACTGAGCACTATATCCTTGCCTCGGCCCATTATTGTTTTCTCCTGCTCAATCAATGCGCCTTTTCCCTTCGTAACCTTTAATCAAGTTGTGTAGTTCGCTACATCCACCTTTCTTCAAATTTTCAGCTTTTTGGTATTTTGTCCCTTTCTTCTGCAGCTTTTGTTAATCAAGTCAGGAGCACAACTTAATTATCTCTACTCTCATATGTAACTCCAGCTCCATCTTATCATTTTAGAAACATCAAGTCAGCACAACTCAATTATATGCACTCTGATGTGTAATTGTCAGGAACAATTCAACTTTGGAAAGTAATAAATCTTACATATTTGTTTCGTAGTGGACAAGCCATATTTATTTTTACACTAAGAAGTTATAACAAACAAAAGAAAGAAAGGTTTCCACAATAGATCTCTAGCTTTGTGGTGTTTGTAAACATTCGACAGAGTAGAGAGTACCACTGTAGAATTTAGCATTGCCATTCCTTAAAACAGAAGCATCGTGTCGATTAATTCACAGTAAAGAAAGTTATGCCCATGCATATAATGGAAATCTTGTGATGGTGCAACAATCATGTATATATATTAGGCACATGGTAGATTACTCTTGGATAAGCAATGATAGCATGCAAAAACTATACTCTTTAATCTTGAAGCGGAATGTTGCCCATCTGGATCCAGTGAGTGATGCGCCATAGGGAGGGCACTTCTAGTGCTTCAGGAGTAATTTTTTTAGCGTCAGCAGCAACCATTAGGAATATCACCTGCATTGCAGAAGAATTAAGAAAACAAATGCAAGTTTCATATATCTAAAAAAAGATCAGTAGGTTAAGGAGACTCGAAAATAACATTTCTCTATATGTGTGATTTGTTAAAGTACAATGTTATAATTGTTTCTTTCACACAATGGGCAGTGGCTTCATACTCAATTGAATTTTAAGTACGAGCTCAATTCTCTAAAATTGGTATTTGTAATTATAAGAAGTAAAATATTAAGAAGAAAAGAACCAATGATTCCCACTTAAAATCCAAAGTACTCCAAGGATAAAAATGCATGTCCATACCAAATTAAAGTGGAATGCAGTTGTAAAAATCGTGGGATTACTATTTATGTGTTCCTTCGCTTGTCATGACTGTCCTCCCATTCTGCTAGCTGCCTACTCATTCCTTTCGTAAGAGCAAATTAATTGTACACCCTTTGATCCAAGTATATACAGAATAGCAGTCTGGTTGTTTTGTTAATACATATGCAAAACCCATGGAAGCATAACTGAACATATAATAAAAGCCTATATGGTTGAAAATAACCCATAATTTGATTAATACACAGAGACTGGAAACTGAATTACTCTGAATAACAGAACATCTGCAAGTAAGAACTGAAGATCTCAATCAGTTTTTGGTTCCAAGCACACATAATTAAACATGTAAGATCCGGTGAAAGGAAATCGACCATCATAAAGAAATGCATCAGGTATATCAGCAGTCCATGATTACAATGTGTATCAGGTCCTTTTTTTGCTTCAGTAGCTGGCACTTATGATCTCTCTTTAGAAGTTGGGCGACTTGAAATGGTTATGCACTACAGGAACCCTCGTTGCTCGCCCTAACCATGCTTGCCACTGCTAGAAATTTTTTCGAACAAATGGTAAGCAATGAAACAAAATGAGAATGATGAAGAGATCAAAGAAGTGAAACATCAAGCAAACAAAATTGACTTCTACTCATTTATTTGCCCAAATGTAACTAATCTAAATGTAATACCCACTAATCTTTTTTGCTATCTATTTTTCAGATCACTCTGAACAGAAGTCAACTAAAATTTATGGGCAACTTAGCACTCACTGTAGATGATAGTGGTAAATATAACAGGATATATATGTTGTTTTCTTGTGTCTTGTCAGATATAAAAAAGATTTCAAAATGAACCATCCAGAGCAGAAAGAATTGCAGGTCACTGCTGCATCTCCATCGCCAGTCAATCAGCTCGTCCAATCTAGTAGAAGATATCTTCAAGGTCTTTTTAGGTATATCTAGAAGGTTTTCCAACTCGTAAGTTTTCAGCTTCTCGGCTAAATGTAAGATATCAACCATTACTCAGAACAGCAAGGTGCTTGCGACAAATGCAAGTATCAAATAAGGAGTAAAGCATACATCACATATGAACTTTAAGTATATACATAAATAAAGCATCACAAAGTGCAGCCAGGTTGGCAAATAAAATTTCATTACTTTCAATCTAATGGAACCTATATCCACCTGACAACTTAAATCTTTAAATGGCAGCGGCAGTACAACATAGGCGGCTGAACTGATCGTAGAAGTCAAAACAATTGTAATTGTTGATTCATGACCGGACGGATAGTTACAACAACTGTTATGAACCTACCTAGTCATGCCATCTGCAGGGGATTAGGAAGACAAGGGGAAGGAGGAGATAATATTGCGAGAGAATATATTGATTCTTGCTTGCTCCCAAAGAATAAAATGCCTGCTCGTATATAGAGCTAACTTAACTTTGACCCGAAAGACATGGAAATAGTCGGAAGTATCAAACTCGGGCAAGATGCGTTATATGGTTATTGAGCTGAAATGTGTATATGAATTACAATTAGAGGCCCTCCTGTTGCAATAACTTCTGCATTAATTTATGCTTGGAAAATGTATGTCCGTACTGCAGTATTATGAGCTCAACGCATGAGACTACCGTACTGTAAATCTTGTCATGAGTGTAATCATGAAACTGTTCGAGGCAAAGTGCTGACCTTCTTCGATGGAGACAGAGAAACTGAAACCAATCTGGTGAGCAGGAAGTTCTCAGGCGTGAGTTCCCAGTGTATGGACCCATGAAGTGCAGACGTGGACGACGCTTTCAAAAACTCAATTAGACAATCTGCACTAGAGAACGACACCCAGCCTCCGATAGCGAGGGGGAACTCGCGCTTCTTGTGCCACGGCGACGGCGACGACGCAGGGGGGCTGCAGCAGCTGGTCCAGCCTGGCACGGTGGCCGGCGCGGATGACCTCGTGGCTGTTGGTGACACAAAGCCACACCTGGCTCTCTGCCGTCATCTGCTGGAGCCGGAGCGCCGCGACGCGTCGCCCCAACAGAGCACGCCGACCGCCTTGTCGTCCTCCGCCGCGACGCCTCGGCCCGCCAAGGCCAGCTTCAAGGGCGACAAGGCATATAGGAACGCCGGCGCGACCCCTCGCCCCACTCCTGGGCTCGGGCGAAGCGGACGCCCACGGCAAGCGCGCCGGCGGCGCGTGCCCGTCTGCTTATCGTCCTCCGCCGCGACGCCTCGGCCCGCCCCCACCAAGGCTAGCTCCAAGGCCGACAAGGCGTGCAGGAAAGCCGCCGCGACGCCTCGCCCCATTACTGGGCTCGGGCGGAGCGGACGCCGCGGCAAGCGCGCCGCTGCCCGTTTGTGAAGGCCGGCAGTGGATAAGGCGGGGCTGTGGTGGTGGTGCCGGGGTCCTTTTTGCAAAAAATGAATCATTATCTCAGGAAGAAACAGACTTTAAATTGTACTGCGGGTTAAATACTAAAAAAGGGAGGGGCTTTTTAGCAAAAATGCTAATGACGGACAAGCAGAAACCCAATTTGCTTTATTATTAGATAGAGATTAGGTAGAGATAGAGAGGTAGAGATAACTCCTACTAAAGCATATGCTGCGTCAAAATAGCTTTCACCTGCCTCTACGATTCAGCAATGCCATAATTTTTTTAAAAACCTTGACTCCATCGTGACAAGAAGATAAAATATACAGGGCCATGCCATAGATTAGTTTTCCCATTACCTGAGTCCATCGTAGAAAGAAGAAAAACATAATAGGGCTACAGACTCCCCTGCCCTCATGCATGCTGCCGCCGCCAGAATCCCATGGCTACAACCGACTCTCCAGCCCTCACGCACGCAGCCTCAGCTAGAAAATCAATCATAGGTCTTCGACGGAATCCAATCCTAACGCACGCCACTGCCATGCCCCCGTCGAGACTAGGCCTCCACCACGAGCATGGAGTAAACGGTCTCAAGTTCAGGCTATGAGCCACGTGCCCATGCCAAGATATTTTGACATTATCCTGGCCTATATGGGATCTGTGATGCTGACATCTTCCTTTGGCTATTTTTGATAGAGAATGATCCTATCTACCAGGTTGTTGCATCTGTGCAGCCCTAAGAAATTGCTCGATGGAGCACTGATCGTGGCTACAAGCACCTTAGCTAGATGCTTGATTCCTTCAGATCTGCAAGTTCTCCCATATGCATGTTGTAGGTGAATCTGCGTACCTTTGAAATCCATGGCTGGAGGAGGCAGCGACCACATATTAAAATTTTCATGACATGGACTTCATCCTTCCTTGCAAGTCATAGAACTGGAATTTGGATTGCGAAGGACCTGTAAGAACCACGATGGTTACTAAATGCATTGGTTTGTGAATTTTTGTTCCGTGCTTCAAATTTTTGCTTCTCACCTTTGGTTGTGTGATGCTAAGAATTGTCATAGAATTGCAGCAAACAGAAGAATCAATCATGGATGAAGATGAATAATGCTATACTGTATCTAACAATCAAGGTAAGTTGCTGCAGTTAGCTCCTAGGAGACAAGTTAATTACTACTAACAACATTAACACTCTACGGAAGATTTGTCTCACACCTCAGCTACATGCTTCATTACCATAAATTTGCCAGTTCTCCCATAAACCGAGATAGATGGATGTGTGCTGCAGGTATAGTTTCTACTTATGCACGCACATGTAATTGTGTGTTATGTTTCGATGCAGTGTCAATAGATGGATGTGTGCTGCAGGTATAGTTTCTCCTCATACACGCACATGTAATTGTGTGTTATGTTTCGATGCAGTGTCAACCTACAGTACTACACAACTCGCATGTTTGTGCATAAACAAAAATTTCATGTTCAGTGCAAGTCGGGTATAATCAACATGTTTATTTTGTCACGTTATAACTAAATAATGGGCAAGAAAGAAGAAGAAGCACTAACAAAAAAATAATCATTTGTGGGTAACAGATGGATATCTCTCTCCATTGAATTTTGTTGTCCAGACTTTTATTCTGGTCAAACTCTTTGGCTCTGCCCCATTGCAGACCATGGCAAACTATTGTTTCTCAAGGTCCCACTTAATTATTCTTTAATTGTAGATTGCAAGTGATTTAATTTCCTCCAATGCAGTAGTTAATATATAAGAGAATATCCAGATTTGAAAGTGAATCATAGGAAACTACAGATATGGGGTGAGGGGGGAATACAAGTCCTGAAGCTTTCCATCAGTCATCAATCAGATTAATCCGTACACACAAGATCTACATAGCATGTTGGATTTGTTGGTCTACAAAAGGTTTGATGTGCTTTATAACCTATGCATTAGTTAGTCCAAGAGGAGATTGCAACGCCAATACGGCCTACTAACACAATGACGCCATAGGGTCTGGACAATATTTGTTTTCATCGGTGCTACAAATTCATTGCTAAGCAGAGAGATCAATCCTTCCCTGCCATGTATGTGAATATTAACTTCAATGTCTCTGGCTTTTTAAAAAGGGGAAATAATTTCAAACTCCCAGATTACTACACTTGGACTGTAAATAAATTTCCTTATTTAGAAAAGCTTAAAGTTTGTATCTGCATTTGAATTAACAGGGAGTATGCCAGTCATTTGGATTTTAAACGATGTTGTTGCTAATATATCAAAGTGATTCAAAATTCTTAGCAGGATCGTATGGGTGCCCGATATGAACCTACATGTTCTTATAGCATGCAAAATATCTTTGCTTAGTAGTAGCTTTGACCAAATCACCAGAAGAACGGGCACCAGCCTGCAGTGTGAGTGTAGATTAGCATTTATTTGAAGTGCCATTATGCTGGCCTTTCAAGATATGGTTTATTCGGATTTCAGTTTCAGAATTCAACAAAAAAACTAAAATCCCAGTGTTATCCCTAAAAAAATCCAGTGTTATGAAAACATATATAAGAAAGGCTATGCATCTAGGAACATGCAACGTCCCTTTTGAATAATCATTATAATCATTAGATCACTAAACTATTAGCAGAAGGATGTAAGTTTAGCCTAACAAAAAAGGATCGCTAAGTAAGTTTATGCTTCCAAGCACAGAGAGAAGGACATGATCAGCAATGGCAAAAGCAAATATTTACTACATAGTAAATAACCTGATATAGTTAAATTGTACACTGAGATGTAGAAACTTAACTCTACAGTCTCCGG
This sequence comes from Triticum dicoccoides, assembly GCF_002162155.2. Lineage (NCBI taxonomy): Eukaryota > Viridiplantae > Streptophyta > Magnoliopsida > Poales > Poaceae > Triticum > Triticum dicoccoides. The sequence continues at coordinate 108,673,052 of NC_041381.1, read as the reverse complement.
TGCAGGCTACAAAAAACTTAAAATCCCTATGTTCTCTTGGTGATGAGGCTCTACTTCTGTTGCAATTTCTTTTCTGAAGTTTTGCTCACCTTCAGTGAGTCACAAAAATTCCATTTGCATCCCGCTGCTCCACTTCCCACATATCTCTTTACTAACTGAGCACTATATCCTTGCCTCGGCCCATTATTGTTTTCTCCTGCTCAATCAATGCCCTTTTTCCCTTCGTAATCTTGAATCAAGTTGTGTAGTTCCCTACTTCCACCTTTCTTCAAATTTTCAGCTTTTTGGTATTTTGTCCCTTTCTTCTGCAGCTTTTGTTAATCAAGTCAGGAGCACAACTTAATTATCTGTACTCTCATATGTAACTCCAGCTCCAGCTTATCATTTTAGAAACAGCAAGTCAGCACAACTCAATTATATGCACTCTCATGTGTAATTGTCAGGAACAATTCAACTTTGAAAAGTAATAAATCTTACATATTTGTTTCGTAATGGACAAGCCATATTTATTTTTACACTAAGAAGTTATAACAAACAAAAGAAAGAAAGGTTTCCACAATAGATCTCTAGCTTTGTGGTGTTTGTAAACATTCGACAGAGTAGAGTGTACCACTGTAGAATTTAGCATTGCCATTCCTTAAAACAGAAGCATCGTGTCGATTAATTCACATTAAAGAAAGTTATGGCCATGTATATAATGGAAATCTTGTGATGGTGCAACAATCATGTATATATATTAGTGGTAGGACTAGGGTTCCTACCGGCTCTACTGCGTAGGTTGTAGGGGCAAAGAGGAAGTGGACGCGGCGAGGAGCGGGCGCGCCGGCGGCAGGGCGCCGTCGCGGCTAGGGTTGAGGGCGGTGGCGGCTAGGTTGCGGCGGCTAGGGTTTCCGGCTCCTCTAGGAGCCGGGCAACAAAAGATAATAATAGTCTTTATTGCTTCCATCCAAAAGAGTCTTACAATCTATATTTATATCCTAGATAACTTGTAGAAGAATCAATCCTGAGATAACTTGCCAAATCTGAATAAAACTAAGGTAACTTGCGGGCCTAAGCCTGCCTGTTGGGCCTGCGGCGGCCATAGACCTGGCCGGTCATAACATCTCTCCCCGCCTGCGCAAACAGCTCGTCCTCGAGCTGAAAGTCTGGATAGTGTTGACGGAAATCCTCACGCTACTCCCAAGTCGCCTCTTCCTCCGGAAGGCCCGCCCACTGAATTAGGATGAACCAGACGCCATGACGGAGCTGAGCCTGCAACACCTTTGCTGGCTCTGGAAGAATGCGACCATCGGCGGTTGGAGGAAGCATCGGAGGAGCCGCCGGTGGCTCGCCACGGAAAGGTTTGAGCAGCCCCACATGGAACACGTCGTGGATGCGGGCGTGGGCTGGAAGCTGAAGACGATAGGCCACCTTCCCAATGCGCTCCACGACAGGGAGGCCCGGCGTAGCGAGGGCCAAGCTTGCGCTTTGCGCGCGGGTCCAGTGACTGCGTAGAGCGGTGGAGAAGACGCAGCCACACCCAGTCACCCACTGCGAACTCCGCCTCGCGATGATGATCGTCGTAGTAGTGCTTGGCCGTCTGCTGGGCCTGAAGGAGACGCTGACGGACCTCAGCCAGCATCTCATCACGGGTGCGGATAAGGTCACCCGCTACTGCTGTCCGAGCCGTCTCCGGGTCGACCGGAAGTATAGGCGGGGGTGGTCGACCATAGACCACCTCAAATGGCGTCGCGCGCAGGGCGGAGTGATAAGAAGTGTTGTAGCAGTACTCCGCCCAAGATAGCCGGTCCACCCAAGCGCGAGGTCGATCACCTGTCACACAACGCAAATACATGGCAATGACCTTGTTAACCACCTCAGACTGACCGTTCGTCTGAGGATGGAACGCCGTACTCAGGCGGAGCTGGACACCCGCCATCCTGAAGAGGTCGCGCCAGACATGGCCCGTGAAGATTGGGTCCCGATCACTGACGATCGACGTCGGGAACCCGTGTAGACAGACTATGCCGTCGAAGAAAGCCCGGGCCACGGATGCCGCTGTGTACGGATGGCCCAACGCGATGAAGTGGGCGTACTTAGAGAAGCGATCGACCACCGTGAGGATGACTCACTTGCCCCCTACCTTGGGAAGGCCCTCGATGAAGTCCAAGGAGATATCCGCCCAAACCTGAGACGGCACCTCCAAGGGCTGAAGGAGCCCCGCCGGTCTCAGGGTCTCTGTCTTGTTGCGCTGGCAAGTCTGACAAGACCGAACCCAGTCGCGGACCAGGGCACGATCGCCAAGGATGTAGAAGTCGGCGCGAAGACGATGGAGGGTTTTCTGCACACCCTCATGGCCCGCCGAGTGAGCGAGCTGCAACACCTGGTGACGGAGATCATCATGCGCCGGAACAAAGATCCAGCGTCCATGCAGGAGCAGTCCGTCAGAGAAGCGCCAGGGCTCCTCCAAGTCGCCGACCGCGAGCTGCTGCTGAAGAAGTGCGGCGTCATCGGCCGTCGCAGTGGCGCGTCGAATGTCGGTGAAGAGACCGAACAATGGCCCGAAGCGGATGCACAGGGCCGTCCCGACGGACGCGTCGGCGGTTGGCGCGAGGTCGGAATCGCGACGGGATAGCGCGTCGGCCACGGTGTTAAGACGGCCCGGCCGATACTCGACGGAGAAGTCGAAGCCGAAGAGCTTGCTGATCCACTGGTGCTGCGGTACGGTCGACAGCCGTTGATCCAGCATGAACTTCAGGCTGTAGTGGTCCGTGCGAATGTGGAAGGTCCGCCCCCACAAGTATGGCCGCCAATGACGCACGGCCTGGACGAGGCCAATGAGCTCCCGCTCGTAAGCGGCCAACTTAAGATGGCGCGGAGCGAAAGGCCGGCTGAAGAAGGCGAGGGGCCCATCGCCCTGATGAAGTACGGCGCCGAACCCGGTGCCCGAGGCGTCACAGTCCACCACGAACGGACGATCGAAGTCGGGCATCTGGAGGACGGGGCCCGTCGTGAGGGCCCCCTTGAGGGCCTCGAATGCCGTCGTCGCCTCAGCGTCCCAGGCGAAGGCGTCGCGGCGAAGCAACCGCGTGAGGGGCGCCGCGATGAGTCCGAACTCCCGGATAAATTTCCGGTAGTAGCCAGCGAGTCCGAGGAACCCGCAAAGAGCCCGCGTGAGTGAGGCGTCGGCCAGGCGGAGACGGCCGCCACCTTATCGGCGTCCATAGCCACTCCGTCGGCCGAGATGACATGGCCGAGGTAGGCGACGGTAGGTGTCCCGAACGAGCACTTTGAGCGCTTAAGGTGGAGGTGGTGCGCCCGAAGCTCGTTGAAGACGATGGCGACGTGCTGGAGATGTTCGGCCCAGGTGGCGCTGTAGATAAGAATGTCATCAAAGAAAACAAGCACAAACCGCCGTAAGTAGGGTCGAAGGACGTCGTTCATCAGGGCTTGGAAAGTCGCCGGGGCGTTGGCGAGGCCGAAAGGCATCACCAAGAACTCGAAGTGGCCATGGTGGGTGCGAAACGCCGTCTTGGCGATGTCGTCCGGATGCATGCGCACCTGATGATAGCCCGACCGAAGATCGAGCTTGGTGAATAAGCGTGCCCCATGGAGCTCATCCAAGAGCTCGTCGACCACCGGTATAGGGAACTTGTCCTTGAGCGTGAGTGCGTTGAGGGCGCGGTAGTCGATGCAGAAGCGGCATGTGCCGTCGGACTTACGGACGAGAAGCACCGGCGCCGTGAAGGGTGACGTGGAGATCCGGATGATGCCTGCGGCGAGCATCAGGGCACACTGGCGCTCCAACTCATCCTTCTGCACCTGGGGGTAGCGGTAGGGCCGTACCGCCACCGGAGTGGAGCCTGGTACGAGGTGAATATGATGGTCGTACACCCGGGCAGGCGGAAGACCCCGCGGAGCGTCGAAGAGGTCGTTGTGCTGCTCTAGAAGAGAATCCAGCAGGGGGTGCTCAGCCTCCGAGGACGCGGCAGCCAGCTGAAGATGTGGCACGGCAGCCGCGGCGCCCCCAATGCCCTCCCACCGGATGCGGCGTCCCTGCCGCCAGAATGTCATCATGAGTGCGTCGAAATCCCATAGGATGGGGCCGAGGGTCCGGAGAAAGTCCACCCCGAGGATGAAGTCGAAGCAGCCGAGATCGATCCCTGCACAAGTGATGGAAAAGTGTTCGTCGCCGATGGAGATGGGAACGTCGCGGGCTAGCCCATGGCACCGGAGGCGATCACTGTTCGCCACTGTGATCCGCAGGCGCTCCCCGCCCGTCGTCGGGAGGGCTAGCCGACGCATGGTCGATTCGGGCAGAAAGTTGTGTGTGGAGCCCGTATCTAGCAGGGCCACCAGGCGCTCGCCATGGATCGTCACCGGCAGCAGCATGGTCTGCTCGCCCCGGATGCCGGCCAGGGCGTGAAGGGAGACGACGCACGCCGTCGCTGCGGAATCCGCGGCCGCGTCCTCGGGCGCCGCAGGCGGATGTAACGGGTCGGGCGAGTCGTTCTCCTCGGTGTAGTCGACCGTCTCTAAATAAAAGAGGCGGGGGCAGACATGGGTCAGCGTATAGGGCTCATCACAGTTGAAGCAGAGACCCTGACGGCGACGCTCCTACTGGTCGGCCGGTGATAGCCGACGGAAGGGCCGTGTGGCAGCCGGGGATGTGGCCGTCGCGGATGGGAGAGGCCGACCCGGGGCTGAGGAAGTCGGTGCTGGCCGACTGGGCTGGCGGCCACTCCGTCCGAGTGGCGGCTGCAGTGCCTGGGCCCGCTGCTCGAAGGCCCGGGCGTAGTACATGGCCGTCTGGAGATCGGGGGGATCCCGGAGCTCGATGTCCACGCGGATATGGTCCGGCAGACCGCCCACAAAGAGCTTGGCGCGCTGGGTCGCGGAGACGCCCGGCGCGTGGCATGCCAGGGCCTGGAAGCGATCGGCGTAGTCCTGCACCGTAGATGTGAATGGTAAACGGCCGAGGGCCGCCAGTCGGCTCCCGCGGATAGGAGGCCCAAAACGGAGAAGACAGAGCTCCTGGAAGCGCTCCCACGGTGGCATGCCGCCCTCGTCCTGCTCGAGGGCATAGTACCAGGTCTGTGCTGCGCCTCGAAGATGATAGGACGCGAGCCAGGTACGATCTGAAGCGAGTGTCCGCTGCCCTCGAAAGAACTGATCGCACTGGTTGAGCCAGTTGAGGGGGTCCTCCATGCCCTCGTAGGTGGCGAAGTCGAGTTTGGCGAACAGCGGCGGTGTCTGCTGCGGCCCGCCGTGCTGAGCAGGCGCGGGGGCTCGGAAGAGTGAAGCCGGAGGTGCCTGATCGGAGTAGTCCGGGTACTGGCCGGCGGGGCCGGATGGCCCGCCGAACTACGGAAACGGAGTCGGCTCAACCGGGGTCGTGGTGTAGACTGGTGAAGGCGAAGACCCCGCCGCCCATGCTGGCAGGGGGGACGGGGACGGGGGAAACTGGACCTGATGGATCGGTAACCCGGTAGTCGAGGCCGCGCCCGAGGTGGTCCCGGCTGATGAGGGCGCGGAGAATGGCGGTGGACGCAGGCCCTGGGACGCCGTCGGCGGCGGCTGCTGGGCCGGCCATGCGGGGAACGGCATCTGCTGAACCGGCTAGACGGTGGGCGGCAGCTGCTGCAGCTAGGAGGCGGCCGAGGTGGCCGGCGGCAAAGGCCAGAGGGGCGCCGCGGCCGGCGCTGGCCCGGATGCCAATCTCGCCTGGATCGGCCCGAACAGGGGCCCGCCGTACGCGGCCGCGCCCTGGTACGGTCCTGGTGGTGGCGCGAAGGGGCTCGCCCCGCCCCCGTACTGCGGCTGCTGCTGTAGGAGAAGACCAGGGGCGGCGATCGGGGCCGATGGCGGTTGAGCATAGGCCTCGGCCTCATATTGCTGGTGGAGCTGAAGCCCGTGGACGACGGTGACGAGGTGATGTAGCGTGGCGGCGAGTTGCTCCGGAGACAAGGCGGCCAGCGGTGGTGGTGGAGATGCGCCCGGAGACGCCGGTGCAGGTGGTGCCGAGGAGGAGACGGGACACGCCAGCGAGGTCCCGGCGGATGTGGTCGGCGCGGTGATGCTTGGCGCCGTCGTCATGGGCGCGATGGTGCCGACGGCAGCGGCGGCGGTGATGGAGGCATTGACATGATCACAACGTGGTCTCTGAATACCAAATTGGTAGGACTAGGGTTCGTACCGGCTCTACTGCGTAGGTTGTAGGGGCAAAGAGGAAGTGGGCGCGGCGAGGAGCGGGCGCGCCGGCGGCAGGGCGCCGTCGCGGCTAGGGTTGAGGGCGGTGGCGGCTAGGTTGCGGCGGCTAGGGTTTTCGGCTCCTCTAGGAGTCGGGCAACAAAAGATTATAATAGTCTTTATTGCTTCCATCCAAAAGAGTCTTACAATCTATATTTATATCCTAGATAACTTGTAGAAGAGTCAATCCTGAGATAACTTGCCTAATCTGAATAAAACTAAGGTAACTTGCTGGCCTAAGCCTGCCTGTTGGGCCTGCGGCGGCCATAGACCTGGCCGGTCATAACAATTAGGCACATGGTAGATTACTCTTGGATAAGCAATGATAGCATGCAAAAACTGTACTCTTTAATCTTGAAGCGGAATGTTGCCCATCTGGATCCAGTGAGTGATGCGCCATAGAGAGGGCACTTCTAGTGCTTCAGGAGTAATTTTTTTTAGCGTCAGCAGCAGCCAAGGAATATCACCTGCATTGCAGAAGAATTAAGAAAACAAATGCAAGTTTCATATATCTAAAAAAAGATCAGTAGGTTAAGGAGACTCGAAAATAACATTTCTCTATATGTGTGATTTGTTAGAGTACAATGTTATAATTGTTTCTTTCACACAATGGGCAGTTGCTTCATACTCAATTGAATTTTAAGTACGAGCTCAATTCTCTAAAATTGGTATTTGTAATTATAAGAAGTAAAATATTAAGAAGAAAAGAACCAATGATTCCCACTTAAAATCCAAAGTACTCCAAGGATAAAAATGCATGTCCATACCAAATTAAAGTGGAATGCAGTTGTAAAAATTGTGGGATTACTATTGATGTGTTCGTTCGCTTGACATGATTGTCCTCCCATTCTGCTAGCTGCCTACTCATTCCTTTCGTAAGAGCAAATTAATTGTACACCCTTTGATCCAAGTATATACATAATAGCAGTCTGGTTGTTTTGTTAATACATATGCAAAACCCATGGAAGCATAACTGAACATATAATAAAAGCCTATATGGTTGAAAATAACCCATAATTTGATTAATACACAGAGACTGGAAACTGAATTACTCTGAATAACAGAACATCTGCAAGTAAGAACTGAAGATCTCAATCAGTTTTTGGTTCCGAGCACACATAATTAAACATGTAAGATCCGGTGAAAGGAAATCGACCATCATGAAGAAATGCATCAGGTATATCAGCAGTCCATGATTACAATGTGTATCAGGTCCTTTTTTTTGCTTCAGTAGCTGGCACTTCTGATCTCTCTTTAGAACTTGGGCGACTTGAAATGGTTATGCACTACAGGAAGCCTCGTTGCTCGCCCTAACCATGCTTGCCAGTGCTAGAATTTTTTTCGAACAAATGGTAAGCAATGAAACAAAATGAGAATGATGAAGAGATCAAAGAAGTGAAACATCGAGCAAACAAAATTGACTTCTACTCATTTATTTGCCCAAATGTAACTAATCTAAATGTAATACCCACTAATCTTTTATGCTATCGATTTTTCAGATCACTCTGAACAGAAGTCAACTAAAATTTATGGGCAACTTAGCACTCACTGTAGATGATAGTGGTAAATATAACAGGATAGATATGTTGTTTTCTTGTGTCTTGTCAGATATAAAAAAGATTTCAAAATGAACCATCCAGAGCAGAAAGAATTGCAGGTCACTGCTGCATCTCCATCGCCAGTCAATCAGCTCGTCCAGTCTAGTAGAAGATATCTTCAAGGTCTTTTTAGGTATATCTAGAAGGTTTTCCAACTCGTAAGTTTTCAGCTTCTCGGCTAAATGTAAGATATCAACCATTACTCAGAACAGCAAGGTGCTTGCGACAAATGCAAGTATCAAATAAGGAGTAAAGCATACATCACATTTGAACTTTAAGTATATACATAAATAAAGCATCACAAAGTGCAGCCAGGTTGGCAAATAAAATTTCATTACTTTCAATCTAAGGGAACCTATATCCACCTAACAACTTAAATCTTTAAATGGCAGCGGCAGTACAACATAGGCGGCTGAACTGATCGTAGAAGCCAAAACAATTGTAATTGTTGATTCATGACCGGACGGATAGTTGCAACAACTGTTATGAACCTAGCTAGTCATGCCATCTGCAGGGGATTAGGAAGATAAGGGGAAGGAGGAGATAATATTGCGAGAGAATATATTGATTCTTGCTTGCTCCCAAAGAATAAAATGCCTGCTCGTATATAGAGGTAACTTAACTTTGACCCGATAGACATGGAGATAGTCCGAAGTATCAAGCTCGGGCAAGATGCGTTATATGGTTATTGAGCTGAAATGTGTATATGAATTACAATTAGAGGCCCTCCTGTTGCAATAACTTCTTCATTAATTTATGCTTGGAAAATGTATGTCCGTATTGCAGTATTGTGAGCTCAACGCATGAGACTACTGTACTGTAAATCATGTCATGAGTGTAATCATGAAACTGTGCGAGGCAAAGTGCTGACCTTCTTCGATGGAGACAGAGAAACTGAAACCAATCTGGTGAGAAGGAAGTTCTCTGGCGTGAGTTCCTAGTGTATGGACCCATGAAGTGCAGACGTGGACGACACTTTCAGAAACTCAATTAGACAATCTGCACTAGAGAACGACACCCAGCCTCCGACAGCGAGGGGGAACTCGCGCTTCTTGTGCCACGACTCAGGGTGGACGACACGAGCGGTCTTTCGGACCGGCTCGTGGCCCGCTCGGTCCGGGCCAGCTCGGTCCAAGCCCGATGGAAAAAACAGCCGGTCCGAGCTGCAGAATCTGGCCCGAAAGTTTGTCGGTCCGGTCCGGGCTTTCACCGAGCTAGCTCGCAGGACCAAGAAACCGGCGTGGCGGGGGCGGCGGCACGGTGAGCACCGAGTGGGGCGTGGCTGGGGCGTGCG
>NC_041381.1:108661152-108663057 GCF_002162155.2 Triticum dicoccoides | reverse complement strand
GGCATGGTGGGGGCGCAAGAAACTGTCGCCGTTCATGTCCGCCGCCGCGGGGGCCGTCGTCCGCGCGGCCACTCGACTCGCTGGCCCTGGAAACTATGTCCACTGGACGCAGCCCACTCGGATCTGTCGTATGCACCAACGAAAACGACGTGGGAGGACCTGCATCGCCGCATCGGGCATCGTCTTTTTCATCTCCGTTCACCGGCCGTCGTGCTAAATTCGTCGCCGATGAGCTCGCTCTGGTGATCTTCTTGGCTCCTCTAGCTCCCTCTGACTCTTCCAAAGCTGCCTGACATCTCCACGTCGAGCTCCGCTGCCTCCAGCGCCCTCCCCGCGTCGCCATGCTCCGGCGCGTGCTCTGTGGTGAACTCCGGCCGGTCCAAACGAGCCGCTCGGTCCGGCTCGGGCTTCGTCCCTGCCGGTCCGGTCCCGGGAAACAGGACCGTGACGCTGCTCGGTCCGGTCCGGTCCGGACCGCCGACGGCCGGTCCAAAGGACAGCTCGGTCAGGGACCGGACCGGCCCGGACCGTGTCCACCCTGAGCCACGACGACGGCGACGGCGCAGGGGGGCTGCAGCAGCTATTCCATCCTGGCACGGTGGCCGGCGCCGATGACCTCGTGGCTGTTGGCGACACAAAGCCACACCTGGCTCTCTGCCGTCATCTGCTGGAGCCGGAGCGCCGCGACGCGTCGCCCCAACAGAGCACGCCGGCCGCCTTGTCGTCCTCCACCGCGATGCGTCGCCCCAACAGAGCACGCCGGCCGCCTTGTCGTCCTCCGCCGCGACGCCTCGGCCCGCCAAGGCCAGCTGCAAGGTCGACAAGGCGTGTAGGAACGCCGGCGCGACCCCTCGCCCCACTCCTGGGCTCGGGCAAAGCGGACGCCCACGGCAAGCGCGCCGGCGGCGCGTGCCCGTCTGCTTATCGTCCTCCGCCGCGACGCCTCGGCCCGCCCCCGCCAAGGCTAGCTCCAAGGCCGACAAGGCGTGCAGGAACGCCGCCGCGACGCCTCGCCCCATTACTGGGCTCGGGCGGAGCGGACGCCACGGCAAGCGCGCCACTTGCCCGTTTGTGAAGGCCGGAAGTGGATAAGGCGGGGTTGTGGTGGTGTCCTTTTTGCAAAAAATGAATCATTATCTCAGGAAGAAACATACTTTAAATTGTACTGCGGGTTAAATACTAAAAAAGGGAGGGGCTTTTTAGCAAAAATGCTAATGACGGACAAGCAGAAACCCAATTTACTTTATTATTAGGTAGAGATTAGGTAGAGATAGAGAGGTAGAGATAACTCCTACTAAAGCATATGCTGCGTCAAAATAGCTTTCACCTGCCTCTACGATTCAGCAATGCCATAATTTTTTTAGAAACCTTGACTCCATCGTGAAAAGAAGACAAAATATACAGGGCCATGCCATAGATTAGTTTTCCCATTACGTGAGTCCACGAAAGAAGAAAAACATAATAGGGCTACAGACTCCCCTGCCCTCGCGCACGCTGCCGCCGCCAGAATCCCATGGCTACAACCGACTCTCCAGCTCTCACGCACGCAGCCTCAGCTAGAAAATCAATCCTAGGTCTTCGACGGAATCCAATCCTAACGCACGCCACTGCCATGCCCCCGTCGAGACTAGGCCTCCACCACGAGCATGGAGTAAACGGTCTCAAGTTCAGGCTATGAGCCACATGCCCATGCCAAGATATTTTGACATTATCCTGGCCTATATGGGATCTCTGATGCTGACATCTTCCTTTGGCTATTTTTGATAGAGGATGATCCTATCTACCAGGTTGTTGCATCTGTGCAGCCCTAAGAAATTGCTCGATGGAGCACTGATCGTGGCTATAAGCACCTTAGCTAGATGCTTGATTCCTTCAGATCTGCAAGTTCTCCCATATGCATGTTGT
>NC_041381.1:108658933-108661142 GCF_002162155.2 Triticum dicoccoides | reverse complement strand
GGGTAAACTTGAGTTGGGCGTTTTGGAGGCCGAGCTGCCTGGTGGCCGGTATCAGGTCCATACGTCATAGGCTATATGTTGTCTATCGGATGGAAATACACTGGTGCGGTGGCCAGGGGTGCTATTTGTATACATGGGCCTACGCCTGGCATTATAGTCAAGGGACATGATGTGCCTCGTGGGCTGATTTTAATTTTCTACATGTGGCGTCAGCGAGGGGCTCGTGGATCATTAAAATTGGTACGGACTGATTTACATTTCTCTGGTTGGGATTAACAAGTGAACTAGCGATTTTGTTCGTCTTGTAGTGTTGGGGATCGTTTGAGCATGTGGAGGATGTTTATTTTGGTAGTTGTTTTAGTATGATTCGTCTCCTAAAATGGATCTAACGCGGTCTTCATTTGCTCCTACTCCTAGATTGGATGCAGGGGCTATCTTAGGGGGGAGGCAGCTAGAGTGGAGATGGTCGTTGCTTCTATTCAGGAGGCTTGTACATGCCATGAAAATTGGATTTCTTCCGATTCCAACAATGGAGAAAGGGAAGCTGGATTGGAGGAAAGAGAACGGCACCTGGATGAGACGGATGTGATTGAGGAAATTAATGGTTCGTACAAGGGTGCTAGGAGGCGGTGGCCGATTCAGAGGAGGCGTCTCCTGAAAATATGATGGGTGCAGGGGCCAAAGAATATGGAGATGCAGAGGGGGTGGTCGTCTCAAAATTACAAGGCTCCTGATGGACGTGAACGTAACTAACTTGAGATCTAGACTGTAATTTGTGACTCTGTATGAATATGATGGTAGCTCGTAATGCAGTAGCAAATGTTCGTATGAGATTAGCTCGTAATATAGAGCACCGGTTGTCTCTGCTTTTCCGATGCAGAGTCCAATGTGTGATTCCACAATTAACTGGCGCCTATGTTAAATTTTGCAGAAGGGTCGGTAAGGCGGCTCATGAGAATTGAGAAGGCTCATTGATGCAAAATACTGCTTTCAACTGGCTATGCTTTTTCTGGTAGCTCATTGATGAGTACGTGTACATGATGAGCGGAAGGTGCTGGTGCCTCTCCCTGGATCGGACTGTGGAAGAAGGAAGCTATGACAGCGGTTGTGTTTGCGATTCGTATGGCAGGGAGCATGGGATGCAAGAAAATGTGCTGCAAATAGACAGATTGCCAGCGGCAGCGACAGGGGATGCCAACGAACGACCAAACGTCTAGCTGGTTCGGATAGGAACATGAGGATGCAACTATGGAACAAAACGGGAAATGGTGATGGCACTTGTGCCTGCCGTGCTGGACCTACCCGTCTACGTAGAATACGATGGTGTTTAAATGGCTCGTTGCTAAAATACGAAAGACCAATACGTGCATGGGGCTGATCCCGATAAAAACAAACGCACGTGATACCGGCCACCAGGTAGCTCGGCCTCCAAACAGCATTTTCGGGTAAACTTCCGTTCCGTTTAGAAAACCAACCAGTCAAATATCAGTCCTGCTCACATCAGCTCGATGCAAGCTCATAATTGGAGCTCAGGTTTGCATTGGTAAAACTTTGTAGGCTGTTTGTAGCCCTAGTGTGCAAGGCTGTTAGGTGCATGAGTGTCAAAGGGTGCACTGTCAAGTTCTCTTATATCTGAAAGGGACCACTGAGCAAACGGTACTACCATCTTTACACATTAGTGTTGCGCAGTAACTTGCACCACTAGATGTGAAACCCACCACAGTATAACTCACATGAAGCCAGTGGTAATGCTTCCCCTCTCTGCCTCCCCCCCCCACCCCCAACACTATTTATGCTTGCCTTTTCTATTTTTTGGACAGGGCTAAAACCCCTTCCTGTACTCATCATAACGAAAATATAAGAGTTAAACAGACATAAGAGTTTAGTGGATGGGAAGGGAGTTCCTGCTTGTTGATGATAGGGGTGCCGGTGTCGATGGTGGTGTGTGACGTCCATTTGTGGAAACAAGGCTCTGTCTAACCGTTTCTCCCGTGCTCCAGTGCCCAGGGTGTTTCGGAGAAGATGAATGCGCGATGCAGGAATCACGACACGAAGCACGGTGATCGGGGAACACGATGTGATGATACAGGATGGTAGGTTTTAGCTCAGATTCCATCGTGAGCCAGGGTTCATTCGGTCATTCCCATGTACTTTGTTTACTTTAGTCCAACTTTAAACAAACCCCAAGCTTGCTGTCAACAACAGTGTT
>NC_041381.1:108658203-108658923 GCF_002162155.2 Triticum dicoccoides | reverse complement strand
ACTATTTATGCTTGCCTTTTCTATTTTTTGGACAGGGCTAAAACCCCTTCCTGTACTCATCATAACGAAAATATAAGAGTTAAACAGACATAAGAGTTTAGTGGATGGGAAGGGAGTTCCTGCTTGTTGATGATAGGGGTGCCGGTGTCGATGGTGGTGTGTGGCGTCCATTTGTGGAAACAAGGCTCTGTCTAACCGTTTCTCCCGTGCTCCAGTGCCCAGGGTGTTTCGGAGAAGATGAATGCGCGATGCAGGAATCACGACACGAAGCACGGTGATCGGGGAACACGATGTGATGATACAGGATGGTAGGTTTTAGCTCAGATTCCATCGTGAGCCAGGGTTCATTCGGTCATTCCCATGTACTTTGTTTACTTTAGTCCAACTTTAAACAAACCCCAAGCTTGCTGTCAACAACAGTGTTATTTTCTTAAAACCCTGGGACTAACGGCAGGCGACGCATCCTCATTTGGTTGCCCCTGATCCCTCCGGGAACCCGACCTTTTCCCTGAGTAGCCGCCACCCATGGAATCCCTTCCTAGGGCTACGTAGCTGCTCATTTGGTCAACGCGAAAGAGAGGGATATCTGGCCCCATCCCCGTTAAATTCCCGGGCTAAATAAAAACTACCCCTGACCCATGGAAGATTCCCCCGTGGTGCTTTCTTCCTTGCTTGCTCAAACTACCACCGTCGCCGTTCTTAGACCAGCACATCCCCCCC
>NC_041381.1:108652297-108657158 GCF_002162155.2 Triticum dicoccoides | reverse complement strand
ATGACAGGAGTGTGGCTCTCGAATGGGAAGAAGAACAAAGGAAGAACTAGGGTTCATGGAAGGGGAAAGTAGGTAGCCGCCGGTTAGTCCTTGATCCACTAGATGCTTGTGGTCTTGTGCGCCCCTCCTAGAAGTAGCCGTCCGGACAGGTTCAGTTGACCCACTCTGGCCCATGGGTGCGTTGGCTGGGCCGCTTGACTTGTGTGGGCCGCTGGGTAGCTATTGTGTTGGTGTGGTGGCTGCCCAGTGGGTCCTGCTCGTCAGGGGCGCTAACATCCCCCTCTCCTTGAGATGAGGCTTGCCCCCAAGCCTCTGCATGCGGAAAACGTGCCATGAGGCTGGCTTTTGTCCTCCAAGGTGGTGCCCAAGGTTGCCAAGTTGGACCATTGCACCTTCACTTGTTCCTGCATGCCCCCGTTCTTTTTGCACCGGCGCATTTGCAAAATTGCCACTGGCACAACAAGGTCGTCAGAGCAATGAGGCAATTGTGGTTCTGCTGACATACCAGGGAGTAGGGCGCGGCGAAGCAGCGAGACATGGAAGACCGGGTGCAAAGTTGCTTCAGGGGGTAGTTGCAGTTTATAAGCCACCTCGTTGATCTTGTCGATGATGAGAAAAGGCCCATAGAACTTGTAGGCGAGTTTGTGGTTCGCCCGCGGTGCCACTGATGATTGAATGTATGGGCAGTTTGAGAAACACTTGCTCGCACACTTGGAATGCTCGGAAGGATCTCTTCTTGTTCGCTTGGTCTTTCATGAGCTGGCGCGCTCTGTTCAAGTGTTGTTGTAGCAGGTTTTGAACAGTTTCTTGCTCGTCTAGCCATGATTGCAGCGCTGGCACAGAGCAAACACTGTTCGCAGAGATCCCCGGCTGAGAATGTTCATAACCGAACAGCGCCTTGAATGGGGTCATGCCTATAGCTGAGTGGTGCGCGTTGTTGTACCATAATTGGGCGAGCGGAATCCAAAAGCTCCATCCCCTTGGGCAGGCTTGAGTGAAACAGCAGTGGAAAGTCTCAACACACTAATTGACAGTTCAGTTTGCCCGTTGGTCTGGGGATGATTTGCTGTGCTCAGATGGTGCTCGGTGCCTGCCCCACGAAATAGCTCCTGCCAGAAGTGGCTGGTGAAGACTGGATCCCTGTCAGAGATGATCACCTTGGGTAGATCATCTGTCCTGTAAATCTGGCTCATATAAAGTTGTGCTATCAAAGCCACCGTGTATGGATGAGCCAATGGAAGGAAGTAAGAAAACTTGGTGTGTTTGTCGACGAGTACCAACAGACAGTTGAACTTGCTGGACTAGGGAAGGCCATCGACGAAATCCATGCACTACAAAAAAAATACACTTCCATGATGATACGTGTTTGTCACAGTAGGTTGCGTTTTTTGTCGTGCATGTACATCCATGACAAATTTATGACAGAATCAAGATAGTCATACCTGTGCTGTCGTAGAAGTGTTCCATGACATTACCAAAATTATCATTAGGGAAGTGTTCACTTCCATGACGATAAATCGCGTGTCACAGAAGTGCTTTCGTCAAGGGTGACCGACACGTGGCATCCACCGTAACAGAACGCCGTTAAGCTATCGGGTCGGGTTTTGAATCCGATAACCCGTTAACAGCCCCGACCAATGGGAAATTTCCACGTGTAAAATTCTTATTGGCCGGACGAAACACGTGTCAGCTCGTCAGTGGGTCAGATAGGCGCCTATGATATGTCGACATGTGCCATGGCCCACCACTGGCCCATTTAGCTTACAAAACCGGCCCGTTTGACTTGGTCAAAAGTTAACGGGCTGGCCCATGAAAAGCTTGTTAACGGTCTCTTTGCAAATAGCCCACTTTACGGTCCGTTAACTCACGACCCGTTAGGCCCTAAAGGAAATCGGCCCAACAACGTCATGTGGGCCGTCCAATATAACACCAGCCCATTTCACTTTTGGCCCATGTATGGCCCACGACGTCTTTCGGCCCATATGAGGCCTTCGTATCTTTCGGCCCTTTACATGCCCACGGTGACTCTAGCCCATAATGAACAGTAATTTTCTTTGTACCCATTAACGGCCCGTGATTTACATGGGCCGTTTCCAGCCCGTGTTAGCTTTCGGCCTATTGACGACCCATACGTTCTTGGGCTCCTTTTCGGCCCTCGATTACTTCCGGCCTGTTACTGGCCTGTTCCCCTAATGGGCCAAATTCGGCCCATGGCAAGAGTCGGCCCGTTACTGGCATGTTCCCCAAATGGGCCAAATTTGGCCCATGGCAAGAGTCGGCCCGTTACTGGCCTGTTACCCTAATGGGCCAAATTCGGCCCATGGAAAGAGTCGGCCCGTTTCTGGCCTGTTAACCCGTTGCGTCGTTTCCAGCCCGTCCTATATTCTGGCCCATTAACGACTAGTTATGCCTGTGACAGAATTAAGCTTTTGCAGTCCTACGACCTGTTAACGGCCCGTTACCGTGCTGGGACGATACCAATTACGCCCGATTACGGCCCATATAGACCCATTTATCCGACGGCCCGAGGCCCACCGATTACAGGCCCATTTAGCGACGGCCCGAGGCCCACCGATTACAGCCCCATTTATCGATGGCCCGAGGCCCACCGATTATAGGCCCATTTATCGATGGCCCGTAGGAGACCCATGGATCCTATGGCCCGTATATGGCCCATGGTAGTTGTGGCCACTAGCAAACCAGGGAAAAAGAAGACTAGGAAATAAATAAGGCCGAAACTAACGCTAGGCTATTAAGGCGATTGCATAGATTACATCCACTCGGCATCAAAGATCGCCACCAGTGCAAATATAGGGAACACCCTACACTATACAAAAATGGCTTGCTGTTTTCTTCAGCCGGTGGCTGCACGTTAAGAATAAATTTTGTATCGCACCAAAACAAATTACAACTATATAACAAAAGGAAGTTTGGCATACAACTTAACAGTCTAGTAGATAAATGCACCACCAGAAGTTCAGAAACTCGATTCATTTGACCTGACTATTACGTTCTCATGCTGTATTGTACGATGGAGCACCATAACCCTCGCCTTCATTTCTCCTAGGCTCCTGAACAACATAGCAAATGTCTGATAGTCTGGTTTCAAAACCATGCATATCTTGACGACATTGAGCAATGTTTCTCCTTGTTTCATAAAGGGCCTCTGTTAGGGAATGGACTTGTGTCTGGAGCGCAGATACAACATTGCTTTGAGCTTGCATATCTTGATCATGAGGCAGTTTGGACGATATTGCCTTAACAACCAACCCAGTATTACACAGGAACGTGCTTTTGGCACTGTTAGTGGACAGGTACTGACCCACTGCAGCAAGAGCTGACATTGCGGTTATAGTTGCCTCGCCACCTTCAGAAGGTGGCGGTTCCACCATTTTCTGCATAGCTCGCTGAAAAGTTGAGGTTTTACATTAGTAGTACTAGAACATAAGATATTAAGGAGGCAACAAAACCAAACAAAATAGCTTTGGTCTATATACAGAACTTATTCTGGTGAACCCATGTAAAATATTAGTTGTATTTTATTGCAAAGTACATAATAAAACTAGGTTCCAAACATATGACCATGTACCATCGCTAATGTATTATCTATTTCTTCACATTGTATTGATGGCTAAGGATAAAGAGACGAAGTTTATAATACGGTAAGCATAGTATGACATCATTCATATCACAAAACAACTGAGAACAGACAAACATGCAATTGTAACGTTGTGTGGGCAAGTTCAGCACAGAACTAGATTATGGGTCAAGATCAAAGGAACATCACTCCTCTCTTTTAAACCCTGTAAGGTGCAATCATACGCTAACACAATTGTGTATAAAATTGAAAAGAGTAATAGACATTGGCTGCAAACCCTGCAGTTCAAGGCACAAGTCAGAATAAGTAGTAGTTAAAAGGCATGAGGATTAAGGACTTACAACAACGGCTTTGATTGGTGTAGTCATGCCCTTCTTCTTGCTGGTGTGATAGTCCTTGAAGATTTCCACAACATTTGGTTCAGGTACTTTTTGGTCCTTGCGGGCTTTCCTCTGCATTTTGAACAAGTCAATATAGATCTGATAATATGGTACAGCAAAAAGAGTCAAACAGCAGCTAATTACAAGAGCCTCGCAGTGTGCAATATAGCTACGAGATCCTGTTGTCTGTTGTAATTTCACTTTCGTACGGTTGGCCTTGTTCTTTGAACAGTTCACCTACAAGACGATAGATTTGTGTGACACATGCGTAAATAGGACTCCAACATGTGATCTGATCACATATATATAATGTACCTGATACTTCGGATCAGACCAGTGTTTAACAAGGCCCCTCCAATATTCATCTGATATATTTTCCACTGGAGGTGTTTGGGAAAGTTCACTGTTAGCCTTGCCTTCAAAGTGAGATTTCCTCAAGTTATACCGATACTGTCGCAGAGCAGACTTGAAAACATGGGTGCAAGCTTGTCTGGTTGCATCATCTTGGCTATCCAACTTGAACCTCATCTGTTGAAAATTATGGGAGTCTCATTATCAGCAACCTAGAAAGTATGGGACAGAGCAAGACGATATTACTAGTTTCCATACATAACCATACTTACAGATAAATGGTCGAGGAAGGTGTTGAACTGGGTTTCGTGTTCGTCATTCCTGTACTGAATCCATGATGGGAGGATATGTACATGACACCTAACGGCAACCGCTGCCTCTGATACTAAGTTGGCTGACTCTGTAGCATCACGTGGCCTTTTTAAACCTTCCTCAAAACGGATCTCCATTCTTCCTTCTCTAGATTTAGTTAACCTATCGAGCATTATCCCTGATGTTTGTTTCCTCTTGCGCCTAGGTTCTAGTCCAATAA
>NC_041381.1:108606492-108650440 GCF_002162155.2 Triticum dicoccoides | reverse complement strand
GATGTACTAGTATGTACCAAAAACAGAAAGACATGTCATATTCAAAGGTATAATGTGTAAGCTAAGCAGATGCAATTTAACCAAATTGGAAGCAATACAAACTAGACATCCGGCTGGAGTGGTGAACATGATCATCTAGGACCTGAGAGACTGGTGGGAGGCAAGCTGCTTCGCCACCATCGCGGCTTTTTAGTTGGCTTCCAGGTGATGCCTGTCTTTGCTGGGCTTGTCACTGGCTCAGCCAGTGCCCCGACTAGCTATTTGTCTTCTGGTGCTCACGGGATGGTGGTTCATGTAAAAATTATCTTTCCTTATCTTAATAAAGACCGACTTCGGCCTTTCGAATACAAGCTAGACACCATATGGAACATGCAACCATATATGACACCGCAAAGTTAAAGCAAGCACCTGGGATGGTGGTTCATTGCGAGCGAGGTCATCAACTCCAGAGCAACGTTTACCGTCTCCATCTGCTGACACTGCACCCTTTATAGCGTTGTAACGTGTCGTGCCTAGCCGCGTAGAAAGCTGGCACGACTTGTTTCTTTTCTTTTTTGCTTCTCTTTCGGCAGACTCTGAAATACCCTTGCATAAAAACACAATAGTGAGAGTATGGGTGAAGTGTGTGCAGAATAAGTGCACTGTAAAAGTAGCGGATAGCAGGTGGCTGAAAAATAAATGACAGGAGACATATGATAGCTCTACAACATTGCATGGCAAACAAAATTAGATTCTACTCCGTATGATTTTGTAATATATGAGCTCAGGAAATGCAGGTACTCCTTCAGCACACCACCACATGTGGTCATATCTAAGATAACAGTCGACTGAAAATAAATAGGTCAGTTGATTTTTTTAATGAACCGTCCGATCTATAAGGAACGGGCAGATGGCCTTCGTCTACCTCCCGCCAGTCACTATTGACGATCTTTCTCGAACCGCCAGTGACCACCGGCCCAGACCCGTGCCTCGGCCGCCCCGCCCTCCCATCGACGTCACACCACCGCCGTGCTTGGCAGCACCCCCAGGCCATCCCTTTAATCCCGGCCGACCTCCAGATCGGGCGCCAGTAGCTCTAGGCCGCACACGCCCCTAAGATAAACACCAAGGCGCTGCTTCCCTGGTGTAATAGTCGTACTAGCGCCTATTATGCCAGGGAATGCTTCCGTTAATTGGGAATCAACTGGCCAGAAATTGAAATTCAGGGGGGCGACGGACCTCTAGCTAAGGTGAAATAGTATATGAGGGGAAACCTTGTGCATCGCGAGTTACTAGGAACATCTAGTATCAAGAAGAAGCGGTCAACTAGTGTCTTCTGTGGGATGAATACCGTGCAAGCAGAGACATAAGATTTGCACGAATAAGGGAAGAGGAGTACCTTCTTGGGTTGCCGGTGTGGTCACCTCCACATGTCGTGACGATCTTCTTCTTTTTACCGGGGAAACCAATGTTCTGGAGGGTGTAGGCTTGGACAAACCCATGGCCAAATTGTTGACTGTGTTGCCGTGGCCGTATGTCAGCGGAGGGGAAGCAGATCCGAGGCGGCGAAGGACGGCGTAGCAGGAACAACTCCGATGCGGTGGAGGGTGGCGAAGTTGGAGCGGCAGCGGTGAGGCGCAGGACGGCGTGGTTGAATTGGCTCGAGTACGGACGGCTCGGCCTCGGCTTCAACTACTAGCCGTGGAGGGCGTTGCGGTTGAGGTTGCGGTGGATGACAACGTCGCAGTATCGGCTCCGGCGTGATGGAGGAGGGCGGCGGTTGATGGGTGGGATGGGGTGGCGGACAGAGGATGCCGGGGTTTCACGGCTGGTGGAGAGGTAGTTTTGGCGCCCACGGAGTACGAATGGGGAATCAGACGGGTGGGGGGAACCATGTTTCGGTCTGGGGCGCGCTTGTTTTTGGCTTTTTTGAACAGAAGATGGGACGCGCTTGTTTGAAATTTGAGGAAAGTACAAACTTTGCCCCCCTCTTAAATTTCGGACCTACTGCGGGTCGGGGGTAGGATGGTAATCCCAAGTGTCCCTAATAGTGGGAGGGAGCGATTTCGGCCGCGCGCATGTGTGCTTAGGCGGCCATTGTGTATGAATGTTTTTCGGAGGCGGTTGCGCGGCGTCTAGATGAAGCTACAAACCTACCCCGGTTTAGACCTTTGGACGTCGGGCCGGTAGGTTTCACGGGTCGGAGTATATTTTTTTTGATTATTATTATTATTATTATTATTATTATTATTATTATTATTATTATTATTATTATTATTATTATTATATAACGCTTTACGGGTTAACCAGAAAAAAGAGAATTTCACTAGAAATTACCACAAAAATCAGAAACTACTGGCAGTTAATCTTGTGGACCCATAACTTAAAACACAAATTGACGGATTGGATCTAACTAGGACATATGCCCGTGCGTTGCACCGGGACAAAGAAATTCTCGCACGTAACCATGTAATATGTGAATGCATTTACATGAGAGGCATGGTGCTCCTGGTTGTAACTCAGCTCAATCATTGAGGCGGCCTAGGCATGTGACCACGAGACGTCGAAACGGACCACGCCATGTATACAAGAACCCTCAATTTTCACCATATGAGACGGTTCAATAAACAGTTATACCGTGCATCTGGTCCGTACGTAATCCCTCATACTCGCACTCGATTTTGACTTATATTGTTGTGGACTTGTTTCATGTTGGAAGGGCAGGTCCTATATCTATGTGTGCAACTCGAGGCCTAGTGGCCTAGTCCCTCAAACTCCCATGTCCCGCGTGCCTCCATAGGGCTCGGGCACCACCTAGTAAGAGGGGCCTAGGCCCGAATGTTATCTCCTTCTCGGCTTGGCTTCTCCTTGGTCCTCCCTTCCGTTGAGGCTTTGACACACAATTAAGGGGAATTTGAGGATTTGCCACACCTTTCCCTGCACTTTGAGGATTTGCCCTCCTTTATTTTGACACTGATGATTTGCCATAACTTCTCCAAAAACTTGAGGAATTGCCCCTGATAAGATGGGCCCGCCATGAGAAGACGAAAATACCCATGAACTGCACATCGAATCACGCTTGGCTCTCTCCCATTTTTCTGACGGTCTCACGTATTGCAGTATTGACATGAACGCCGCGGCGGCGCCGCGAGCTTCCCTTCGCCTCTCTTCTCCCCGCTGCCCTTTCTTTGACTCCACGTTCCCTTAGCCGGGACGCTTCCCGCCGGCTATCCCCAACCGCTGCTGACCTCTGTCAGGCTGCCGCCTCCCCCTGCCATATCTGCTCCTCGCTCGCTATCTCTTGGCGCAGAACCATCCTGTACCGCCGCTCGGGACGGTGCCGCGCGAGGCTGCGGTGGCCACGCGCACGGCCTCGGCGAGCAGCATGACCGACGTGGCAAGGGACGCTCTCGTCTTCGAGGCGGGAGGCCAGCCGGCAGCAGCATCGGCCGTACGCGTCGCAAGGGGCAAGAAACGGCTGCCGGTGACGCACGTATCCACTGCAATGACTCAAGCTGGCAGCCAGGCCTCATCGCCGTCGAGCTCGCGGTCCGCCGTGGACAGCGGCGACCACTGGACGGCATCCTTGAAAAGCATGTCGCGCTCGAGCCGGACGGATGGCGGCGCCTCGAGGCGGACGACCAGCTGATGTGTGCCTGGGCGTGAGTGCTCTGTGTGCGCGCATTCTCTAGCACCTGGCCGTGCGCGATGTGTGCTAGGCGTGCGTGTGCTGGGCGTGCTTTGTGTGTGTGTTAGTGCTGTACGTACATTGTGTGCGCTCATGCTCTGGCACCTGGGCGTGAGTGCGTGATCTGTGCGTGTGTTGTGTGCGTGCGTGCTCCAGCACCTGGGCACCCGGCTGTTGCTGCTCCTACTGCTGCATACACAGAGAAAAACGCTGTAGTCCGAGCTTGCCTCCTGTCTGGCGCGCCCTCGCCGAGCTCACCATGGACAGACACCACCGTCCTCGGGCTCGGACTGTCGACGGCACCCTCCACGCACCACATCCGGCAAACGCACAGGAGCAGCAGCAGCTCGACGACGCTACCGGAGCGTGGGGGGAGGAGGAGCACCAGCAGCACAACACAGGGCGGCAGGTGGATGAGGCATGGCGAGCCGTCGGCTGCGGGACGAACAGAGGAGAAAACGTAAGCATCTAATTTGGATTGGTTTTGGCAAGAGTGGCATTTTGGTCATTCAATCTATAGTGTAATCTCAAATCGGTTAGAAAGGGCAAATCCTCAAGTTTTTGACAAAGTAGTGGCAAATCATCAGTGTCAAAAGAAAGAAGGGCAAATCCTCAAAGTGCAAGGAAAGGTGTGGCAAATCCTCAAATTCCCCCACAATTAATGCCCACAATGCCCCGCTCTCCTATGGAGCAAACATCAGTTGGAATGAATTAGTCGTTCACCGGGTCAAAAAATTCGGTCGCGACACAAGGGTCGATGCTTTTATCGATGATGAAGAAAATGACGGGTTTTGTGAAACAATATTTAGGATTGCAAAAAATGGTTAGCATGCCAAAAGACCTAGATTTAATGCATCTTCAGTAAACCGTATTATAAATAATTATTCCCTATTTTTTTTAGTTATTATCTCGGAACACAAAAGCCATAACTTGGTTCTTATAGCATGCAAAATATCTTTGCATAGTAGTAGCTTTGACCAAATCACCAAAAGAACAGGTACCAGCCTGCAGTGTGAGTGTAGATTAGCATTTATTTGAAGTGCCATTATGCTGGCCTTTCAAGATATGGTTTATTCGGATTTCATTTTTAGAATTCAACAAAAAAACTAAAATTCCAGTGTTATCCCTAAAAAAATCCAGTGTTACGAAAACATATATAAGAAAGGCTATGCATCTAGGAACATGCAACGTCCCTTTTGAATAATCATTACAATCATTAGATCACTAAACTATTAGCAGAAGGATGTAAGTTTAGCCTAACAGAAAAGGATCACTAAGTAAGTTTATGCTTCCAAGCACAAAGAGAAGGACATGATCAGCAATGGCAAAAGCAAATATTTACTACATAGTAAATAACCTGATATAGTTAAACTGTACACTGAGATGTAGAAACTTAACTCTACAGTCTCCGGTGCAGGCTACAAAAAACTTAAAATCCCTATGTTCTCTTGGTGATGAGGCTCTACTTCTGTTGCAATTTCTTTTCTGAAGTTTTGCTCACCTTCAGTGAGTCACAAAAATTCCATTTGCATCCCGCTGCTCCACTTCCCACATATCTCTTTACTAACTGAGCACTATATCCTTGCCTCGGCCCATTATTGTTTTCTCCTGCTCAATCAATGCCCTTTGTCCCTTCGTAACCTTGAATCAAGTTGTGTAGTTCCCTACTTCCACCTTTCTTCAAATTTTCAGCTTTTTGGTATTTTGTCCCTTTCTTCTGCAGCTTTTGTTAATCAAGTCAGGAGCACAACTTAATTATCTCTACTCTCATATGTAACTCCAGCTCCAGCTTATCATTTTAGAAACAGCAAGTCAGCACAACTCAATTATATGCACTCTCATGTGTAATTGTCAGGAACAATTCAACTTTGAAAAGTAATAAATTTTACATATTTGTTTCGTAATGGACAAGCTATATTTATTTTTACACTAAGAAGTTATAACAAACAAAAGAAAGAAAGGTTTCCACAATAGATCTCTAGCTTTGTGGTGTTTGTAAACATTCGACAGAGTAGAGAGTACCACTGTAGAATTTAGCATTGCCATTCCTTAAAACAGAAGCATCGTGTCGATTAATTCACAGTAAAGAAAGTTATGCCCATGTATATAATGGAAATCTTGTGATGGTGCAACAATCATGTATATATATTAGGCACATGGTAGATTACTCTTGGATAAGCAATGATAGCATGCAAAAACGGTACTCTTTAATCTTTAAGCGGAATGTTGCCCATCTGGATCCAGTGAGTGATGCGCCATAGAGAGGGCACTTCTAGTGCTTCAGGAGTAAATTTTTTAGCGTCAGCAGCAACCATTAGGAATATCACCTGCATTCCAGAAGAATTAAGAAAACAAATGCAAGTTTCATATATCTAAAAAAAGATCATTAGGTTAAGGAGACTCGAAAATAACATTTCTCTATATGTGTGATTTGTTAGAGTACAATGTTATAATTGTTCCTTCCACACAATGGGCAGTGGCTTCATACTCAATTGAATTTTAAGTACGAGCTCAATTCTCTAAAATTGGTATTTGTAATTATAAGAAGTAAAATATTAAGAAGAAAAGAACCAATGATTCCCACTTAAAATCCAAAGTACCCCAAGGATTAAAGTGGAATGCAGTTGTAAAAATTGTGGGATTACTATTTATGTGTTCCTTCGCTTGTCATGACTGTCCTCCCATTCTGCTATCTGCCTACTCATTCCTTTCGTAAGAGCAAATTAATTGTACACCCTTTGATCCAAGTATATACAGAATAGCAGTCTGGTTGTTTTGTTAATACATATGCAAAACCCATGGAAGCATAATTGAACATATAATAAAAGCCTATATGGTTGAAAATAACCCATAATTTGATTAATACACAGAGACTGGAAACTGAATTACTCTGAATAACAGAACATCTGCAAGTAAGAACTGAAGATCTCAATCAGTTTTTGGTTCCAAGCACACATAATTAAACATGTAAGATCCGGTGAAAGGAAATCGACCATCATAAAGAAATGCATCAGGTATATCAGCAGTCCATGATTACAATGTGTATCAGGTCCTTTTTTTTTGCTTCAGTAGCTGGCACTTCTGATCTCTCTTTAGAACTTGGGCGACTTGAAATGGTTATGCACTACAGGAACCCTCGTTGCTCGCCCTAACCATGCTTGCCACTGCTAGAAAAAAATGCGAACAAATGGTAAGCAATGAAACAAAATGAGAATGATGAAGAGATCAAAGAAGTGAAACATGAAGCAAACAAAATTGACTTCTACTCATTTATTTGCCCAAATGTAACTAATCTAAATGTAATACCCACTAATCTTTTTTGCTATCTATTTTTCAGATCACTCTGAACAGAAGTCCACTAAAATTTATGGGCAACTTAGCACTCACTGTAGATGATAGTGGTAAATATAACAGGATAGATTGTTGTTTTCTTGTGTCTTGTCAGATATAAAAAAGATTTCAAAATGAACCATCCACAGCAGAAAGAATTGCAGGTCACTGCTGCATCTCCATCGCCAGTCAATCAGCTCGTCCATTCTAGTAGAAGATATCTTCAAGGTCTTTTTAGGAATATCTAGAAGGTTTTCCAACTCGTAAGTTTTCAGCTTCTCGGCTAAATGTAAGATATCAACCATTACTCAGAACAGCAAGGTGCTTGCAACAAATGCAAGTATCAAATAAGGAGTAAAGCATACATCACATTTGAACTTCAAGTATATACATAAATAAAGCATCACAAAGTGCAGCCAGGTTGGCAAATAAAATTTCATTACTTTCAATCTAATGGAACCTATATCCACCTGACAACTTAAATCTTTAAATGGCAGCGGCAGTACAACATAGGCAGCTGAACTGATCGTAGAAGTCAAAACAATTGTAATTGTTGATTCATGACCGGACGGATAGTTACAACAACTGTTATGAACCTACCTAGTCATGCCATCTGCAGGGGATTAGGAAGACAAGGGGAAGGAGGAGATAATATTGCGAGAGAATATATTGATTCTTGCTTGCTCCCAAAGAATAAAATGCCTGCTCGTATATAGAGCTAACTTAACTTTGACCCGAAAGACATGGAAATAGTCGGAAGTATCAAACTCGGGCAAGATGCGTTATATGGTTACTGAGCTGAAATGTGTATATGAATTACAATTAGAGGCCCTCCTGTTGCAATAACTTCTGCATTAATTTATGCTTGGAAAATGTATGTCCGTACTGCAGTATTATGAGCTCAACGCATGAGACTACTGTACTGTAAATCTTGTCATGAGTGTAATCATGAAACTGTTCGAGGCAAAGTGCTGACCTTCTTCGATGGAGACAGAGAAACTGAAACCAATCTGGTGAGCAGGAAGTTCTCAGGCGTGAGTTCCCAGTGTATGGACCCATGAAGTGCAGACGTGGACGACGCTTTCAAAAACTCAATTAGACAATCTGCACTAGAGAACGACACCCAGCCTCCGATAGCGAGGGGGAACTCGCGCTTCTTGTGCCACGGCGACGACGACGACGCAGGGGGGCTGCAGCAGCTGGTCCAGCCTGGCACGGTGGCCGGCGCCGATGACCTCGTGGTTGTTGGCGACATAAAGCCACACCTGGCTCTCTGCCGTCATCTGCTGGAGCCGGAGCGCCGCGACGTGTCGCCCCAACAGAGCACGCCGGCCGCCTTGTCATCCTCCGCCGCGATGCCTCGGCCCGCCAAGGCCAGCTTCAAGGGCGACAAGGCATGTAGGAACGCTGGCGCGACCCCTCGCCCCACTCCTGGGCTCGGGCGAAGCGGACGCCCACGGCAAGCGCGCCGGCGGCGCGTGCCCGTCTGCTTATCGTCCTCCGCCGCGACGCCTCGGCCCGCCCCCGCCAAGGCTAGCTCCAAGGCCGACAAGGCGTGCAGGAACGCCGCCGCGACGCCTCGCCCCATTACTGGGCTCGGGCGGAGCGGACGCCGCGGCAAGCGCGCCGCTGCCCGTTTGTGAAGGCCGGCAGTGGATAAGGTGGGGCTGTGGTGGTGGTGCCGGGGTCCTTTTTGCAAAAAATGAATCATTATCTCAGGAAGAAACAGACTTTAAATTGTACTGCGGGTTAAATACTAAAAAAGGGAGGGGCTTTTTAGCAAAAATGCTAATGACGGACAAGCAGAAACCCAATTTGCTTTATTATTAGGTAGAGATTAGGTAGAGATAGAGAGGTAGAGATAACTCCTACTAAAGCATATGCTGCGTCAAAATAGCTTTCACCTGCCTCTACGATTCAGCAATGCCATAATTTTTTTAAAAACCTTGACTCCATCGTGAAAAGAAGACAAAATATACAGGGCCATGCCATAGATTAGTTTTCCCATTACCTGAGTCCATCGTTGAAAGAAGAAAAACATAATAGGGCTACAGACTCCCCTGCCCTCACGCATGCTGCCGCCGCCAGAATCCCATGGCTACAACTGACTCTCCAGCCCTCACGCACGCAGCCTCAGCTAGAAAATCAATCATAGGTCTTCGACGGAATCCAATCCTAACGCACGCCACTGCCATGCCCCCGTCGAGACTAGGCCTCCACCACGAGCATGGAGTAAACGGTCTCAAGTTCAGGCTATGAGCCACGTGCCCATGCCAAGATATTTTGACATTATCCTGGCCTATATGGGATCTCTGATGCACTGGTGGAAAAACAGGCTTCCGTCCAGCCCCATAAGTCGCGAAGCTGTAGGAACCGCGACTAATGGGACCTTTAGTCGCGGTTCTGGAGGTGAACCGCGACCAAAGGCCTGGGCCCAGGGCGCTCGGTGGCCAGCTGGCGCACGTGAGGGTCTTTAGTCGCAGTTGGCCAGGACAACCGTGACTAAAGGCCTTCGGGCACCTTTAGTCACGGTTTGCCAGGCCAACCGCAACTAAAGCCCCTCCCCTATATATACCCATCCAGCAGCCAACACTTAGCCATTTGGAGCCATTCTCTTCACAAGTGGGTGTAGGTTTGCTTTTGGTTCCTCTTATGCACATAAGGTGTTTGATGAAATGCCCCAAGAGCATGAAACAAACATGACATGAAGTGTTGGAGCCACACTCCTCGATCGCGGTTAGCAACTAGATGAACCTTTGATGTGTCATTGATAAAATATGCATGTGTGCAGTTCATTGTTTAATTTATATTGTTTGTAGCTAGTTAGTTTAACAAATGCATGATGGTTAATTATATATTTTATATTATAATAATGCAGATGAATCGGCAATGGATGTACGGTAACCGACTCTCCGGCGAGTTCACTACGGGTTTGAAAGATTTCCTCGTAGTGGCTAATGCGAACAAGCAGGGGGGTTTTGTTATCTGTCCATGTGTTATCTGTAAGAATCAGAAGGGTTACTCTTCCTCAAGAGATGTTCACATGCATCTGCTTCGGCACGGTTTCATGCCAAGCTATAATTGTTGGACCAAGCATGGAGAAAGAGGGGTTATAATGGAAGAAGATGAAGAAGGGGATGATTTCATCGATGAAAGCTATCTTGCTCATTTCGATGATACTTTCATGGAGGATGCTGAAGGTGAAGGGGAAGGTGAAGAAGAGGCACGTGATGATCCCGTTGATGATCTTGGTCGGACCATTGCTGATGCACGGAGACGCTGCAAAACTGAAAAGGAGAGGGAGAATTTGGATCGCATGTTAGAGGATCACAGAAAGGCGCTGTACCCCGGATGCGATGATGGTCTGAAAAAGCTGGGCTGCACACTGGATTTGCTGAAATGGAAGGCAGAGGTAGGTGTAGCTGACTCGGCATTTGAAAACTTGCTGAAAATGTTGAAGAATATGTTTCCAAAGGATAACGAGTTGCCCGCCAGTACGTACGAAGCAAAGAAGGTTGTCTGCCCTCTAGGTTTAGAGGTTCTGAAGATACATGCATGCATCAACGACTGCATCCTCTACCGCGGTGAATACGAGAATTTGAATGAATGCCCGGTATGCACTGCATTGCGTTATAAGATCAGAGGCGATGACCCTGGTGACGATGTTGAGGGCCAGAAACCCAGGAAGAGGGTTCCCGCCAAGGTGATGTGGTATGCTCCTATAATACCACGGTTGAAACGTCTGTTCAGGAACAAAGAGCATGCCAAGTTGTTGCGATGGCACAAAGAGGACCGTAAGTCGGACGGGGAGTTGAGACACACCGCAGATGGAACGCAATGGAGAAAGATCGACAGATGGTTCAAAGATTTTGCAGCTGAAGCAAGGAACATAAGATTTGCTCTAAGTACGGATGGCATGAATCCTTTTGGCGAGCAGAGCTCCAGCCATAGCACCTGGCCCGTGACTCTATGCATCTACAACCTTCCTCCTTGGTTGTGCATGAAGCGGAAGTTCATTATGATGCCAGTGCTCATCCAAGGTCCGAAGCAACCCGGCAACGACATCGATGTGTACCTAAGGCCATTAGTTGATGAACTTTTACAGCTGTGGGGTGGTGTCCGTGTGTGGGATGAGCACAAACAAGAGGAATTTGACCTACGAGCGTTGCTTTTCGTAACCATCAACGATTGGCCTGCTCTTAGTAACCTTTCGGGACTGTCAAATAAGGGATACAATGCATGCACGCACTGCTTACATGAGACTGAAAGTGTACATTTGCCAAATTGTAAGAAGAACGTGTACCTTGGGCATCGTCGATTTCTTCCGAAAATTCATCCAGTAAGAAAGAAGGGCAAGCATTACAACGGCAAGGCAGATCACCGGCCGAAGCCTGCGGAACGCACTCGTGCTGAGGTATTTGATATGGTCAAGGATTTGAAAGTCATCTTTGGAAAGGGTCCTGGCAGACAATCAGTTCCGAAGGGAGCTGACGGGCACGCAGCCATGTGGAAGAAGAAATCTATATTCTGGGAGCTAGAATATTGGAAAGTCCTAGATGTCCGCTCTGCAATCGACGTGATGCACGTTACGAAGAATATTTGCGTGAACCTCCTAAGCTTCTTGGGCGTGTATGGGAAGACAAATGATACAAAGGAAGCACGGCAAGACCAGCAACGTTTGAAAGACCCTGATGACCGGCATCCGGAATGGTTTCAAGGTCGTGCCAGCTACGCTCTGACCAAAGAAGAGAAGGTCATCTTTTTTGAATGCCTGAGCAGTATGAAGGTCCCGTCTGGATTCTCGTCCAATATAAAGGGAATAATAAACATGGCGGAGAAAAAGTTCCAAAACCTGAAGTCTCACGACTGCCACGTGATTATGACGCAATTGCTTCCGATTGCTTTGAGGGGGCTCCTGCCGGAAAATGTTCGAGTAGCCATTGTGAAGCTATGTGCATTCCTCAATGCAATCTCTCAGAAGGTAATCAATCCAGAAGTTCTACCACGGTTACAGAACGATGTGATCCAATGTCTTGTCAGTTTCGAGTTGGTGTTCCCGCCATCCTTCTTCAATATTATGACGCACCTCCTGGTTCACCTAGTCGAAGAGATTTTCGTTCTCGGTCCTGTATTTCTACACAATATGTTCCCCTTCGAGAGGTTCATGGGAGTATTAAAGAAATATGTTCGTAACCGTGCTAGGCCAGAAGGAAGCATCGCCAAGGGCTATGGAAATGAGGAGGTAATTGCGTTTTGTGTTGACTTTGTTCCTGACCTTAAGCCGATTGGTCTTCCTCGATCGCGGCACGAGGGGAGACTAAGTGGAAAAGGCACGATCGGAAGGAAATCAACGATATGTATGGACGGCCATTCTCTGACTGAAGCACACCACACTGTACTGACCAATTCCAGCTTGGTGGCTCCGTACTTTGAGAAACACAAGAATATTTTACGCTCGGACAACCCGGGGAAGCCTGAATCCTGGATTAGGAAGGCCCACATGGAGACTTTCGGCAGTTGGTTGAGAAAACATTTAATGAATAAATAAATAAATAAATATATTAATTAATTAATCAGTTAATTAAATTAATTAACTTAATTAATTGTGTTTAGTAAACCTAATTAAATAACTAATATAACTAATCTGTTAATTAATCTAATTAACTTGGTTAATTAGTTAACAGACAATTTAATTAATTCTGTTAATTCTAAAAATGATATAAAACTTTAAAAATTAATATAAAATAATCCGTAACTCGGATGAAAATACTTTGTACATGAAAGTTGCTCAGAACGATGAGGCGGATCCGGATACGCAGCCCGTTCGTCCGCCACACATCCCTAGCATAGCAAACACGTAACTTTCCCCTCCGGTTCATCTGTCCGAAAACGCGAATCACCGGGGATACTTTCCCGGATGTTTCCCCCTTTCGCCGGTACGACCTACTGCCGCGTTAGGGCACACCTAGCACCGCGTATTGCCAGGTTACGCTTTGTGATGCTTTGATTGCTCTGTTATTTATTGTGTTCCCCCTCCGTTACTTCTTTCCGTAGACCCCGAGACTGCCGGCGACCCCAAGTTCGACTACGGAGCACCCGTCTCGCGCTCTACCGCGACACCCTCTCCCACCCCTTCCTCGCCCCTCCTTTTGCCACCGCCCTTTCGCCACCGCCACCGCCACCGCCCCCCTTCTTCACTTAATTAATTTGTTTTTACTACATGTTTTCAGGACTGACATAATGGCGGACGATAGAGCTGACCCGATTATGGACAACTATGATCCGGACGGTGAAGCACATATGTTCGGCATCATAAACGGCGATATTCAATATGTGCCGACCGGAGAAGAAGAAGATGATATCTCTTCTTATCTGAACCTTGACGGTGAAGATGAAGGGCGCCGTCAGCAAGATGATGCCGAACAAACGTCGATAAACGACGATCTTCAAATGGAAGTAGCAACCACCTCCGGCGCCGAGGTATATATATACATTGAGCCTCTGGTGATACAAACTAACTGATTTGAATAAATATGTGTGTACTAACGCGCGCGACTCTTTCTTATTTTAGCCCTCGGCCGGATCGTCGAAACAATCGAGTACGTCGTCAAAGCGTGGCGCAACCAAGATGATGAAACAAGGAGAAACATGCACCATCGAGGTTGTCGACAGTGCAACCGGCAGGCCGCTGGAGCCCCGCAAGAACGCCACCAAGTTTGTCAGCCAATGCGGAGCCATTGTTAGAGACAACGTCTCGATCACCGTCCAGGAGTGGAATGAGCCAAAGAAGGCACGAATTGATGGTTTCACTTTTGTCGATAAGAGAACAAAAAAAGATTGCTTCAAGAAGCTTATGGAACATTTCGTTCTACCTCCGGAATACAACAAATTCGATGAGGAGGGTAACAAGATTGAGGAAAACAAGGAGAGGAGGAGGCTAGTCAAACAGTTCGCTCTTCATAAGATGGCCGACACATTCCGGAAATTCAAGCAAAATCTAGCCCATGACTTTGTCAAGCAGAACAAGACTCCGGATTTCAAAGGACAATATGAGAAACTAAAACATGATTGGCCAGAATTTGTGAAGCAAAAGAAATCGGAGCAGTTCATTCAAATATCGAAAAAAAATAAGGAAAATGCGGCTAAGAAGGAGTACAATCATGTTATGGGGCCATGAGGGTATCGCATTTGGGTTCCTAGGTTGGAGAAGATGGAGAACGAGCTGAGGGCGCGAGGAATCCGTCCAGGTACGGAGGGATGGGACCCAAGGGCCAAAAGCTGGTGGTACGGGCATGGGGGAACGCTGAACCCGGAGACAGGGGAGTGTGTTTACCGGGGCAAATTAATTAAACCCACCCAAGCCCTTATTAACGCAATGAGGGATGCTCAACAGGGGAAGATCAAGTTCAACAGAGAGAACGACGCGCTGACAAAAGCCCTCGGGAATCCTAAACACGGAGGACGTGTACGAGGCATGGGGCACATTCCGTGGAAAATAGGGTTTCCCCAGAACGATGACCCGTACGGTTACAGAAGCCGTAAGAGAAAGATGGATCGGGAAGCAGATGTTGTGGCGCGGTTGGCATCGGAAATGGATGTGATGAAGAAAACCATGAGTGTACTAGTAGCCGAAAGAGATGCAGCTCGGGTGCAGCATGAAGATCATCCAGTGGATCTCGGAAGCCAGCAGCGGAGAAGCAGCGTGGCTTCCACGGAGGCCCCACCGGCTGGTGCAGATGCACCGACGATCGAAATTACTGCACCGGAGCCTCTGGTGGTCGAAATTACTGCACCGGAGCCTCTGGTGGTCGAAATTACTTCACCGGAGCCTCCTCGCTACCCCGTGGACGATATAAAGGAGATGAAAGAATGTCATCTGTATTATCCTATCGGGAACATGTCCATGAAGGTAGCCATCGGTAGTGCTTTACCATGTTTACCTGGAGCACTCCACCACAACAACCCCATTCAAGATGGCTATGCTCGTGTCACGGTGGAGGACATAGTCCAAGGGTTTGAGGACCTGGAGATTGACATTGCTACACCTGAAGGGGAGAAAAGACTTGGAGATGTCAAGCGCCATTTCATTCTATGGCAAAAGAAGTTTATCAAGTTTCCAGGCGAGGCGCCAAGGACAACAAGTCCACCCCCCTACGGTGGTGGTGGTGGCGGTGGCGGCGGTGGTGGTGGTGGTGGTGGTGGCGGTTCACCTACACCTCCGTCACGTCAGCCGACGCCGCCCCCCAGTCCACAACGTCCGGCGGGTGATCAGCCGCCGCCCCCCAGTCCTCGTCCGGCGGGTGATCAGACGCCGCCCCCCAATCCACCTCCGGCAAAGAAGCAGAAGCAGTCCTGGATTATTAACCCGGACCCTTATGTACCTAAGACCACAAAGGTACCGGAGCCATCACTGAAGCCTCTCCCCACAAGGCCTTGGGAACGTAGTGCCGAGGAAGTCGACGCGGGCGCGGCTGCTGATTTGGAGAAATGGAAGGCGGACTGCAAGAAGAAAAGAGAGCCCGAGCCCAAGCCAGTATTTTCTGATGAGCAAAAGAAGTGGGCTAAGTCATTTTTGAGCACACCGTCCCAAGCCGCGAAGAATCTGCCTAACGACTATGCACGTGAACTTCGCAGGCAGGCACTCATGTTCAAGGAGAACAAAGAGCGGGAGAAGGCCGAAAGTAAAAAAAGCGGAAAACAAGTTGCCCAGCTCGGGGAACAAAGTAAACAATCGATTGCCCCGCTTATAGTGGAAGCCTTCTGTCCGGATGCCCCCGAGATCATACAAGCTGCGGCAGCACAGGGATTGACTGTAACGAGTGCCAGAGAACAAGCGGCCAACTTAGGTATTACTCTTCGTGAACTGTTAGGCCTTGATGAGGCGCCAGTGAAGGAGGTAGTAATTACATATGTCAAGAATGGGCCTCTCGTCGAGCCTGCGCAGGAAAAGGATCTACCTCCACAAATGAAAGGTCTGCTAAAATGGTACAAGGGTTACATAAAAAATAAAAACGCCAAAGAATATATTTATGCGGAAGTTAGACATGAGCATCACTTCAAACATTACTATGTACAAATTGAACTGAGTGAATTGTTCCAGCTTTTCAATCTGCGCGAGCTCGATAAATCTATCATCAGTTGCTACGTTCTGTAAGTGATTTATTAATTTCTACCCCATCTCGTTCATATTGCCTGCACTATATATATGTCCTAACTATATTGTTGTGTCCGCTATTATACATGCAGAATGAAGATTAAGGAATGTAGAGTAAGGAACATCCATGATGTTGGGTTCATTGACCCACACATCGTTAATGGACATGTGTTGGAGCGTCACCCCGCCGACGTGGAGGCAGACCTGTGGCACTTTCTTACAAAGCAGGAACTCAAAAGTGATATTCTATTTCCTTACCATTTTGAGTGAGTGTTTCTGTCTTGAGCACATTCTCTTTTGTTTACTCCATGCATGGTATGTGGCCGGCTAATCGATGAGTTATGCATGACGTACTGTGCATGTATCGTGTCCGCAGGTTCCACTGGATTCTGCTAGTAATTAAAGTTAACACCTCAGAATGTCTCGTCCACGACTCTGTGAATATGGATCCAAAGCTTTGGGGCGGCATGAGAAGAATGCTGCAGAAGTAATTATTTTCATTCATTTGCGCTCTATATCGATCGGCCTATTTCGTTCATTTCCTAATATCAAGTAACTAATTAATAACTCTCTTGTTCATTTAATTTTCTTTGCCTCGTAGGGTTTGGAGACGGTTCGTAGATACAAAGGTCGGTGAATTCAAAAAAGAGCTAGAATTCAAAATGTTAAAGGCTAAGAATGCTGGCGATATTCAGCCACCGGAGACCAATCTATGTGGATACTATGTCTGTGAGATGATCCGGAGATACACCTCTGAGCGGGTTCCGAGTGATACCAATGCTCAGAGGAATAACCTCCGGTGGATGCTTAGTCCAGAAGCTCGCTTCCGACCACTTCAAGAGGAACTAGCTGGATGGTTCAGCAGGGAAGTCCTCCATCCTAAAGGAGAACACTATTACGAGGACGTAGAACTTTATATGCATTAAATCATGTATGGAAACTTGTTCAAAATTGTATATGGTCATCCGATGATATTGAATATATATTGTATATTCCTCTTGAATTCTTTTTGGTTCTAATTTCAAATTTATTTGAAATTGTACATTCATATGCATGTATGTAGTACCGTAGAATATATGAAACTCCTTCAAAATTAAAATAAAGCACAAAAGAAATAAAACAATACAAATTAAACAGAAAACAGGTTTGGGGGGGGGGGGCTAAAACCCTAAACCTGTGGTGGCCTTTAGTCGCGGTTGGCCAGAAGAACCGCGACTAAAGGTCCTCCGCCCCGACGGCCGCCTGGCGCCCACGTGGACGGGCAGTTAGTCGCGGTTCTTAAGCAGCCGCGACTAAAGGTGGGGGGCTTTAGTCGCGCTTATTTGGTCGCGGTTGCGCAACCGCGACTAATGGCAGTTGCGAACCGCGACCAAAGGCCTTTTTTCCACCAGTGATGCTAACATCTTCCTTTGGCTATTTTTGATAGAGGATGATCCTATCTACCAGGTTGTTGCATCTGTGCAGCCCTAAGAAATTGCTCGATGGAGCACTGATCGTGGCTACAAGCACCTTAGCTAGATGCTTGATTCCTTCAGATCTGCAAGTTCTCCCATATGCATGTTGTGGGTGAATCTGCGTACCTTTGAAATCCATGGCTGGAGGAGGCAGCGACCACATATTAAAATTTTCATGACATGGACTTCATCCTTCCTTGCAAGTCATAGAACTGGAATTTGGATTGCAAAGGACCTGTAAGAACCACGATGGTTACTAAATGCATTGGTTTGTGAATTTTTTGTTCCGTGCTTCAAATTTTTGCTTCTCACCTTTGGTTGTGTGATGCTAAGAATTGTCAAAGAATTGCAGCAAACAGAAGAATCAATCATGGATGAAGATGAATAATGCTATACTGTATCTAACAGTCAAGGTAAGTTGCTGCAGTTAGCTCCTAGGAGACAAGTTAATTACTACTAACAACATTAACACTCTACGGAAGATTTGTCTCACACCTCAGCTACATGCTTCATTACCATAAATTTGCCAGTTCTCCCATAAACCGAGATAGATGGATGTGTGCTGCAGGTATAGTTTCTCCTTATACACGCACATGTAATTGTGTGTTATGTTTCGATGCAGTGTCAACCTACAGTACTACACAACTCGCATGTTTGTGCATAAACAAAAATTTCATGTTCAGTGCAAGTCGGGTATAATCAACATGTTTATTTTGTCACGTTATAACTAAATAATGGGCAAGAAAGAAGAAGAGGCACTAACAAAAAAATAATCATTTGTGGGTAACAGATGGATATCTCTCTCCATTGAATTTTGTTGTCCAGACTTTTATTCTGGTCAAACTCTTTGGCTCTGCCCCATTGCAGACCATGGCAAACTATTGTTTCTCAAGGTCCCACTTAATTATTCTTTAATTGTAGATTGCAAGTGATTTAATTTCCTCCAATGCAGTAGTTAATATATAGGAGAATATCCATATTTGAAAGTGAATCATAGGAAACTACAAATATGGGGTGAGGGGGGAATACAAGTCCTGAAGCTTTCCATCAGTCATCAATCAGATTAATCCGTACACACAAGATCTACATAGCATGTTGGATTTGTTGGTCTACAAAAGGTTTGATGTGCTTTATAACCTATGCATTAGTTAGTCCAAGAGGAGATTGCAACGCCAATACGGCCTACTAACACAGTGACGCCATAGGGTCTGCACAATATTTGTTTTCATCGGGTGCTACAAATTCATTGCTAAGCAGAGAGATCAATCCTTCCCTGCCATGTATGTGAATATTAACTTCCATGTCCCTGGCTTTTTAAAAAGGGGAAATGATTTCAAACTCCCAGATTACTACACTTGGACTGTAAATATATTTCCTTATTTAGAAAAGCTTAAAGTTTGTATCTGCATTTGAATTAACAGGGAGTATGCCATTCATTTGGATTTTAAACGATGTTGTTGCTAATATATCAAAGTGAGTCAAAATTCTTAGCAGGATTGTATGGGTGCCCGATATGAACCTACATGTTCTTATAGTAGTAGTAGCTTTGACCAAATCACCAAAAGAACGGGCACCATCCTGCAGTGTGAGTGTAGATTAGCATTTATTTGAAGTGCCATTATGCTGGCCTTTCAAGATATGGTTTATTCGGATTTCAGTTTCAGAATTCAACAAAAAAACTAAAATCCCAGCGTTATCCCTAAAAAAATCCAGTGTTATGAAAACATATATAAGAAAGGCTATGCATCTAGGAACATGCAATGCCCCTTTTGAATAATCATTATAATCATTAGATCACTAAACTATTAGCAGAAGGATGTAAGTTTAGCCTAACAGAAAAGGATCGCTAAGTAAGTTTATGCTTCCAAGCACAGAGAGAAGGACATGATCAACAATGGCAAAAGCAAATATTTACTTCGTAGTAAATAACCTGATATAGTTAAACTGTACACTGAGATGTAGAAACTTAACTCTACTGTCTCCGGTGCAGGCTACAAAAAACTTAAAATCCCTATGCTCTCTTGGTGATGAGGCTCTATTTCTGTTGCAATTTCTTTTCTGAAGTTTTGCTCACCTTCAGTGAGTCACAAAAATTCCATTTGCATCCCGCTGCTCCACTTCCCACATATCTCTTTACTAACTGAGCACTATATCCTTGCCTCGGCCCGTTATTGTTTTCTCCTGCTCAATCAATGCGCCTTTTCCCTTCGTAACCTTTAATCAAGTTGTGTAGTTCCCTACATCCACCTTTCTTCAAATTTTCAGCTTTTTGGTATTTTGTCCCTTTCTTATGCAGCTTTTGTTAATCAAGTCAGGAGCACAACTTAATTATCTCTACTCTCATATGTAACTCCAGCTCCATCTTATCATTTTAGAAACAGCAAGTCAGCACAACTCAATTATATGCACTCTCATGTGTAATTGTCAGGAACAATTCAACTTTGGAAAGTAATAAATCTTACATATTTGTTTCGTAATGGACAAGCCATATTTATTTTTACACTAAGAAGTTATAACAAACAAAAGAAAGAAAGGTTTCCACAATAGATCTCTAGCTTTGTTGTGTTTGTAAACATTCGACAGAGTAGAGAGTACCACTGTAGAATTTAGCATTGCCATTCCTTAAAATTGAAGCATCGTGTCGATTAATTCACAGTAAAGAAAGTTATGCCCATGTATATAATGGAAATCTTGTGATGGTGCAACAATCATGTATATATATTAGGCACATGGTAGATTACTCTTGGATAAGCAATGATAGCATGCAAAAACTGTACTCTTTAATCTTGAAGCGGAATGTTGCCCATCTGGATCCAGTGAGTGATGCGCCATAGAGAGGGCACTTCTAGTGCTTCAGGAGTAATTTTTTTAGCGTCAGCAGCAACCATTAGGAATATCACCTGCATTGCAGAAGAATTAAGAAAACAAATGCAAGTTTCATATATCTAAAAAAAGATCAGTAGGTTAAGGAGACTCGAAAATAACATTTCTCTATATGTGTGATTTGTTAGAGTACAATGTTATAATTGTTTCTTTCACACAATGGGCAGTGGCTTCATACTCAATTGAATTTTAAGTACGAGCTCAATTCTCTAAAATTGGTATTTGTAATTATAAGAAGTAAAATATTAAGAAGAAAAGAACCAATGATTCCCACTTAAAATCCAAAGTACTCCAAGGATAAAAATGCATGTCCATACCAAATTAAAGTGGAATGCAGTTGTAAAAATCGTGGGATTACTATTTATGTGTTCCTTCGCTTGTCATGACTGTCCTCCCATTCTGCTAGCTGCCTACTCATTCCTTTCGTAAGAGCAAATTAATTGTACACCCTTTGATCCAAGTATATACAGAATAGCAGTCTGGTTGTTTTGTTAATACATATGCAAAACCCATGGAAGCATAACTGAACATATAATAAAAGCCTATATGGTTGAAAATAACCCATAATTTGATTAATACACAGAGACTGGAAACTGAATTACTCTGAATAACAGAACATCTGCAAGTAAGAACTGAAGATCTCAATCAGTTTTTGGTTCCAAGCACACATAATTAAACATGTAAGATCCGGTGAAAGGAAATCGACCATCATAAAGAAATGCATCAGGTATATCAGCAGTCCATGATTACAATGTGTATCAGGTCCTTTTTTTGCTTCAGTAGCTGGCACTTATGATCTCTCTTTAGAAGTTGGGCGACTTGAAATGGTTATGCACTACAGGAACCCTCGTTGCTCGCCCTAACCATGCTTGCCACTGCTAGAAATTTTTTCGAACAAATGGTAAGCAATGAAACAAAATGAGAATGATGAAGAGATCAAAGAAGTGAAACATCAAGCAAACAAAATTGACTTCTACTCATTTATTTGCCCAAATGTAACTAATCTAAATGTAATACCCACTAATCTTTTTTGCTATCTATTTTTCAGATCACTCTGAACAGAAGTCAACTAAAATTTATGGGCAACTTAGCACTCACTGTAGATGACAGTGGTAAATATAACAGGATATATATGTTGTTTTCTTGTGTCTTGTCAGATATAAAAAAGATTTCAAAATGAACCATCCAGAGCAGAAAGAATTGCAGGTCACTGCTGCATCTCCATCGCCAGTCAATCAGCTCGTCCAATCTAGTAGAAGATATCTTCAAGGTCTTTTTAGGTATATCTAGAAGGTTTTCCAACTCGTAAGTTTTCAGCTTCTCGGCTAAATGTAAGATATCAACCATTACTCAGAACAGCAAGGTGCTTGCGACAAATGCAAGTATCAAATAAGGAGTAAAGCATACATCACATATGAACTTTAAGTATATACATAAATAAAGCATCACAAAGTGCAGCCAGGTTGGCAAATAAAATTTCATTACTTTCAATCTAATGGAACCTATATCCACCTGACAACTTAAATCTTTAA
Organism: Triticum dicoccoides; assembly: GCF_002162155.2. NCBI lineage: Eukaryota > Viridiplantae > Streptophyta > Magnoliopsida > Poales > Poaceae > Triticum > Triticum dicoccoides. The sequence goes on along the minus strand of NC_041381.1, from coordinate 108,628,420 downwards.
ATGGCAGCGGCAGTACAACATAGGCGGCTGAACTGATCGTAGAAGTCAAAACAATTGTAATTGTTGATTCATGACCGGACTGATAGTTACAACAACTGTTATGAACCTACCTAGTCATGCCATCTGCAGGGGATTAGGAAGACAAGGGGAAGGAGGAGATAATATTGCGAGAGAATATATTGATTCTTGCTTGCTCCCAAAGAATAAAATGCCTGCTCGTATATAGAGCTAACTTAACTTTGACCCGAAAGACATGGAAATAGTCGGAAGTATCAAACTCGGGCAAGATGCGTTATATGGTTATTGAGCTGAAATGTGTATATGAATTACAATTAGAGGCCCTCCTGTTGCAATAACTTCTGCATTAATTTATGCTTGGAAAATGTATGTCCGTACTGCAGTATTATGAGCTCAACGCATGAGACTACCGTACTGTAAATCTTGTCATGAGTGTAATCATGAAACTGTTCGAGGCAAAGTGCTGACCTTCTTCGATGGAGACAGAGAAACTGAAACCAATCTGGTGAGCAGGAAGTTCTCAGGCGTGAGTTCCCAGTGTATGGACCCATGAAGTGCAGACGTGGACGACGCTTTCAAAAACTCAATTAGACAATCTGCACTAGAGAACGACACCCAGCCTCCGATAGCGAGGGGGAACTCGCGCTTCTTGTGCCACGGCGACGGCGACGACGCAGGGGGGCTGCAGCAGCTGGTCCAGCCTGGCACGGTGGCCGGCGCCGATGACCTCGTGGCTGTTGGCGACACAAAGCCACACCTGGCTCTCTGCCGTCATCTGCTGGAGCCGGAGCGCCGCGACGCGTCGCCCCAACAGAGCACGCCGACCGCCTTGTCGTCCTCCGCCGCGACGCCTCGGCCCGCCAAGGCCAGCTTCAAGGGCGACAAGGCATATAGGAACGCCGGCGCGACCCCTCGCCCCACTCCTGGGCTCGGGCGAAGCGGACGCCCACGGCAAGCGCGCCGGCGGCGCGTGCCCGTCTGCTTATCGTCCTCCGCCGCGACGCCTCGGCCCGCCCCCGCCAAGGCTAGCTCCAAGGCCGACAAGGCGTGCAGGAAAGCCGCCGCGACGCCTCGCCCCATTACTGGGCTCGGGCGGAGCGGACGCCGCGGCAAGCGCGCCGTTGCCCGTTTGTGAAGGCCGGCAGTGGATAAGGCGGGGCTGTGGTGGTGGTGCCGGGGTCCTTTTTGCAAAAAATGAATCATTAACTCAGGAAGAAACAGACTTTAAATTGTACTGCGGGTTAAATACTAAAAAAGGGAGGGGCTTTTTAGCAAAAATGCTAATGACGGACAAGCAGAAACCCAATTTGCTTTATTATTAGATAGAGATTAGGTAGAGATAGAGAGGTAGAGATAACTCCTACTAAAGCATATGCTGCGTCAAAATAGCTTTCACCTGCCTCTACGATTCAGCAATGCCATAATTTTTTTAAAAACCTTGACTCCATCGTGACAAGAAGACAAAATATACAGGGCCATGCCATAGATTAGTTTTCCCATTACCTGAGTCCATCGTAGAAAGAAGAAAAACATAATAGGGCTACAGACTCCCCTGCCCTCACGCATGCTGCCGCCGCCAGAATCCCATGGCTACAACCGACTCTCCAGCCCTCACGCACGCAGCCTCAGCTAGAAAATCAATCATAGGTCTTCGACGGAATCCAATCCTAACGCACGCCACTGCCATGCCCCCGTCGAAACTAGGCCTCCACCACGAGCATGGAGTAAACGGTCTCAAGTTCAGGCTATGAGCCACGTGCCCATGCCAAGATATTTTGACATTATCCTGGCCTATATGGGATCTCTGATGCTGACATCTTCCTTTGGCTATTTTTGATAGAGGATGATCCTATCTACCAGGTTGTTGCATCTGTGCAGCCCTAAGAAATTGCTCGATGGAGCACTGATCGTGGCTACAAGCACCTTAGCTAGATGCTTGATTCCTTCAGATCTGCAAGTTCTCCCATATGCATGTTGTAGGTGAATCTGCGTACCTTTGAAATCCATGGCTGGAGGAGGCAGCGACCACATATTAAAATTTTCATGACATGGATTTCATCCTTCCTTGCAAGTCATAGAACTGGAATTTGGATTGCGAAGGACCTGTAAGAACCACGATGGTTACTAAATGCATTGGTTTGTGAATTTTTGTTCCGTGCTTCAAATTTTTGCTTCTCACCTTTGGTTGTGTGATGCTAAGAATTGTCAAAGAATTGCAGCAAACAGAAGAATCAATCATGGATGAAGATGAATAATGCTATACTGTATCTAACAATCAAGGTAAGTTGCTGCAGTTAGCTCCTAGGAGACAAGTTAATTACTACTAACAACATTAACACTCTACGGAAGATTTGTCTCACACCTCAGCTACATGCTTCATTACCATAAATTTGCCAGTTCTCCCATAAACCGAGATAGATGGATGTGTGCTGCAGGTATAGTTTCTACTTATGCACGCACATGTAATTGTGTGTTATGTTTCGATGCAGTGTCAATAGATGGATGTGTGCTGCAGGTATAGTTTCTCCTCATACACGCACATGTAATTGTGTGTTATGTTTCGATGCAGTGTCAACCTACGGTACTACACAACTCACATGTTTGTGCATAAACAAAAATTTCATGTTCAGTGCAAGTCGGGTATAATCAACATGTTTATTTTGTCACGTTATAACTAAATAATGGGCAAGAAAGAAGAAGAAGCACTAACAAAAAAATAATCATTTGTGGGTAACAGATGGATATCTCTCTCCATTGAATTTTGTTGTCCAGACTTTTATTCTGGTCAAACTCTTTGGCTCTGCCCCATTGCAGACCATGGCAAACTATTGTTTCTCAAGGTCCCACTTAATTATTCTTTAATTGTAGATTGCAAGTGATTTAATTTCCTCCAATGCAGTAGTTAATATATAAGAGAATACCCAGATTTGAAAGTGAATCATAGGAAACTACAGATATGGGGTGAGGGGGGAATACAAGTCCTGAAGCTTTCCATCAGTCATCAATCAGATTAATCCGTACACACAAGATCTACATAGCATGTTGGATTTGTTGGTCTACAAAAGGTTTGATGTGCTTTATAACCTATGCATTAGTTAGTCCAAGAGGAGATTGCAACGCCAATACGGCCTACTAACACAATGACGCCATAGGGTCTGCACAATATTTGTTTTCATGGGGTGCTACAAATTCATTGCTAAGCAGAGAGATCAATCCTTCCCTGCCATGTATGTGAATATTAACTTCAATGTCCCTGGCTTTTTAAAAAGGGGAAATAATTTCAAACTCCCAGATTACTACACTTGGACTGTAAATATATTTCCTTATTTAGAAAAGCTTAAAGTTTGTATCTGCATTTGAATTAACAGGGAGTATGCCATTCGTTTGGATTTTAAACGATGTTGTTGCTAATATATCAAAGTGATTCAAAATTCTTAGCAAGATCGTATGGGTGCCCGATATGAACCTACATGTTCTTATAGCATGCAAAATATCTTTGCTTAGTAGTAGCTTTGACCAAATCACCAGAAGAACGGGCACCAGCCTGCAGTGTGACTGTAGATTAGCATTTATTTGAAGTGCCATTATGCTGGCCTTTCAAGATATGGTTTATTCGGATTTCATTTTCAGAATTCAACAAAAAAACTAAAATCCCAGTGTTATCCCTAAAGAAATCCAGTGTTACGAAAACATATATAAGAAAGGCTATGCATCTAGGAACATGCAACGTCCCTTTTGAATAATCATTACAATCATTAGATCACTAAACTATTAGCAGAAGGATGTAAGTTTAGCCTAACAGAAAAGGATCACTAAGTAAGTTTATGCTTCCAAGCACAGAGAGAAGGACATGATCAGCAATGGCAAAAGCAAATATTTACTACATAGTAAATAACCTGATATAGTTAAATTGTACACTGAGATGTAGAAACTTAACTCTACAGTCTCCGGTGCAGGCTACAAAAAACTTAAAATCCCTATGTTCTCTTGGTGATGAGGCTCTACTTCTGTTGCAATTTCTTTTCTGAAGTTTTGCTCACCTTCAGTGAGTCACAAAAATTCCATTTGCATCCCACTGCTCCACTTCCCACATATCTCTTTACTAACTGAGCACTATATCCTTGCCTCGGCCCATTATTGTTTTCTCCTGCTCAATCAATGCCCTTTGTCCCTTCGTAACCTTGAATCAAGTTGTGTAGTTCCCTACTTCCACCTTTCTTCAAATTTTCAGCTTTTTGGTATTTTGTCCCTTTCTTCTGCAGCTTTTGTTAATCAAGCCAGGAGCACAACTAAATTATCTCTACTCTCATATGTAACTCCAGCTCCAGCTTATCATTTTAGAAACAGCAAGTCAGTACAACTCAATTATATGCACTCTCATGTGTAATTGTCAGGAACAATTCAACTTTGAAAAGTAATAAATCTTACATATTTGTTTCATAATGGACAAGCCATATTTATTTTTACACTAAGAAGTTATAACAAACAAAAGAAAGAAAGGTTTCCACAATAGATCTCTAGCTTTGTGGTGTTTGTAAACATTCGACAGAGTAGAGAGTACCACTGTAGAATTTAGCATTGCCATTCCTTAAAACAGAAGCATCATGTCGATTAATTCACAGTAAAGAAAGTTATGGCCATGTATATAATGGAAATCTTGTGATGGTGCAACAATCATGTATATATATTAGGCACATGGTAGATTACTCTTGGATAAGCAATGATAGCATGCAAAAACTGTACTCTTTAATCTTGAAGCGGAATGTTGCCCATCTGGATCCAGTGAGTGATGCGCCATAGAGAGGGCACTTCTAGTGCTTCAGGAGTAATTTTTTTAGCGTCAGCAGCAACCATTAGGAATATCACCTGCATTGCAGAAGAATTAAGAAAACAAATGCAAGTTTCATATATCTAAAAAAAGATCAGTAGGTTAAGGAGACTCGAAAATAACATTTCTCTATATGTGTGATTTGTTAGAGTACAATGTTATAATTGTTTCTTTCACACAATGGGCAGTGGCTTCATACTCAATTGAATTTTAAGTACGAGCTCAATTCTCTAAAATTGGTATTTGTAATTATAAGAAGTAAAATATTAAGAAGAAAAGAACCAATGATTCCCACTTAAAATCCAAAGTACTCCAAGGATAAAAATGCATGTCCATACCAAATTAAAGTGGAATGGAGTTGTAAAAATTGTGGGATTACTATTTATGTGTTCCTTCGCTTGTCATGATTGTCCTCCCATTCTGCTAGCTGCCTACTCATTCCTTTCGTAAGAGCAAATTAATTGTACACCCTTTGATCCAAGTATATACAGAATAGCAGTCTGGTTGTTTTGTTAATACATATGCAAAACCAATGGAAGCATAACTGAACATATAATAAAAGCCTATATGGTTGAAAATAACCCATAATTTGATTAATACACAGAGACTGGAAACTGAATTACTCTGAATAACAGAACATCTGCAAGTAAGAACTGAAGATCTCAATCAGTTTTTGGTTCCGAGCACACATAATTAAACATGTAAGATCCGGTGAAAGGAAATCGACCATCATGAAGAAATGCATCAGGTATATCAGCAGTCCATGATTACAATGTGTATCAGGTCCTTTTTTTTGCTTCAGTAGCTGGCACTTCTGATCTCTCTTTAGAACTTGGGCGACTTGAAATGGTTATGCACTACAGGAACCCTCGTTGCTCGCCCTAACCATGCTTGCCACTGCTAGAATTTTTTTCGAACAAATGGTAAGCAATGAAACAAAATGAGAATGATGAAGAGATCAAAGAAGTGAAACATCAAGCAAACAAAATTGACTTCTACTCATTTATTTGCCCAAATGTAACTAATCTAAATGTAATACCCACTAATCTTTTATGCTATCGATTTTTCAGATCACTCTGAACAGAAGTCAACTAAAATTTATGGGCAACTTAGCACTCACTGTAGATGATAGTGGTAAATATAACAGGATAGATATGTTGTTTTCTTGTGTCTTGTCAGATATAAAAAAGATTTCAAAATGAACCATCCAGAGCAGAAAGAATTGCAGGTCACTGCTGCATCTCCATCGCCAGTCAATCAGCTCGTCCAGTCTAGTAGAAGATATCTTCAAGGTCTTTTTAGGTATATCTAGAAGGTTTTCCAACTCGTAAGTTTTCAGCTTCTCGGCTAAATGTAAGATATCAACCATTACTCAGAACAACAAGGTGCTTGCGACAAATGCAAGTATCAAATAAGGAGTAAAGCATACATCACATTTGAACTTTAAGTATATACATAAATAAAGCATCACAAAGTGCAGCCAGGTTGGCAAATAAAATTTCATTACTTTCAATCTAATGGAACCTATATCCACCTGACAACTTAAATCTTTAAATGGCAGCGGCAGTACAACATAGGCGGCTGAACTGATCATAGAAGCCAAAACAATTGTAATTGTTGATTCATGACCGGACGGATAGTTGCAACAACTGTTATGAACCTAGCTAGTCATGCCATCTGCAGGGGATTAGGAAGACAAGGGGAAGGAGGAGATAATATTGCGAGAGAATATATTGATTCTTGCTTGCTCCCAAAGAATAAAATGCCTGCTCGTATATAGAGCTAACTTAACTTTGACCCGAAAGACATGGAGATAGTCGGAAGTATCAAGCTCGGGCAAGATGCGTTATATGGTTATTGAGCTGAAATGTGTATATGAATTACAATTAGAGGCTCTCCTGTTGCAATAACTTCTGCATTAATTTATGCTTGGAAAATGTATGTCCGTACTGCAGTATTATGAGCTCAACGCATGAGACTACTGTACTGTAAATCATGTCATGAGTGTAATCATGAAACTGTTCGAGGCCAAGTGCTGACCTTCTTCGATGGAGACAGAGAAACTGAAACCAATCTGGTGAGCAGGAAGTTCTCAGGCGTGAGTTCCCAGTGTATGGACCCATGAAGTGCAGACGTGGACGACGCTTTCAGAAACTCAATTAGACAATCTGCACTAGAGAACGACACCCAGCCTCCGATAGCGAGGGGGAACTCGCGCTTCTTGTGCCACGGAGACGGCGACGGCGCAGGGGGGCTGCAGCAGCTGGTCCAGCCTGGCACGGTGGCCGGCGCGGATGACCTCGTGGCTGTTGGCGACACAAAGCCACACCTGGCTCTCTGCCGTCATCTGCTGGAGCCAGAGCGCCGCGACGCGTCGCCCCAACAGAGCACGCCGGCCGCCTTGTCGTCCTCCGCCGCGACGCCTCGGCCCGCCAAGGCCAGCTTCAAGGGCGACAAGGCGTGTAGGAACGCCGGCGCGTCCCCTCGCCCCACTCCTGGGCTCGGGCGAAGCGGACGCCCACGGCAAGCGCGCCGGTGGCGCGTGCCCGTCTGCTTAGCGTCCTCCGCCGCGACGCCTCGGCCCGCCCCCGCCAAGGCTAGATCCAAGGCCGACAAGGCGTGCAGGAACGCCGCCGCGACGCCTCGCCCCATTACTGGGCTCGGGCGGAGCGGACGCCGCGGCAAGCGCGCCGCTGCCCGTTTGTGAAGGCCGGCAGTGGATAAGGCGGGGCTGTGGTGGTGGTGCCGGGGTCCTTTTTGCAAAAAACGAATCATTATCTCAGGAAGAAACATACTTTAAATTATACTGCGGGTTAAATACTAAAAAAGGGAGGGGCTTTTTAGAAAAAATACTAATGACGGACAAGCAGAAACCCAATTTGCTTTATTATTAGGTAGAGATTAGGTAGAGATAGAGAGGTAGAGATAACTCCTACTAAAGCATATGATGCGTCAAAATAGCTTTCACCTGCCTCTACGATTCAGCAATGCCATAATTTTTTTAAAAACCTTGACTCCATCGTGAGAAGAAGACAAGATATACAGGGCCATGCCATAGATTAGTTTTCCCATTACCTGAGTCCATCGTTGAAAGAAGAAAAACATAATAGGGCTACAGACTCCCCTGCCCTCACGCATGCTGCCACCGCCAGAATCCCATGGCTACAACCGACTCTCCAGCCCTCAAGCACGCAGCCTCAGCTAGAAAATCAATCATAGGTCTTCGACGGAATCCAATCCTAACGCACGCCACTGCCATGCCCCCGTCGAGACTAGGCCTCCACCACGAGCATGGAGTAAACGGTCTCAAGTTCAGGCTATGAGCCACGTGCCCATGCCAAGATATTTTGACATTATCCTGGCCTATATGGGATCTCTGATGCTGACATCTTCCTTTGGCTATTTTTGATAGAGGATGATCCTATCTACCAGGTTGTTGCATCTGTGCAGCCCGAAGAAATTGCTCGATGGAGCACTGATCGTGGCTACAAGCACCTTAGCTAGATGCTTGATTCCTTCAGATCTGCAAGTTCTCCCATATGCATGTTGTAGGTGAATCTGCGTACCTTTGAAATCCATGGCTGGAGGAGGCAGCGACCACATATTAAAATTTTCATGACATGGACTTCATCCTTCCTTGCAAGTCATAGAACTGGAATTTGGATTGCAAAGGACCTGTAAGAACCACGATGGTTACTAAATGCATTGGTTTGTGAATTTTTTGTTCCGTGCTTCAAATTTTTGCTTCTCACCTTTGGTTGTGTGATGCTAAGAATTGTCAAAGAATTGCAGCAAACAGAAGAATCAATCATGGATGAAGATGAATAATGCTATACTGTATCTAACAATCAAGGTAAGTTGCTGCAGTTAGCTCCTAGGAGACAAGTTAATTACTACTAACAACATTAACACTCTACGGAAGATTTGTCTCACACCTCAGCTACATGCTTCATTACCATAAATTTGCCAGTTCTCCCATAAACCGAGATAGATGGATGTGTGCTGCAGGTATAGTTTCTCCTCATACACGCACATGTAATTGTGTGTTATGTTTCGATGCAGTGTCAACCTACAGTACTACACAACTCGCATGTTTGTGCATAAACAAAAATTTCATGTTCAGTGCAAGTCGGGTATAATCAGCATGTTTATTTTGTCACGTTATAACTAAATAATGGGCAAGAAAGAAGAAGAGGCACTAACAAAAAATAATCATTTGTGGGTAACAGATGGATATCTCTCTCCATTGAATTTTGTTGTCCAGACTTTTATTCTGGTCAAACTCTTTGGCTCTGCCCCATTGCAGACCATGGCAAACTATTGTTTCTCAAGGTCCCACTTAATTATTCTTTAATTGTAGATTGCAAGTGATTTAATTTCCTCCAATGCAGTAGTTAATATATAGGAGAATACCCAGATTTCAAAGTGAATCATAGGAAACTACAGATATGGGGTGAGGGGGGAATACAAGTCCTGAAGCTTTCCATCAGTCATCAATCAGATTAATCCGTACACACAAGATCTACATAGCATGTTGGATTTGTTGGTCTACAAAAGGTTTGATGTGCTTTATAACCTATGCATTAGTTAGTCCAAGAGGAGATTGCAATGCCAATACGGCCTACTAACACAATGACGCCATAGGGTCTGCACAATATTTGTTTTCATCGGTGCTACAAATTCATTGCTAAGCAGAGAGATCAATCCTTCCCTGCCATGTATGTGAATATTAACTTCAATGTCTCTGGCTTTTTAAAAAGGGGAAATAATTTCAAACTCCCAGATTACTACACTTGGACTGTAAATAAATTTCCTTATTTAGAAAAGCTTAAAGTTTGTATCTGCATTTGAATTAACAGGGAGTATGCCAGTCATTTGGATTTTAAACGATGTTGTTGCTAATATATCAAAGTGATTCAAAATTCTTAGCAGGATCGTATGGGTGCCCGATATGAACCTCATTGTTCTTATAGCATGCAAAATATCTTTGCTTAGTAGTAGCTTTGACCAAATCACCAGAAGAACGGGCGCCAGCCTGCAGTGTGAGTGTAGATTAGCATTTATTTGAAGTGCCATTATGCTGGCCTTTCAAGATATGGTTTATTTGGATTTCATTTTCAGAATTCAACAAAAAAACTAAAATCCCAGTGTTATCCCTAAAAAAATCCAGTGTTATGAAAACATATATAAGAAAGGCTATGCATCTAGGAACATGCAACGTCCCTTTTGAATAATCATTATAATCATTAGATCACTAAACTATTAGCAGAAGGATGTAAGTTTAGCCTAACAAAAAAGGATCGCTAAGTAAGTTTATGCTTCCAAGCACAGAGAGAAGGACATGATCAGCAATGGCAAAAGCAAATATTTACTACATAGTAAATAACCTGATATAGTTAAATTGTACACTGAGATGTAGAAACTTAACTCTACAGTCTCCGGTGCAGGCTACAAAAAACTTAAAATCCCTATGTTCTCTTGGTGATGAGGCTCTACTTCTGTTGCAATTTCTTTTCTGAAGTTTTGCTCACCTTCAGTGAGTCACAAAAATTCCATTTGCATCCCGCTGCTCCACTTCCCACATATCTCTTTACTAACTGAGCACTATATCCTTGCCTCGGCCCATTATTGTTTTCTCCTGCTCAATCAATGCCCTTTTTCCCTTCGTAATCTTGAATCAAGTTGTGTAGTTCCCTACTTCCACCTTTCTTCAAATTTTCAGCTTTTTGGTATTTTGTCCCTTTCTTCTGCAGCTTTTGTTAATCAAGTCAGGAGCACAACTTAATTATCTGTACTCTCATATGTAACTCCAGCTCCAGCTTATCATTTTAGAAACAACAAGTCAGCACAACTCAATTATATGCACTCTCATGTGTAATTGTCAGGAACAATTCAACTTTGAAAAGTAATAAATCTTACATATTTGTTTCGTAATGGACAAGCCATATTTATTTTTACACTAAGAAGTTATAACAAACAAAAGAAAGAAAGGTTTCCACAATAGATCTCTAGCTTTGTGGTGTTTGTAAACATTCGACAGAGTAGAGTGTACCACTGTAGAATTTAGCATTGCCATTCCTTAAAACAGAAGCATCGTGTCGATTAATTCACAGTAAAGAAAGTTATGGCCATGTATATAATGGAAATCTTGTGATGGTGCAACAATCATGTATATATATTAGTGGTAGGACTAGGGTTCCTACCGGCTCTACTGCGTAGGTTGTAGGGGCAAAGAGGAAGTGGACGCGGCGAGGAGCGGGCGCGCCGGCGGCAGGGCGCCGTCGCGGCTAGGGTTGAGGGCGGTGGCGGCTAGGTTGCGGCGGCTAGGGTTTCCGGCTCCTCTAGGAGCCGGGCAACAAAAGATAATAATAGTCTTTATTGCTTCCATCCAAAAGAGTCTTACAATCTATATTTATATCCTAGATAACTAGTAGAAGAATCAATCCTGAGATAACTTGCCTAATCTGAATAAAACTAAGGTAACTTGCGGGCCTAAGCCTGCCTGTTGGGCCTGCGGCAGCCATAGACCTGGCCGGTCATAACATCTCTCCCCGCCTGCGCAAACAGCTCGTCCTCGAGCTGAAAGTCTGGATAGTGTTGACGGAAATCCTCATGCTACTCCCAAGTCGCCTCTTCCTCCGGAAGGCCCGCCCACTGAATTAGGATGAACCAGACGCCACGACGGAGCTGAGCCTACAACACATTTGCTGGCTCTGGAAGAATGCGACCATCGGCGGTTGGAGGAAGCGTCGGAGGAGCCGCCGGTGGCTCGCCACGGAAAGGTTTGAGCAGCCCCACATGGAACACGTCGTGGATGCGGGCGTGGGCTGGAAGCTGAAGACGATAGGCCACCTTCCCAATGCGCTCCACGACAGGGATGCCCGGCGTAGCGAGGGCCAAGCTTGAGCTTTGCGCGCGGGTCCAGTGACTGCGTAGAGCGGTGGGAGAAGACGCAGCCACACCCAGTCACCCACTGCGAACTCCGCCTCGCGATGATGATCGTCGTAGTAGTGCTTGGCCGTCTGTTGGGCCTGAAGGAGACGCTGACGGACCTCAGCCAGCATCTCATCACGGGTGCGGATAAGGTCACCCGCTACTGCTGTCCGAGCCGTCTCCGGGTCGACCGGAAGTATAGGCGGGGGTGGTCGACCATAGACCACCTCAAATGGTGTCGCGCGCAGGGCGGAGTGATAAGAAGTGTTGTAGCAGTACTCCGCCCAAGATAGCCAGTCCACCCAAGCGCGAGGTCGATCACCTGTCACACAACGCAAATACATGGCAATGACCTTGTTAACCACCTCAGACTGACCGTTCGTCTAAGGATGGAACGCCGTACTCAGGCAGAGCTGGACACCCACCATCCTGAAGAGGTCGCGCCAGACATGGCCCGTGAAGATTGGGTCCCGATCACTGACGATCAACGTCGGGAACCCGTGTAGACAGACTATGCCGTCGAAGAAAGCCCGGGCCACGGATGCCGCTGTGTACGGATGGCCCAACGCGATGAAGTAGGCGTACTTAGAGAAGCGATCGACCACCGTGAGGATGACTCACTTGCCCCCTACCTTGGGAAGGCCCTCGATGAAGTCCAGGGAGATATCCGCCCAAACCTGAGACGGCACCTCCAAGGGCTGAAGGAGCCCCGCCGGTCTCAGGGTCTCTGTCTTGTTGCGCTGGCAAGTCTGACAAGACCGAACCCAGTCGCGGACCAGGGCACGATCGCCAAGGATGTAGAAGTCGGCGCGAAGACGATGGAGGGTTTTCTGCACACCCTCATGGCCCGCCGAGTGAGCGAGCTGCAACACCTGGTGACGGAGATCATCATGCGCCGGAACAAAGATCCGGCGTCCATGCAGGAGCAGTCCGTCAGAGAAGCGCGAGGGCTCCTCCAAGTCGCCGACCGCGAGCTGATGCTGAAGAAGTGCGGCGTCATCGGCCGTCGCAGTGGCGCGTCGAATGTCGGTGAAGAGACCGAACGATGGCCCGAAGCGGATGCACAGGGCCGTCCCGACGGACGCGTCGGCGGTTGGCGCGAGGTCGGAATCGCGACGGGATAGCGCGTCGGCCACGGTGTTAAGACGGCCCGGCCGATACTCGACGGAGAAGTCGAAGCCGAAGAGCTTGCTGATCCACTGGTGCTGCGGTACGGTCGACAGCCGTTGATCCAGCATGAACTTCAGGCTGTAGTGGTCCGTGCGAATGTGGAAGGTCCGCCCCCACAAGTATGGCCGCCAATGACGCACGGCCTGGACGAGGCCAATGAGCTCCCGCTCGTAAGCGGCCAACTTAAGATGGCGCGGAGCGAAAGGCCGGCTGAAGAAGGCGAGGGGCCCATCGCCCTGATGAAGTACGGCGCCGAACCTGGTGCCCGAGGTGTCACAGTCCACCACGAACGGACGGTCGAAGTCGGGCATCTGGAGGACGGGGCCCGTCGTGAGGGCCCCCTTGAGGGCCTCGAATGCCGTCGTCGCCTCAGCGTCCCAGGCGAAGGCGTCGCGGCGAAGCAACCGCGTGAGGGGCGCCGCGATGAGTCCGAACTCCCAGATAAATTTCCGGTAGTAGCCAGCGAGTCCGAGGAACCCGCGAAGAGCCCGCGTGAGTGAGGCGTCGGCCAGGCGGAGACGGCCGCCACCTTATCGGCGTCCATAGCCACTCCGTCGGCCGAGATGACATGGCCGAGGTAGGCGACGGTAGGTGTCCCGAACGAGCACTTTGAGCGCTTAAGGTGGAGGTGGTGCGCCCGAAGCTCGTTGAAGACGATGGCGACGTGCTGGAGATGTTCGGCCCAGGTGGCGCTGTAGATAAGAATGTCATCAAAGAAAACAAGCACAAACCGCCGTAAGTAGGGTCGAAGGACGTCGTTCATCAGGGCTTGGAAAGTCGCCGGGGCGTTGGCGAGGCCGAAAGGCATCACCAAGAACTCGAAGTGGCCATGGTGGGTGCGAAACGCCGTCTTGGCGATGTCGTCCGGATGCATGCGCACCTGATGATAGCCCGACCGAAGATCGAGCTTGGTGAAGAAGCGTGCCCCATGGAGCTCATCCAAGAGCTCGTCGACCACCGGTATAGGGAACTTGTCCTTGAGCGTGAGTGCGTTGAGGGCGCGGTAGTCGATGCAGAAGCGGCATGTGCCGTCGGACTTACGGACGAGAAGCACCGGCGCCGTGAAGGGTGACGTGGAGATCCGGATGATGCCTGCGGCGAGCATCAGGGCACACTGGCGCTCCAACTCATCCTTCTGCAGCTGGGGGTAGCGGTAGGGCCGTACCGCCACCGGAGTGGAGCCTGGTACGAGGTGAATATGATGTTCGTACACCCGGGCAGGCGGAAGACCCCGCGGAGCGTCGAAGAGGTCGTTGTGCTGCTCTAGAAGAGAATCCAGCAGGGGGTGCTCAGCCTCCGAGGACGCGGCAGCCAGCTGAAGATGTGGCACGGCAGCCGCGGCGCCCCCAATGCCCTCCCACCGGATGCGGCGTCCCTGCCGCCAGAATGTCATCATGAGTGCGTCGAAATCCCATAGGATGGGGCCGAGGGTCCGGAGAAAGTCCACCCCGAGGATGAAGTCGAAGCAGCCGAGATCGATCCCTGCACAAGTGATGGAAAAGTGTTCGTCGCCGATGGAGATGGGAACGTCGCGGGCTAGCCCATGGCACCGGAGGCGATCACTGTTCGCCACTATGATCCGCAGGCGCTCCCCGCCCGTCGTCGAGAGGGCTAGCCGACGCATGGTCGATTCGGGCAGAAAGTTGTGTGTGGAGCCCGTATCTAGCAGGGCCACCAGGTGCTCGCCATGGATCGTCACCGGCAGCAGCATGGTCTGCTCGCCCCGGATGCCGGCCAGGGCGTGAAGGGAGACGACGCACGCCGTCGCTGCGGAATCCGCGGCCGCGTCCTCGGGCGCCGCAGGCGGATGTAACGGATCGGGCGAGTCGTTCTCCTCGGTGTAGTCGACCGTCTCTAAATAAAAGAGGCGGGGGCAGACATGGGTCAGCGTATAGGGCTCATCACAGTTGAAGCAGAGACCCTGACGGCGACGCTCCTGCTGGTCGGCCGGTGACAGCCGACGGAAGGGCCGTGCGGCAGCCGGGGATGTGGCCGTCGCGGATGGGAGAGGCCGACCCGGGGCTGAGGAAGTCGGTGCTGGCCGACTGGGCTGGCGGCCACTCCGTCCGAGTGGCGGCTGCAGTGCCTGGGCCCGCTGCTCGAAGGCCCGGGCGTAGTACATGGCCGTCTGGAGATTGGGGGGATCCCGGAGCTCGATGTCCACGCGGATATGGTCCGGCAGACCGCCCACAAAGAGCTCGGCGCGCTGGGTCGCGGAGACGCCCGACGCGTGGCATGCCAGGGCCTGGAAGCGATCGGCGTAGTCCTGCACCGTAGATGTGAATGGTAAACGGCCGAGGGCCGCCAGTCGGCTCCCGCGGATAGGAGGCCCAAAACGGAGAAGACAGAGCTCCTGGAAGCGCTCCCACGGTGGCATGCCGCCCTCGTCCTGCTCGAGGGCGTAGTACCAGGTCTGTGCTGCGCCTCGAAGATGATAGGACGCGAGCCAGGTACGATCTGAAGCGAGTGTCCGCTGCCCTCGAAAGAACTGATCGCACAGGCTGAGCCAGTTGAGGGGGTCCTCCATGCCCTCGTAGGTGGCGAAGTCGAGTTTGGCGAACAGCGGCGGTGTCTGCTGCGGCCCGCCGTGCTGAGCAGGCGTGGGGGCTCGGAAGAGTGAAGCCGGAGGTGCCTGATCGGAGTAGTCCGGGTACTGGCCGGCGGGGCCGGATGGCCCGCCGAACTGCGGAAACGGAGTCGGCTCAACCGGGGTCGTGGTGTAGACTGGTGAAGGCGAAGACCCCGCCGCCCATGCTGGCAGGGGGGACGGGGACGGGGGAAACTGGACCTGATGGATCGGTAACCCGGTAGTCGAGGCCGCGCCCGAGGTGGTCCCGGCTGATGAGGGCGCGGAGAATGGCGGTGGACGCAGGCCCTGGGACGCCGTCGGCGGCAGCTGCTGGGCCGGCCATGCGGGGAACGACATCTGCTGAACCGGCCAGACGGTGGGCGGCAGCTGCTGCAGCTAGGAGGCGGCCGAGGTGGCTGGCGGCAAAGGCCAGAGGGGCGCCGCGGCCGGCGCTGGCCCGGATGCCAATCTCGCCTGGATCGGCCCGAACAGGGGCCCGCCGTACGTGGCCGCGCCCTGGTACGGTCCTGGTGGTGGCGCGAAGGGGCTCGCCCCGCCCCCGTACTGCGGCTGCTGCTGTAGGAGAAGACCAGGGGCGGCGATCGGGGCCGATGGCGGTTGAGCATATTGCTGGTGGAGCTGAAGCCCGTGGACGACGGTGACGAGGTGATGTAGCGTGGCGGCGAGCTGCTCCGGAGACAAGGCGGCCAGCGGTGGTGGTGGAGATGCGCCCGGAGACGCCGGTGCAGGTGGTGCCGAGGAGGAGACGGGACACGCCAGCGAGGTCCCGGCGGATGTGGTCGGCGCGGTGATGCTTGGCGCCGTCATCATGGGCGCGATGGTGCCGACGGGCAGCGGCGGCGGTGATGGCGGCATCGACATGATCACAACATGGTCTCTGAATACCAAATTGGTAGGACTAGGGTTCCTACCGGCTCTACTGCGTAGGTTGTAGGGGCAAAGAGGAAGTGGGCGCGGCGAGCAGCGGGCGCGCCGGCGGCAGGGCACCGTCGCCGCTAGGGTTGAGGGCGGTGGCGGCTAGGTTGCGGCGGCTAGGGTTTTCGGCTCCTCTAGGAGCCGGGCAACAAAAGATTATAATAGTCTTTATTGCTTCCATCCAAAAGAGTCTTACAATCTATATTTATATCCTAGATAACTTGTAGAAGAGTCAATCCTGAGATAACTTGCCTAATCTGAATAAAACTAAGGTAACTTGCTGGCCTAAGCCTGCCTGTTGGGCCTGCGGCGGCCATAGACCTGGCCGGTCATAACAATTAGGCACATGGTAGATTACTCTTGGATAAGCAATGATAGCATGCAAAAACTGTACTCTTTAATCTTGAAGCGGAATGTTGCCCATCTGGATCCAGTGAGTGATGCGCCATAGAGAGGGCACTTCTAGTGCTTCAGGAGTAATTTTTTTTAGCGTCAGCAGCAACCAAGGAATATCACCTGCATTGCAGAAGAATTAAGAAAACAAATGCAAGTTTCATATATCTAAAAAAAGATCAGTAGGTTAAGGAGACTCGAAAATAACATTTCTCTATATGTGTGATTTGTTAGAGTACAATGTTATAATTGTTTCTTTCACACAATGGGCAGTTGCTTCATACTCAATTGAATTTTAAGTACGAGCTCAATTCTCTAAAATTGGTATTTGTAATTATAAGAAGTAAAATATTAAGAAGAAAAGAACCAATGATTCCCACTTAAAATCCAAAGTACTCCAAGGATAAAAATGCATGTCCATACCAAATTAAAGTGGAATGCAGTTGTAAAAATTGTGGGATTACTATTTATGTGTTCGTTCGCTTGACATGATTGTCCTCCCATTCTGCTAGCTGCCTACTCATTCCTTTCATAAGAGCAAATTAATTGTACACCCTTTGATCCAAGTATATACATAATAGCAGTCTGGTTGTTTTGTTAATACATATGCAAAACCCATGGAAGCATAACTGAACATATAATAAAAGCCTATATGGTTGAAAATAACCCATAATTTGATTAATACACAGAGACTGGAAACTGAATTACTCTGAATAACAGAACATCTGCAAGTAAGAACTGAAGATCTCAATCAGTTTTTGGTTCCGAGCACACATAATTAAACATGTAAGATCCGGTGAAAGGAAATCGACCATCATGAAGAAATGCATCAGGTATATCAGCAGTCCATGATTACAATGTGTATCAGGTCCTTTTTTTTGCTTCAGTAGCTGGCACTTCTGATCTCTCTTTAGAACTTGGGCGACTTGAAATGGTTATGCACTACAGGAACCCTCGTTGCTCGCCCTAACCATGCTTGCCACTGCTAGAATTTTTTTCGAACAAATGGTAAGCAATGAAACAAAATGAGAATGATGAAGAGATCAAAGAAGTGAAACATCGAGCAAACAAAATTGACTTCTACTCATTTATTTGCCCAAATGTAACTAATCTAAATGTAATACCCACTAATCTTTTATGCTATCGATTTTTCAGATCACTCTGAACAGAAGTCAACTAAAATTTATGGGCAACTTAGCACTCACTGTAGATGATAGTGGTAAATATAACAGGATAGATATGTTGTTTTCTTGTGTCTTGTCAGATATAAAAAAGATTTCAAAATGAACCATCCAGAGCAGAAAGAATTGCAGGTCACTGCTGCATCTCCATCGCCAGTCAATCAGCTCGTCCAGTCTAGTAGAAGATATCTTCAAGGTCTTTTTAGGTATATCTAGAAGGTTTTCCAACTCGTAAGTTTTCAGCTTCTCGGCTAAATGTAAGATATCAACCATTACTCAGAACAGCAAGGTGCTTGCGACAAATGCAAGTATCAAATAAGGAGTAAAGCATACATCACATTTGAACTTTAAGTATATACATAAATAAAGCATCACAAAGTGCAGCCAGGTTGGCAAATAAAATTTCATTACTTTCAATCTAATGGAACCTATATCCACCTAACAACTTAAATCTTTAAATGGCAGCGGCAGTACAACATAGGCGGCTGAACTGATCGTAGAAGCCAAAACAATTGTAATTGTTGATTCATGACCGGACGGATAGTTGCAACAACTGTTATGAACCTAGCTAGTCATGCCATCTGCAGGGGATTAGGAAGATAAGGGGAAGGAGGAGATAATATTGCGAGAGAATATATTGATTCTTGCTTGCTCCCAAAGAATAAAATGCCTGCTCGTATATAGAGGTAACTTAACTTTGACCCGATAGACATGGAGATAGTCCGAAGTATCAAGCTCGGGCAAGATGCGTTATATGGTTATTGAGCTGAAATGTGTATATGAATTACAATTAGAGGCCCTCCTGTTGCAATAACTTCTTCATTAATTTATGCTTGGAAAATGTATGTCCGTATTGCAGTATTATTAGCTCAACGCATGAGACTACTGTACTGTAAATCATGTCATGAGTGTAATCATGAAACTGTGCGAGGCAAAGTGCTGACCTTCTTCGATGGAGACAGAGAAACTGAAACCAATCTGGTGAGCAGGAAGTTCTCTGGCGTGAGTTCCTAGTGTATGGACCCATGAAGTGCAGACGTGGACGACACTTTCAGAAACTCAATTAGACAATCTGCACTAGAGAACGACACCCAGCCTCCGACAGCGAGGGGGAACTCGCGCTTCTTGTGCCACGACTCAGGGTGGACGACACGAGCGGTCTTTCGGACCGGCTCGTGGCCCGCTCGGTCCGGGCCAGCTCGGTCCAAGCCCGATGGAAAAAACAGCCGGTCCGAGCTGCAGAATCTGGCCCGAAAGTTTGTCGGTCCGGTCCGGGCTTTCACCGAGCCAGCTCGCAGGACCGAGAAACCGAAGCATCGGCGTGGCGGGGGCGGCGGCACGGTGAGCACCGAGTGGGGCGTGGCTGGGGCGTGCGGGCGGCATGGCGGGGGCGTGGCGGGGCTGTGGCGAGTGCGTGGCGACCCAGGCATGGTGGGGGCGCAAGAAACTGTCGCCGTTCATGTCCGCCGCCGCGGGGGCCGTCGTCCACGCGGCCACTCGACTCGCTGGCCCTGGAAACTATGTCCACTGGACGCAGCCCACTCGGATCTGTCGTATGCACCAACGAAAACGACGTGGGAGGACCTGCATCGCCGCATCGGGCATCGTCTTTTTCATCTCCGTTCACCGACCGTCGTGCTAAATTCGTCGCCGATGAGCTCGCTCTGGTGATCTTCTTGGCTCCTCTAGCTCCCTCTGACTCTTCCAAAGCTGCCTGACATCTCCACGTCGAGCTCCGCTGCCTCCAGCGCCCTCCCCGCGTCGCCATGCTCCGGCGCGTGCTCTGTGGTGAACTCCGGCCGGTCCAAACGAGCCGCTCGGTCCGGCTCGGGCTTCGTCCCTGCCGGTCCGGTCCCGGGAAACAGGACCGTGACGCTGCTCGGTCCGGTCCGGTCCGGACCGCCGACGGCCGGTCCAAAGGACAGCTCGGTCAGGGACCGGACCGGCCCGGACCGTGTCCACCATGCGCCACGACGACGGCGACGGCGCAGGGGGGCTGCAGCAGCTATTCCAGCCTGGCACGGTGGCCGGCGCCGATGACCTCGTGGCTGTTGGCGACACAAAGCCACACCTGGCTCTCTGCCGTCATCTGCTGGAGCCGGAGCGCCGCGACGCGTCGCCCCAACAGAGCACGCCGGCCGCCTTGTCGTCCTCCGCCGCGATGCGTCGCCCCAACAGAGCACGCCGGCCGCCTTGTCGTCCTCCGCCGTGACGCCTCGGCCCGCCAAGGCCAGCTTCAAGGTCGACAAGGCGTGTAGGAACGCCGGCGCGACCCCTCGCCCCACTCCTGGGCTCGGGCAAAGCGGACGCCCACGGCAAGCGCGCCGGCGGCGCGTGCCCGTCTGCTTATCGTCCTCCGCCGCGACGCCTCGGCCCGCCCCCGCCAAGGCTAGCTCCAAGGCCGACAAGGCGTGCAGGAACGCCGCCGCGACGCCTCGCCCCATTACTGGGCTCGGGCGGAGCGGACGCCACGGCAAGCGCGCCGCTTGCCCGTTTGTGAAGGCCGGAAGTGGATAAGGCGGGGTTGTGGTGGTGTCCTTTTTGCAAAAAATGAATCACTATCTCAGGAAGAAACATACTTTAAATTGTACTGCGGGTTAAATACTAAAAAAGGGAGGGGCTTTTTAGCAAAAATGCTAATGACGGACAAGCAGAAACCCAATTTACTTTATTATTAGGTAGAGATTAGGTAGAGATAGAGAGGTAGAGATAACTCCTACTAAAGCATATGCTGCGTCAAAATAGCTTTCACCTGCCTCTACGATTCAGCAATGCCATAATTTTTTTAGAAACCTTGACTCCATCGTGAAAAGAAGACAAAATATACAGGGCCATGCCATAGATTAGTTTTCCCATTACGTGAGTCCACGAAAGAAGAAAAACATAATAGGGCTACAGACTCCCCTGCCCTCGCGCACGCTGCCGCCGCCAGAATCCCATGGCTACAACCGACTCTCCAGCTCTCACGCACGCAGCCTCAGCTAGAAAATCAATCCTAGGTCTTCGACGGAATCCAATCCTAACGCACGCCACTGCCATGCCCCCGTCGAGACTAGGCCTCCACCACGAGCATGGAGTAAACGGTCTCAAGTTCAGGCTATGAGCCACATGCCCATGCCAAGATATTTTGACATTATCCTGGCCTATATGGGATCTCTGATGCTGACATCTTCCTTTGGCTATTTTTGATAGAGGATGATCCTATCTACCAGGTTGTTGCATCTGTGCAGCCCTAAGAAATTGCTCGATGGAGCACTGATCGTGGCTATAAGCACCTTAGCTAGATGCTTGATTCCTTCAGATCTGCAAGTTCTCCCATATGCATGTTGTGGGTGAATCTGCGTACCTTTGAAATCCATGGCTGGAGGAGGCAGCGACCACATATTAAAATTTTCATGACATGGACTTCATCCTTCCTTGCAAGTCATAGAACTGGAATTTGGATTGCAAAGGACCTGTAAGAACCACGATGGTTACTAAATGCATTGGTTTGTGAATTTTTTGTTCCGTGCTTCAAATTTTTGCTTCTCACCTTTGGTTGTGTGATGCTAAGAATTGTCAAAGAATTGCAGCAAACAGAAGAATCAATCATGGATGAAGATGAATAATGCTATACTGTATCTAACAGTCAAGGTAAGTTGCTGCAGTTAGCTCCTAGGAGACAAGTTAATTACTACTAACAACATTAACACTCTACGGAAGATTTGTCTCACACCTCAGCTACATGCTTCATTACCATAAATTTGCCAGTTCTCCCATAAACCGAGATAGATGGATGTGTGCTGCAGGTATAGTTTCTCCTTATACACGCACATGTAATTGTGTGTTATGTTTCGATGCAGTGTCAACCTACAGTACTACACAACTCGCATGTTTGTGCATAAACAAAAATTTCATGTT
>NC_041381.1:108600973-108602152 GCF_002162155.2 Triticum dicoccoides | reverse complement strand
CGTCGACATCGTCGCGTCCCTCCTTGGTGGTGCTGATTGGTACCGGTGCTTCGGAGGCTCGGAGCTTGGTGGGCGTTCTTCGGTGGGTGCAGCGGCCATGAGGCTTCTTCGTTTTGTCGATCTGTCGTTGTTGGCATTTGTTTCTCTTGTATTTTCTCTTCTTTTCTTTTGGGCGTGACTGTGCTGCTTCCGCCCCAGCACCTATCGTGAGATGTATCGGTTGGTTGCTTTGTATACAAAGCGGGGGGAAACCCTTTTTCGGCATAACTAGCCTCACCGATTCCATCCTTGTGACAGAAGCGAACACTTCCTCGAAGTCTACACCTTGCTCTTGCACGTATCCTTTGGCTACGAGCCTTGCCTTATGCTTCACCAAGTTTCCTTCGGCATCTTTCTTGACTTTGTACACCCACTTGAGCCCTATGATTTTATGGTCGTTGGGTGGATCCACGAGCTCCCATGTATTGTTGTCCCGGATTGATCCCAACTCCTCATGCATAGCACGACGCCAACACTCCTCCGTATTTGCGTCTTCAAATTTCGTCGGTTCCTCAACGCTAAGCAGAAACTGTCGTCCTCTTCTTTTTATTTTCACTGGATTTTTCTTTGAATATAAATCCACCACTGGCTAAAGACGGACTGGTGTCGGCGGACGTTCCCTTGTCTCCTGTTCAATTGAAGACGAGGAATTTTCATCCGGAGTTGCCAAACTCCCAATTTCTGGCGAATCCTGTTCCTCCGAACGGGCTGCATCTCCATCAGATGAACAATCCAAAACATGTGTATCATCTTCACGTACATGGCCTTCACGTACGTGGCCTTGATGTCCTTGTGGTGCAGCACGTGGGCTGCTGGAAACGCCTCCAGTGGACAGGCTTTTTGCTCCCGGGCTGGTTGATGAGCCACCTGGGCTTTGAGGTGGACAGCCTCCTGATGGGCTTCGTCCAGTGCCTCCACGCATATGTGAGCCACCAGATCGAGCGCCGCTGGCGCTGCCTGGCGTGTCTTCAGGCGCACCAGCCGGTCCTTCTTGCTCGTGCGCGTGTGACGCAGCGGGAGTAGCTGGCGTGTTTCCATTTTCTGCCGCGCCGTCCGCGCCGTTTGTCGCGGCCGACGTCTCCGGTTGATCACCAATGTCTGCATGCTCGTAATAATCGTAAACAACGTTGAAAATATCAT
>NC_041381.1:108596647-108600873 GCF_002162155.2 Triticum dicoccoides | reverse complement strand
GTCCGTACCGGACTGGTCTACCTAGCCGTGGTTGACTCCAACACCCTCCACCATTGTTAGCTGATGACGGAGAAGATGAATCCTAGGGATCTTGATGAATGAAATTCTACATGAACTTTATTCTAATTTGAATCGGTGTCACTTGCATTTTCCTTGTAGAAAGTATATATATATTATGGTTCGATAAATATATTGTTATCATGGCTGCAAACTACCAGAGCACCATATGGGGAGGATTAATCACGACCAGTTGATGTTTTAGACCTGTAACTGCAAAAGCAAATACAAGCAGTCTTCAGGCCATCCTAAGATTGGGTGTGTGCTTTTCTGTTGCTAACCTGGTTCTGTTGTTGATGAAGTCCAAGATGACGTTCGGCATGTCTGCTACTTATAATAGCCTGTTGCTGCAAGTGTTTGATTGTTTAGTTTTTTGTTGGCATTGGATCTCTTTACTTTCTCAATTTCCTTACATGAAACCAGGGTCATCTACCTTCTGAACTGAAAGACTAAGGCCCTGCTTGGATTAGCATTTCAGCTCGTTTCTGGCCGGTTTAGGATACGGACCTCCTCCCATCGTTTTATTTCCAGGCAGGAATCAAGAGGCGACTAGTAATTTACACCTGTAAAATAAATACAGGTGTAAGAACCTACACCCATTCCAAGCAGGGTCTAAAAAAGTTGTACTTAGCTTAGTACATTTGATGATGGCACTGTCTTTTTACTTATTTTCTTCACTGCAATTAACCACAATGCGCTAACTGAATCTTATTTCACGCAGATTTCATGACTGACGTGCGAGATTCGGTCGAACATTGTGTTCCAGGCTTGCATTGTGGTTTTCTGGAGTAAAAGATCAAGCTGCAACAACATTGTGACTTCAGAATTCAGCAGGGTAAATCTCCATTCAGTTCTGAAAATCGACCGATCAAATTTCAGTTTTTCTCCCGTCACATTGATGCAAGCTTGTTGGTACACCTACTAATCATCATTGGGATTTAGGTTTGCATTGTTACAATTAGTAAGTTGTAACTCTAGTATGCAAGGCTGTTAGGTGCATGAGGGTCAACTTTCTTTTATATCTGAAAGGGACCTATGAGCCAATGGTGGTGGAAGTACTTGTGTAGAGCTATTATAACCCACAGAGCACCATCTTTACACATTACCACTGCACAGTAATTTGCACCACTAAATGCCAAACCGCACACAGTAACTAACATAAAAGCCAATGCCTCTGCTTCCCCTCTCTGCCTCCCCTACACCCCTCCACTAGACCACTACTGTTTCTGCTTGCTGATGTTGGAGAAGGTGATTATTAGGGTTGTTGGTGGCGGCTGGTGGCATTCTGCTGCCATTTTTTTGTTCAGCCACTTGGCATTGTGATCTCGACAGCTGCTCTACAGACTTCAGAGCCTGGCTGCACCATTGTCTTCATTATGGGTGACATCCATTTCTGAAAGCAAAGCTCTCTCTAACTATTGCTCCAGTAAGCAGGGTGTCTCGGGAGAAGATAAAT
Organism: Triticum dicoccoides; assembly: GCF_002162155.2. Lineage (NCBI taxonomy): Eukaryota > Viridiplantae > Streptophyta > Magnoliopsida > Poales > Poaceae > Triticum > Triticum dicoccoides. The sequence continues at coordinate 108,599,360 of NC_041381.1, read as the reverse complement.
GCGCTACCCAGAAATCAAGACACGAAGCATGGTGATCAGGGATCATATTAGATGAAATACATGAGGCAGCTTAGCTCAGATTCCACTGTGAGCCAAGGTTCCATTCGGTCATTCCCATGGGAGTACTTTGTCTACTTCAGTCCAACTTCGGACAAACCCCAGGCAAGACAAACCCTCGGATCACCAGCAGGTGACAAATCTATTTATATTTTGCTCATAATAGCCCGTTGCTGCAAGTGTTTGATTGTTTTCTAGTCTTTTGCTGGCATTGGGCCTCCGTACTTTCTCGGTTTCTCTACACAAAACTGGGGTTTATCTACCTTCTGAACCAAAAGACAAACAGTTGTTCTGCTTAGCTTAGCACATTTGATGATTCGATGCTCTGCTGTGTGTTTACTTATTTCCTCATTAAATGATTTTGGTTTACGCAGGCTACATGACTGACGCGGGCGACCATTGTACTCCAGGCTTGCATTTTGAGTACTTTGACTGCAGAATTTAGTAGGGTAAACTTGAGTTGGGCGTTTTGGAGGCCGAGCTGCCTGGTGGCCGGTATCAGGTCCATACGTCATAGGCTATATGTTGTCTATCGGATGGAAATACACTGGTGCGGTGGCCAGGGGTGCTATTTGTATACATGGGCCTACGCCTGGCATTATAGTCAAGGGACATGATGTGCCTCGTGGGCTGATTTTAATTTTCTACATGTGGCGTCAGCGAGGGGCTCGTGGATCATTAAAATTGGTACGGACTGATTTACATTTCTCTGGTTGGGATTAACAAGTGAACTAGCGATTTTGTTCGTCTTGTAGTGTTGGGGATCGTTTGAGCATGTGGAGGATGTTTATTTTGGTAGTTGTTTTAGTATGATTCGTCTCCTAAAATGGATCTAACGCGGTCTTCATTTGCTCCTACTCCTAGATTGGATGCAGGGGCTATCTTAGGGGGGAGGCAGCTAGAGTGGAGATGGTCGTTGCTTCTATTCAGGAGGCTTGTACATGCCATGAAAATTGGATTTCTTCCGATTCCAACAATGGAGAAAGGGAAGCTGGATTGGAGGAAAGAGAACGGCACCTGGATGAGACGGATGTGATTGAGGAAATTAATGGTTCGTACAAGGGTGCTAGGAGGCGGTGGCCGATTCAGAGGAGGCGTCTCCTGAAAATATGATGGGTGCAGGGGCCAAAGAATATGGAGATGCAGAGGGGGTGGTCGTCTCAAAATTACAAGGCTCCTGATGGACGTGAACGTAACTAACTTGAGATCTAGACTGTAATTTGTGACTCTGTATGAATATGATGGTAGCTCGTAATGCAGTAGCAAATGTTCGTATGAGATTAGCTCGTAATATAGAGCACCGGTTGTCTCTGCTTTTCCGATGCAGAGTCCAATGTGTGATTCCACAATTAACTGGCGCCTATGTTAAATTTTGCAGAAGGGTCGGTAAGGCGGCTCATGAGAATTGAGAAGGCTCATTGATGCAAAATACTGCTTTCAACTGGCTATGCTTTTTCTGGTAGCTCATTGATGAGTACGTGTACATGATGAGCGGAAGGTGCTGGTGCCTCTCCCTGGATCGGACTGTGGAAGAAGGAAGCTATGACAGCGGTTGTGTTTGCGATTTGTATGGCAGGGAGCATGGGATGCAAGAAAATGTACTGCAAATAGACAGATTGCCAGCGGCAGCGACAGGGGATGCCAACGAACGACCAAACGTCTAGCTGGTTCGGATAGGAACATGAGGATGCAACTATGGAACAAAACGGGAAATGGTGATGGCACTTGTGCCTGCCGTGCTGGACCTACCCGTCTACGTAGAATACGATGGTGTTTAAATGGCTCGTTGCTGAAATACGAAAGACCAATACGTGCATGGGGCTGATCCCGATAAAAACAAACGCACGTGATACCGGCCACCAGGTAGCTCGGCCTCCAAACAGCATTTTCGGGTAAACTTCCGTTCCGTTTAGAAAACCAACCAGTCAAATATCAGTCCTGCTCACATCAGCTCGATGCAAGCTCATAATTGGAGCTCAGGTTTGCATTGGTAAAACTTTGTAGGCTGTTTGTAGCCCTAGTGTGCAAGGCTGTTAGGTGCATGAGTGTCAAAGGGTGCACTGTCAAGTTCTCTTATATCTGAAAGGGACCACTGAGCAAACGGTACTACCATCTTTACACATTAGTGTTGCGCAGTAACTTGCACCACTAGATGTGAAACCCACCACAGTATAACTCACATGAAGCCAGTGGTAATGCTTCCCCTCTCTGCCTCCCCCCCCCACCCCCAACACTATTTATGCTTGCCTTTTCTATTTTTTGGACAGGGCTAAAACCCCTTCCTGTACTCATCATAACGAAAATATAAGAGTTAAACAGACATAAGAGTTTAGTGGATGGGAAGGGAGTTCCTGCTTGTTGATGATAGGGGTGCCGGTGTCGATGGTGGTGTGTGACGTCCATTTGTGGAAACAAGGCTCTGTCTAACCGTTTCTCCCGTGCTCCAGTGCCCAGGGTGTTTCGGAGAAGATGAATGCGCGATGCAGGAATCACGACACGAAGCACGGTGATCGGGGAACACGATGTGATGATACAGGATGGTAGGTTTTAGCTCAGATTCCATCGTGAGCCAGGGTTCATTCGGTCATTCCCATGTACTTTGTTTACTTTAGTCCAACTTTAAACAAACCCCAAGCTTGCTGTCAACAACAGTGTT
>NC_041381.1:108559369-108596347 GCF_002162155.2 Triticum dicoccoides | reverse complement strand
GGCGACGAATTTCCTCCCTTCCCTGCAGCTGGCGGCAGGTGGTGCTGATTTGACCGAGCTTGAAGATGAATCTCGCTAGTTCTGTGCATGCGTCTGGTAGAAGAGGTGTCTTGCTTTTTTTTCTTCTATTCCCTATTTTCTTCGCAGAGGCTAGAGAACCTCGTCCCCTGATGTTAGGTACAGAGTAGGAAGATCGATCTATTGTTGCTCCCTGAAGTAGTAGCTAGTACAAGATCAATGACAGGAGTGTGGCTCTCGAATGGGAAGAAGAACAAAGGAAGAACTAGGGTTCATGGAAGGGGAAAGTAGGTAGCCGCCGGTTAGTCCTTGATCCACTAGATGCTTGTGGTCTTGTGCGCCCCTCCTAGAAGTAGCCGTCCGGACAGGTTCAGTTGACCCACTCTGGCCCATGGGTGCGTTGGCTGGGCCGCTTGACTTGTGTGGGCCGCTGGGTAGCTATTGTGTTGGTGTGGTGGCTGCCCAGTGGGTCCTGCTCGTCAGGGGCGCTAACATCCCCCTCTCCTTGAGATGAGGCTTGCCCCCAAGCCTCTGCATGCGGAAAACGTGCCATGAGGCTGGCTTTTGTCCTCCAAGGTGGTGCCCAAGGTTGCCAAGTTGGACCATTGCACCTTCACTTGTTCCTGCATGCCCCCGTTCTTTTTGCACCGGCGCATTTGCAAAATTGCCACTGGCACAACAAGGTCGTCAGAGCAATGAGGCAATTGTGGTTCTGCTGACATACCAGGGAGTAGGGCGCGGCGAAGCAGCGAGACATGGAAGACCGGGTGCAAAGTTGCTTCAGGGGGTAGTTGCAGTTTATAAGCCACCTCGTTGATCTTGTCGATGATGAGAAAAGGCCCATAGAACTTGTAGGCGAGTTTGTGGTTCGCCCGCGGTGCCACTGATGATTGAATGTATGGGCAGTTTGAGAAACACTTGCTCGCACACTTGGAATGCTCGGAAGGATCTCTTCTTGTTCGCTTGGTCTTTCATGAGCTGGCGCGCTCTGTTCAAGTGTTGTTGCAGCAGGTTTTGAACAGTTTCTTGCTCGTCTAGCCATGATTGCAGCGCTGGCACAGAGCAAACACTGTTCGCAGAGATCCCCGGCTGAGAATGTTCATAACCGAACAGCGCCTTGAATGGGGTCATGCCTATAGCTGAGTGGTGCGCGTTGTTGTACCATAATTGGGCGAGCGGAATCCAAAAGCTCCATCCCCTTGGGCAGGCTTGAGTGAAACAGCAGAGGAAAGTCTCAACACACTAATTGACAGTTCAGTTTGCCCGTTGGTCTGGGGATGATTTGCTGTGCTCAGATGGTGCTCGGTGCGTGCCCCACGAAATAGCTCCTGCCAGAAGTGGCTGGTGAAGACTGGATCCCTGTCAGAGATGATCACCTTGGGTAGATCATGTGTCCTGTAAATCTGGCTCATATAAAGTTGTGCTATCAAAGCCACCGTGTATGGATGAGCCAATGGAAGGAAGTAAGAAAACTTGGTGTGTTTGTCGACGAGTACCAACAGACAGTTGAACTTGCTGGACTAGGGAAGGCTATCGACGAAATCCATGCACTACAAAAAAAATACACTTCCATGATGATACGTGTTTGTCACAGTAGGTCGCGTTTTTTGTCGTGCATGTACATCCATGACAAATTTATGACAGAATCAAGATAGTCATACCTGTGCTGTCGTAGAAGTGTTCCATGACATTACCAAAATTATCATCAGGGAAGTGTTCACTTCCATGACGATAAATCGCGCGTCACAGAAGTGCTTTCGTCAAGGGTGACCGACACGTGGCATCCACCGTAACAGAACGCCGTTAAGCTATCGGGTCGGGTTTTGAATCCGATAACCCGTTAACAGCCCCGACCAATGGGAAATTTCCACGTGTAAAATTCTTATTGGCCGGACGAAACACGTGTCAGCTCGTCAGTGGGTCAGATAGGCGCCTATGATATGTCGACATGTGCCATGGCCCACCACTGGCCCATTTAGCTTACAAAACCGGCCCGTTTGACTTGGTCAAAAGTTAACGGGCTGGCCCATGAAAAGCTTGTTAACGGTCTCTTTGCAAATAGCCCACTTTACGGTCCGTTAACTCACGGCCCGTTAGGCCCTAAAGAAAATCGGCCCAACAACGTCATGTGGGCCGTCCAATATAACACCAGCCCATTTCACTTTTGGCCCATGTATGGCCCACGACGTCTTTCGGCCCATATGAGGCCTTCGTATCTTTCGGCCCTTTACATGCCCACGGTGACTCTAGCCCATAATGAACAGTAATTTTCTTTGTACCCATTAACGGCCCGTGATTTACATGGGCCGTTTCCAGCCCGTGTTAGCTTTCGGCCTATTGACGACCCATACGTTCTTGGGCTCCTTTTCGGCCCTCGATTACTTCCGGCCTGTTACTGGCCTGTTCCCCTAATGGGCCAAATTCGGCCCATGGCAAGAGTCGGCCCGTTACTGGCATGTTCCCCAAATGGGCCAAATTTGGCCCATGGCAAGAGTCGGCCCGTTACTGTCCTGTTACCCTAATGGGCCAAATTCGGCCCATGGAAAGAGTCGGCCCGTTTCTGGCCTGTTAACCCGTTGCGTCGTTTCCAGCCCGTCCTATATTCTGGCCCATTAACGACCAGTTATGCCTGTGACAGAATTAAGCTTTTGCAGTCCTACGACCTGTTAACGGCCCGTTACCGTGCTGGGACGATACCAATTACGGCCGATTACGGCCCATATAGACCCATTTATCCGACGGCCCGAGGCCCACCGATTACAGGCCCATTTAGCGACGGCCCGAGGCCCACCGATTACAGCCCCATTTATCGATGGCCCGAGGCCCACCGATTATAGGCCCATTTATCGATGGCCCGTAGGAGACCCATGGATCCTATGGCCCGTATATGGCCCATGGTAGTTGTGGCCACTAGCAAACCAGGGAAAAAGAAGACTAGGAAATAAATAAGGCCGAAACTAACGCTAGGCTATTAAGGCGATTGCATAGATTACATCCACTCGGCATCAAAGATCGCCACCAGTGCAAATATAGGGAACACCCTACACTATACAAAAATGGCTTGCTGTTTTCTTCAGCCGGTGGCTGCACGTTAAGAATAAATTTTGTATCGCACCAAAACAAATTACAACTATATAACAAAAGGAAGTTTGGCATACAACTTAACAGTCTAGTAGATAAATGCACCACCAGAAGTTCAGAAACTCGATTCATTTGACCTGACTATTATGTTCTCATGCTGTATTGTACGATGGAGCACCATAACCCTCGCCTTCATTTCTCCTAGGCTCCTGAACAACATAGCAAATGTCTGATAGTCTGGTTTCAAAACCATGCATATCTTGACGACATTGAGCAATGTTTCTCCTTGTTTCACAAAGGGCCTCTGTTAGGGAATGGACTTGTGTCTGGAGCGCAGATACAACATTGCTTTGAGCTTGCATATCTTGATCATGAGGCAGTTTGGACGATATTGCCTTAACAACCAACCCAGTATTACACAGGAACGTGCTTTTGGCACTGTTAGTGGACAGGTACTGACCCACTGCAGCAAGAGCTGACATTGCGGTTATAGTTGCCTCGCCACCTTCAGAAGGTGGCGGTTCCACCATTTTCTCCATAGCTCGCTGAAAAGTTGAGGTTTTACATTAGTAGTACTAGAACATAAGATATTAAGGAGGCAACAAAACCAAACAAAATAGCTTTGGTCTATATACAGAACTTATTCTGGTGAACCCATGTAAAATATTAGTTGTATTTTATTGCAAAGTACATAATAAAACTAGGTTCCAAACATATGACCATGTACCATCGCTAATGTATTGTCTATTTCTTCACATTGTATTGATGGCTAAGGATAAAGAGACGAAGTTTATAATACGGTAAGCATAGTATGACATCATTCATATCACAAAACAACTGAGAACAGACAAACATGCAATTGTAACATTGTGTGGGCAAGTTCAGCACAGAACTAGATTATGGGTCAAGATCAAAGGAACATCACTCCTTTCTTTTAAACCTTGTAAGGTGCAATCATACGCTAACACAATTGTGTATAAAATTGAAAAGAGTAATAGACATTGGCTGCAAACCCTGCAGTTCAAGGCACAAGTCAGAATAAGTAGTAGTTAAAAGGCATGAGGATTAAGGACTTACAACAACGGCTTTGATTGGTGTAGTCATGCCCTTCTTCTTGCTGGTGTGACAGTCCTTGAAGATTTCCACAACATTTGGTTCAGGTACTTTTTGGTCCTTGCGGGCTTTCCTCTGCATTTTGAACAAGTCAATATAGATCTGATAATATGGTACAGCAAAAAGAGTCAAACAGCAGCTAATTACAAGAGCCTCGCAGTGTGCAATATAGCTACGAGATCCTGTTGTCTGTTGTAATTTCACTTTCGTACGGTTGGCCTTGTTCTTTGAACAGTTCACCTACAAGACGATAGATTTGTGTGACACATGCGTAAATAGGACTCCAACATGTGATCTGATCACATATATATAATGTACCTGATACTTCGGATCAGACCAGTGTTTAACAAGGCCCCTCCAATATTCATCTGATATATTTTCCACTGGAGGTGTTTGGGAAAGTTCACTGTTAGCCTTGCCTTCAAAGTGAGATTTCCTCAAGTTATACCGATACTGTCGCAGAGCAGACTTGAAAACATGGGTGCAAGCTTGTCTGGTTGCATCATCTTGGCTATCCAACTTGAACCTCATCTGTTGAAAATTATGGGAGTCTCATTATCAGCAACCTAGAAAGTATGGGACAGAGCAAGACGATATTACTAGTTTCCATACATAACCATACTTACAGATAAATGGTCGAGGAAGGTGTTGAACTGGGTTTCGTGTTCGTCATTCCTGTACTGAATCCATGATGGGAGGATATGTACATGACACCTAACGGCAACCGCTGCCTCTGATACTAAGTTGGCTGACTCTGTAGCATCACGTGGCCTTTTTAAACCTTCCTCAAAACGGATCTCCATTCTTCCTTCTCTAGATTTAGTTAACCTATCGAGCATTATCCCTGATGTTTGTTTCCTCTTGCGCCTAGGTTCTAGTCCAATAATGAACATAGGAAGTGTTAGTGTACATCAAACTGTGAGACTATATATAAAGAAGCAGGCAACTGTAACTTGACTCTAGCAACTACCTTCTTGCTGTTGAAGCTCACAAGGTTCATCTGATATTGCCAACTCGTCTTGTGTCAAGAGTGCTTGGGAAGTAGTGTCAGGTGGCGAGGGAGCTTGGGAATGTGCCGCTAGCTCAGTTGACGCACGAGTAAGTCATGCAGCTGGTAGTACTGTGGTAGGTGTTGCAAGAACTAGGGCTGTCTCTGCTTGTTTGGTGGCAGCTATTTGTTTCTGTTTGGCTTTTTTGCAGCTTGTGTAGCATGGGATGCCGTGTTTGTAGAATTTCCCGCTGGACTTTCACCTTCTATTGCACCATCAGTACCAGCAGAATCTGTAGGATTCATCCGCTTCTCATTCCCTGCCATTCTGTGTTTCTTCCTCTTTCTCTGTGCCATGTTAAGTCAAGCCGACAAGAAAAACGAATAACAACTTAGTTCTTCAGAACAAATTGATGCGTGGTGCAGACGAACTGAACTTTGATGTTAGACAACCACATGATAGGAGGATGTAATATGTATGAAAAACAGGACGGAAGAGATAACCAAAACTATGATGTGTAAACTAAGAAGAAGACATTTCACCAAATTAGAAGCAATGCAATGGAAGGTAGACACCATATGAAAGATGCTACAAATATCGCTCTGCCAAGTTAACAGTGGAAGGTAGAAGCAATGCAATGGAAGGTAGACACCAATGGCGTTTAAACAAATCTGAAGCAGTACAAGAAATAAATCATATGCAAGATGCAAACAACATCACACTACCATGTTAGAGGTCTCTCGTCATTAGTGCCTTTGCATATTCACAGCATTGCATATTCACAGCTTATGATGTGTAAACTAAGGAGAAGGCATTTCAACAAATTAGAAGCAATGAAAGCTAGACACCATATGAAAGATGCAACGAATATCACTCTACCAAGTTAAAATTGTCTCGTCATAAGTGTCATTTCAACAAATTAGTAGTACAAGCTAGAAAAGAATGTGAAATGTAACCTATATCACACTCCGAAATCATACATGTCATATGATAAGTGATTGTTGCAGGTTATACAACAGTAGTAATTTGATGTAAGAACATGGTGTGATAGACAGATATTGTATGTTTTAGAAAGAGGAACACGTGTCTTATTCAAGTATAATGTGTAAAGTAAGCAGATGGAATTCAACAAAATTAGAAGCAATACAAGCTAGAAATCACACATAACATGCAGCCACATATAACAGTGCCAAGTTAGAGGGAGCACCAGTGATGCTGCACTAGGGGAGACGTGCTCATCATAAACACAGCTTTGTTGAGTGTCTATGCATGTGTTGTCTTGGAAATCATCTTGGGGGTGTGGAGGAGTAGCAACTGTAGAGGCCCTCCGTTCGGAAGGAGCACCTTTATCCGCTGCCTTGCTAACTTCCTTCCGCTTTATTGATTTTGAATTGTCAAGTAAAACTGACAAGAAAAAGCAATAAAATTCTCTCTTCAGAACTCATTCATGCATGATACTGACAATCACTACTTTGATGTAAGGCAAACACATGATACCAGGATGGAATATGTACGAAAAACAGGACGGCATGGCATGTCCACAACTGTTTGTGTAAACTAAGTAGAAACCATTCCAGCAAATAAGAAGCAATGCAAGCTAGACACCACATGAAAGATGCAACCAATATGACTCTGCCAAGTTAAAAGCGTCCCATCATAAATGAAATTTCAATAAATTAGAAGTAGTGCAAGCTATAAATCATATGAAAGATGCAACTAATATCGCACTGCATATACTAAAGGTGTCTCGTCATATTGATTGATGCGGGATACAAAAAAAACAATAGTTTTATGTAAGAACATGCTTAATAGACAGATGTACTATGTACTAAATACAGGAAGGCATGTCACATTAACAGGTATAATGTACTCCCTCCGTCCCATAACGTAAGACGTTTTTTGGCACTAAATTAGTGCCAAAAAACGTCTTACATTATGGGACGGAGGGAGTATAAGCTAAGTAGACTAGCACATGCAGTTTAACCAGATTGGAAGAATTACAATCTAGACATCATATGCAACATGCAACCACATATCACGCTGCCAAGTTAGAGCAAGCACCTGCGATGCTAGTGTAGGGGAAATATTGTAATCAGCTACAGAGCTATGTTCACTATCTTCATCTAGCATTTCTGTTTCTCGAGAATCATGTCGGGAGGCTGACGCTGCATTCTTTAAATGAGGAGTAGTCCCCTTGCCTGCCTGCCTCGTCATAAGTGATTGATGAGGGATACACAAGAACATTAGTTTGATGTAAGAACATGGTTAATACACGGATGTACTAGTATGTACCAAAAACAGAAAGACATGTCATATTCAAAGGTATAATGTGTAAGCTAAGCAGATGCAATTTAACCAAATTGGAAGCAATACAAACTAGACATCCGGCTGGAGTGGTGAACATGATCATCTAGGACCTGAGAGACTGGTGGGAGGCAAGCTGCTTCGCCACCATCGCGGCTTTTTAGTTGGCTTCCAGGTGATGCCTGTCTTTGCTGGGCTTGTCACTGGCTCAGCCAGTGCCCCGACTAGCTATTTGTCTTCTGGTGCTCACGGGATGGTGGTTCATGTAAAAATTATCTTTCCTTATCTTAATAAAGACCGACTTCGGCCTTTCGAATACAAGCTAGACACCATATGGAACATGCAACCATATATGACACCGCAAAGTTAAAGCAAGCACCTGGGATGGTGGTTCATTGCGAGCGAGGTCATCAACTCCAGAGCAACGTTTACCGTCTCCATCTGCTGACACTGCACCCTTTATAGCGTTGAAACGTGTCGTGCCTAGCCGCGTAGAAAGCTGGCACGACTTGTTTCTTTTCTTTTTTGCTTCTCTTTCGGCAGACTCTGAAATACCCTTGCATAAAAACACAATAGTGAGAGTATGGGTGAAGTGTGTGCAGAATAAGTGCACTGTAAAAGTAGCGGATAGCAGGTGGCTGAAAAATAAATGACAGGAGACATATGATAGCTCTACAACATTGCATGGCAAACAAAATTAGATTCTACTCCGTATGATTTTGTAATATATGAGCTCAGGAAATGCAGGTACTCCTTCAGCACACCACCACATGTGGTCATATCTAAGATAACAGTCGACTGAAAATAAATAGGTCAGTTGATTTTTTTAATGAACCGTCCGATCTATAAGGAACGGGCAGATGGCCTTCGTCTACCTCCCGCCAGTCACTATTGACGATCTTTCTCGAACCGCCAGTGACCACCGGCCCAGACCCGTGCCTCGGCCGCCCCGCCCTCCCATCGACCTCACACCACCGCCGTGCTTGGCAGCACCCCCAGGCCATCCCTTTAATCCCGGCCGACCTCCAGATCGGGCGCCAGTAGCTCTAGGCCGCACACGCCCCTAAGATAAACACCAAGGCGCTGCTTCCCTGGTGTAATAGTCGTACTAGCGCCTGTTATGCCAGGGAATGCTTCCGTTAATTGGGAATCAACTAGCCAGAAATTGAAATTCAGGGGGGCGACGGACCTCTAGCTAAGGTGAAATAGTATATGTGGGGAAACCTTGTGCATCGCGAGTTACTAGGAACATCTAGTATCAAGAAGAAGCGGTCAACTAGTGTCTTCTGTGGGATGAATACCGTGCAAGCAGAGATATAAGATTTGCACGAATAAGGGAAGAGGAGTACCTTCTTGGGTTGCCGGTGTGGTCACCTCCACATGTCGTGACGATCTTCTTCTTTTTACCGGGGAAACCAATGTTCTGGAGGGTGTAGGCTTGGACAAACCCATGGCCAAATTGTTGACTGTGTTGCCGTGGCCGTATGTCAGCGGAGGGGAAGCAGATCCGAGGCGGCGAAGGACGGCGTAGCAGGAACAACTCCGATGCGGTGGAGGGTGGCGAAGTTGGAGCGGCAGCGGTGAGGCGCAGGACGGCGTGGTTGAATTGGCTCGAGTACGGACGGCTCGGCCCCGGCTTCAACTACTAGCCGTGGAGGGCGTTGCGGTTGAGGTTGCGGTGGATGACAACGTCGCGGTATCGGCTCCGGCGTGATGGAGGAGGGCGGCGGTTGATGGGTGAGATGGGGTGGCGGACAGAGGATGCCGGGGTTTCGCGGCTGGTGGAGAGGTAGTTTTGGCGCCCACGGAGTACGAATGGGGAATCAGACGGGTGGGGGGAACCATGTTTCGGTCTGGGGCGCGCTTGTTTTTGGCTTTTTTTAATAGAAGATGGGACGCGCTTGTTTGAAATTTGGGGAAAGTACAAACTTTGCCCCCCCTCTTAAATTTCGGACCTACTGCGGGTCGGGGGTAGGATGGTAATCCCAAGTGTCCCAAATAGTGGGAGGGAGCGATTTCGGCCGCGCGCATGTGTGCTTAGGCGGCCATTGTGTATGAATGTTTTTCGGAGGCGGTTGCGCGGCGTCTAGATGAAGCTACAAACCTACCCCGGTTTAGACCTTTGGACGTCGGGCCGGTAGGTTTCACGGGTCGGAGTCTATTTTTTTTAATTATTATTATTATTATTATTATTATTATTATTATTATTATTATTATTATTATTATTATTATTATTATTATTATTATTATATAACGCTTTACGGGTTAACCAGAAAAAAGAGAATTTCACTAGAAATTACCACAAAAATCAGAAACTACTGGCAGTTAATCTTGTGGACCCATAACTTAAAACACAAATTGATGGATTGGATCTAACTAGGACATATGCCCGTGCATTGCACCGGGACAAAGAAATTCTCGCACGTAACCATGTAATATGTGAATGCATTTACATGAGAGGCATGGTGCTCCTGGTTGTAACTCAGCTCAATCATTGAGGCGGCCTAGGCATGTGACCACGAGACGTCGAACCGGACCACGCCATGTATACAAGAACCCTCAATTTTCACCATATGAGACGGTTCAATAAACAGTTATACCGTGCATCTGGTCCATACGTAATCCCTCATACTCCCACTCGATTTTGACTGATATTGTTGTGGACTTGTTTCATGTTGGAAGGGCAGGTCCTATATGTATGTGTGCAACTCGAGGCCTAGTGGCCTAGTCCCTCAAACTCCCACTGTCCCGCGTGCCTCCATAGGGCTCGGGCACCACCTAGTAAGAGGGGCCTAGGCCCGAATGTTATCTCCTTCTCGGCTTGGCTTCTCCTTGGTCCTCCCTTCCGTTGAGGCTTTGACACACAATTAAGGGGAATTTGAGGATTTGCCACACCTTTCCCTGCACTTTGAGGATTTGCCCTCCTTTATTTTGACACTGATGATTTGCCATAACTTTTCCAAAAACTTGAGGAATTGCCCCTGATAAGATGGGCCCGCCATGAGAAGACAAAAATACCCATGAACTGCACATCGAATCACGCTTGGCTCTCTCCCATTCTTTCTGACGGTCTCAAGTATTGCAGTATTGACATGAACGCCGCGGCGGCGCCGCGAGCTTCCCTTCGCCTCTCTTCTCCCCGCCGCCCTTTCTTTGACTCCACGCTCCCTTAGCCGGGACGCTTCCCGCCGGCTATCCCCAACCGCTGCTGACCTCTGTCAGGCTGCCGCCTCCCCCTGCCATATCTGCTCCTCGCTCGCTATCTCTTGGCGCAGAACCATCCTGTACCGCCGCTCGGGACGGTGCCGCGCGAGGCTGCGGTGGCCACGCGCACGGCCTCGGCGAGCAGCATGACCGACGTGGCAAGGGACGCTCTCGTCTTCGAGGCGGGAGGCCAGCCGGCAGCAGCATCGGCCGTACGCGTCGCAAGGGGCAAGAAACGGCTGCCGGTGACGCACGTATCCACTGCAATGACTCAAGCTGGCAGCCAGGCCTCATCGCCGTCGAGCTCGCGGTCCGCCGTGGACAGCGGCAACCACTGGACGGCATCCTTGAAAAGCATGTCGCGCTCGAGCCGGACGGATGGCGGCGCCTCGAGGCGGACGACCAGCTGATGTGTGCCTGGGCGTGAGTGCTCTGTGTGCGCGCATTCTCTAGCACCTGGCCGTGCGCGATGTGTGCTAGGCGTGCGTGTGCTGGGCGTGCTTTGTGTGTGTGTTAGTGCTGTACGTACATTGTGTGCGCTCATGCTCTGGCACCTGGGCGTGAGTGCGTGATCTGTGCGTGTGTTGTGTGCGTGCGTGCTCCAGCACCTGGGCACCCGGCTGTTGCTGCTCCTACTGCTGCATACACAGAGAAAAACGCTGTAGTCCGAGCTTGCCTCCTGTCTAGCGCGCCCTCGCCGAGCTCACCATGGACAGACACCACCGTCCTCGGGCTCGGACTGTCGACGGCACCCTCCACGCACCACATCCGGCAAACGCACAGGAGCAGCAGCAGCTCGACGACGCTACCGGAGCATGGGGGGAGGAGGAGCACCAGCAGCACAACACAGGGCGGCAGGTGGATGAGGCATGGCGAGCCGTCGGCTGCGGGACGAACAGAGGAGAAAACGTAAGCATCTAATTTGGATTGGTTTTGGCAAGAGTGGCATTTTGGTCATTCAATCTATAGTGTAATCTCAAATCGGTTAGAAAGGGCAAATCCTCAAGTTTTTGACAAAGTAGTGGCAAATCATCAGTGTCAAAATAAAGAAGGGCAAATCCTCAAAGTGCAAGGAAAGGTGTGGCAAATCCTCAAATTCCCCCACAATTAATGCCCACAATGCCCCGCTCTCCTATGGAGCAAACATCAGTTGGAATGAATTAGTCGTTCACCGGGTCAAAAAATTTGGTCGCGACACAAGGGTCGATGCTTTTATCGATGATGAAGAAAATGACGGGTTTTGTGAAACAATATTTAGGATTGCTTAAAATGGTTAGCAGGCCAAAAGACCTAGATTTAATGCATCTTCAGTAAACCGTATTATAAATAATTATTCCCTATTTTTTTTAGTTATTATCTCGGAACACAAAAGCCATAACTTGGTTCTTATAGCATGCAAAATATCTTTGCATAGTAGTAGCTTTGACCAAATCACCAAAAGAACGGGCACCAGCCTGCAGTGTGAGTGTAGATTAGCATTTATTTGAAGTGCCATTATGCTGGCCTTTCAAGATATGGTTTATTCGGATTTCATTTTTAGAATTCAACAAAAAAACTAAAATCCCAGTGTTATCCCTAAAAAAATCCAGTGTTACGAAAACATATATAAGAAAGGCTATGCATCTAGGAACATGCAACGTCCCTTTTGAATAATCATTACAATCATTAGATCACTAAACTATTAGCAGAAGGATGTAAGTTTAGCCTAACAGAAAAGGATCACTAAGTAAGTCTATGCTTCCAAGCACAAAGAGAAGGACATGATCAGCAATGGCAAAAGCAAATATTTACTACATAGTAAATAACCTGATATAGTTAAACTGTACACTGAGATGTAGAAACTTAACTCTACAGTCTCCGGTGCAGGCTACAAAAAACTTAAAATCCCTATGTTCTCTTGGTGATGAGGCTCTACTTCTGTTGCAATTTCTTTTCTGAAGTTTTGCTCACCTTCAGTGAGTCACAAAAATTCCATTTGCATCCCGCTGCTCCACTTCCCACATATCTCTTTACTAACTGAGCACTATATCCTTGCCTCGGCCCATTATTGTTTTCTCCTGCTCAATCAATGCCCTTTGTCCCTTCGTAACCTTGAATCAAGTTGTGTAGTTCCCTACTTCCACCTTTCTTCAAATTTTCAGCTTTTTGGTATTTTGTCCCTTTCTTCTGCAGCTTTTGTTAATCAAGTCAGGAGCACAACTTAATTATCTCTACTCTCATATGTAACTCCAGCTCCAGCTTATCATTTTAGAAACAGCAAGTCAGCACAACTCAATTATATGCACTCTCATGTGTACTTGTCAGGAACAATTCAACTTTGAAAAGTAATAAATTTTACATATTTGTTTCGTAATGGACAAGCCATATTTATTTTTACACTAAGAAGTTATAACAAACAAAAGAAAGAAAGGTTTCCACAATAGATCTCTAGCTTTGTGGTGTTTGTAAACATTCGACAGAGTAGAGAGTACCACTGTAGAATTTAGCATTGCCATTCCTTAAAACAGAAGCATCGTGTCGATTAATTCACAGTAAAGAAAGTTATGCCCATGTATATAATGGAAATCTTGTGATGGTGCAACAATCATGTATATATATTAGGCACATGGTAGATTACTCTTGGATAAGCAATGATAGCATGCAAAAACGGTACTCTTTAATCTTTAAGCGGAATGTTGCCCATCTGGATCCAGTGAGTGATGCGCCATAGAGAGGGCACTTCTAGTGCTTCAGGAGTAAATTTTTTAGCGTCAGCAGCAACCATTAGGAATATCACCTGCATTCCAGAAGAATTAAGAAAACAAATGCAAGTTTCATATATCTAAAAAAAGATCATTAGGTTAAGGAGACTCGAAAATAACATTTCTCTATATGTGTGATTTGTTAGAGTACAATGTTATAATTGTTCCTTCCACACAATGGGCAGTGGCTTCATACTCAATTGAATTTTAAGTACGAGCTCAATTCTCTAAAATTGGTATTTGTAATTATAAGAAGTAAAATATTAAGAAGAAAAGAACCAATGATTCCCACTTAAAATCCAAAGTACCCCAAGGATAAAAATGCATGTCCATGACAAATTAAAGTGGAATGCAGTTGTAAAAATTGTGGGATTACTATTTATGTGTTCCTTCGCTTGTCATGATTGTCCTCCCATTCTGCTATCTGCCTACTCATTCCTTTCGTAAGAGCAAATTAATTGTACACCCTTTGATCCAAGTATATACAGAATAGCAGTCTGGTTGTTTTGTTAATACATATGCAAAACCCATGGAAGCATAACTGAACATATAATAAAAGCCTATATGGTTGAAAATAACCCATAATTTGATTAATACACAGAGACTGGAAACTGAATTACTCTGAATAACAGAACATCTGCAAGTAAGAACTGAAGATCTCAATCAGTTTTTGGTTCCGAGCACACATAATTAAACATGTAAGATCCGGTGAACAGAAATCGACCATCATGAAGAAATGCATCAGGTATATCAGCAGTCCATGATTACAATGTGTATCAGGTCCTTTTTTTTTGCTTCAGTAGCTGGCACTTCTGATCTCTCTTTAGAACTTGGGCGACTTGAAATGGTTATGCACTACAGGAACCCTCGTTGCTCGCCCTAACCATGCTTGCCACTGCTAGAAAAAAATGCGAACAAATGGTAAGCAATGAAACAAAATGAGAATGATGAAGAGATCAAAGAAGTGAAACATGAAGCAAACAAAATTGACTTCTACTCATTTATTTGCCCAAATGTAACTAATCTAAATGTAATACCCACTAATCTTTTTTGCTATCTATTTTTCAGATCACTCTGAACAGAAGTCAACTAAAATTTATGGGCAACTTAGCACTCACTGTAGATGATAGTGGTAAATATAACAGGATAGATTGTTGTTTTCTTGTGTCTTGTCAGATATAAAAAAGATTTCAAAATGAACCATCCACAGCAGAAAGAATTGCAGGTCACTGCTGCATCTCCATCGCCAGTCAATCAGCTCGTCCATTCTAGTAGAAGATATCTTCAAGGTCTTTTTAGGTATATCTAGAAGGTTTTCCAACTCGTAAGTTTTCAGCTTCTCGGCTAAATGTAAGATATCAACCATTACTCAGAACAGCAAGGTGCTTGCGACAAATGCAAGTATCAAATAAGGAGTAAAGCATACATCGCATTTGAACTTCAAGTATATACATAAATAAAGCATCACAAAGTGCAGCCAGGTTGGCAAATAAAATTTCATTACTTTCAATCTAATGGAACCTATATCCACCTGACAACTTAAATCTTTAAATGGCAGCGGCAGTACAACATAGGCAGCTGAACTGATCGTAGAAGTCAAAACAATTGTAATTGTTGATTCATGACCGGACTGATAGTTACAACAACTGTTATGAACCTACCTAGTCATGCCATCTGCAGGGGATTAGGAAGACAAGGGGAAGGAGGAGATAATATTGCGAGAGAATATATTGATTCTTGCTTGCTCCCAAAGAATAAAATGCCTGCTCGTATATAGAGCTAACTTAACTTTGACCCGAAAGACATGGAAATAGTCGGAAGTATCAAACTCGGGCAAGATGCGTTATATGGTTATTGAGCTGAAATGTGTATATGAATTACAATTAGAGGCCCTCCTGTTGCAATAACTTCTGCATTAATTTATGCTTGGAAAATGTATGTCCGTACTGCAGTATTATGAGCTCAACGCATGAGACTACTGTACTGTAAATCTTGTCATGAGTGTAATCATGAAACTGTTCGAGGCAAAGTGCTGACCTTCTTCGATGGAGACAGAGAAACTGAAACCAATCTGGTGAGCAGGAAGTTCTCAGGCGTGAGTTCCCAGTGTATGGACCCATGAAGTGCAGACGTGGACGACGCTTTCAAAAACTCAATTAGACAATCTGCACTAGAGAACGACACCCAGCCTCCGATAGCGAGGGGGAACTCGCGCTTCTTGTGCCACGCCGATGGCGACGACGCAGGGGTGCTGCAGCAGCTGGTCCAGCCTGGCACGGTGGCCGGCGCCGATGACCTCGTGGCTGTTGGCGACACAAAGCCACACCTGGCTCTCTGCCGTCATCTGCTGGAGCCGGAGCGCCGCGACGCGTCGCCCCAACAGAGCACGCCGACCGCCTTGTCGTCCTCCGCCGCGACGCCTCGGCCCGCCAAGGCCAGCTTCAAGGGCGACAAGGCATGTAGGAACGCCGGCGCGACCCCTCGCCCCACTCCTGGGCTCGGGCGAAGCGGACGCCCACGGCAAGCGCGCCGGCGGCGCGTGCCCGTCTGCTTATCGTCCTCCGCTGCGACGCCTCGGCCCTCCCCCGCCAAGGCTAGCTCCAAGGCCGACAAGGCGTGCAGGAACGCCGCCGCGACGCCTCGCCCCATTACTGGGCTCGGGCGGAGCGGACGCCGCGGCAAGCGCGCCGCTGCCCGTTTGTGAAGGCCGGCAGTGGATAAGGCGGGGCTGTGGTGGTGGTGCCGGGGTCCTTTTTGCAAAAAATGAATCATTATCTCAGGAAGAAACAGACTTTAAATTGTACTGCGGGTTAAATACTAAAAAAGGGAGGGGGCTTTTAGCAAAAATGCTAATGACGGACAAGCAGAAACCCAATTTGCTTTATTATTAGATAGAGATTAGGTAGAGATAGAGAGGTAGAGATAACTCCTACTAAAGCATATGCTGCGTCAAAATAGCTTTCACCTGCCTCTACGATTCAGCAATGCCATAATTTTTTTAAAAACCTTGACTCCATCGTGACAAGAAGACAAAATATACAGGGCCATGCCATAGATTAGTTTTCCCATTACCTGAGTCCATCGTAGAAAGAAGAAAAACATAATAGGGCTACAGACTCCCCTGCCCTCACGCATGCTGCCGCCGCCAGAATCCCATGGCTACAACCGACTCTCCAGCCCTCACGCACGCAGCCTCTGCTAGAAAATCTATCATAGGTCTTCGACGGAATCCAATCCTAACGCACGCCACTGCCATGCCCCCGTCGAGACTAGGCCTCCACCACGAGCATGGAGTAAACGGTCTCAAGTTCAGGCTATGAGCCACGTGCCCATGCCAAGATATTTTGACATTATCCTGGCCTATATGGGATCTCTTATGCTGACATCTTCCTTTGGCTATTTTTGATAGAGGATGATCCTATCTACCAGGTTGTTGCATCTGTGCAGCCCTAAGAAATTGCTCGATGGAGCACTGATCGTGGCTACAAGCACCTTAGCTAGATGCTTGATTCCTTCAGATCTGCAAGTTCTCCCATATGCATGTTGTGGGTGAATCTGCGTACCTTTGAAATCCATGGCTGGAGGAGGCAGCGACCACATATTAAAATTTTCATGACATGGACTTCATCCTTCCTTGCAAGTCATAGAACTGGAATTTGGATTGCGAAGGACCTGTAAGAACCACGATGGTTACTAAATGCATTGGTTTGTGAAATTTTGTTCCGTGCTTCAAATTTTTGCTTGTCACCTTTGGTTGTGTGATGCTAAGAATTGTCAAAGAATTGCAGCAAACAGAAGAATCAATCATGGATGAAGATGAATAATGCTATACTGTATCTAACAATCAAGGTAAGTTGCTGCAGTTAGCTCCTAGGAGACAAGTTAATTACTACTAACAACATTAACACTCTACGGAAGATTTGTCTCACACCTCAGCTACATGCTTCATTACCATAAATTTGCCAGTTCTCCCATAAACCGAGATAGATGGATGTGTGCTGCAGGTATAGTTTCTACTTATGCACGCACATGTAATTGTGTGTTATGTTTCGATGCAGTGTCAATAGATGGATGTGTGCTGCAGGTATAGTTTCTCCTCATACACGCACATGTAATTGTGTGTTATGTTTCGATGCAGTGTCAACCTACAGTACTACACAACTCGCATGTTTGTGCATAAACAAAAAATTCATGTTCAGTGCAAGTCGGGTATAATCAACATGTTTATTTGGTCACGTTATAACTAAATAATGGGCAAGAAAGAAGAAGAAGCACTAACAAAAAAATAATCATTTGTGGGTAACAGATGGATATCTCTCTCCATTGAATTTTGTTGTCCAGACTTTTATTCTGGTCAAACTCTTTGGCTCTGCCCCATTGCAGACCATGGCAAACTATTGTTTCTCAAGGTCCCACTTAATTATTCTTTAATTGTAGATTGCAAGTGATTTAATTTCCTCCAATGCAGTAGTTAATATATAAGAGAATATCCAGATTTGAAAGTGAATCATAGGAAACTACAGATATGGGGTGAGGGGGGAATACAAGTCCTGAAGCTTTCCATCAGTCATCAATCAGATTAATGCGTACACACAAGATCTACATAGCATGTTGGATTTGTTGGTCTACAAAAGGTTTGATGTGCTTTATAACCTATGCATTAGTTAGTCCAAGAGGAGATTGCAACGCCAATACGGCCTACTAACACAATGTCGCCATAGGGTCTGCACAATATTTGTTTTCATGGGGTGGTTTGATGTGCTTTATAACCTATGCATTAGTTAGTCCAAGAGGAGATTGCAACGCCAATACGGCCTACTAACACAATGACGCCATAGGGTCTGCACAATATTTGTTTTCATGGGGTGCTACAAATTCATTGCTAAGCAGAGAGATCAATCCTTCCCTGCCATGTATGTGAATATTAACTTCAATGTCCCTGGCTTTTTAAAAAGGGGAAATAATTTCAAACTCCCAGATTACTACACTTGGACTGTAAATATATTTCCTTATTTAGAAAAGCTTAAAGTTTGTATCTGCATTTGAATTAACAGGGAGTATGCCATTCGTTTGGATTTTAAACGATGTTGTTGCTAATATATCAAAGTGATTCAAAATTCTTAGCAAGATCGTATGGGTGCCCGATATGAACCTACATGTTCTTATAGCACGCAAAATATCTTTGCTTAGTAGTAGCTTTGACCAAATCACCAGAAGAACGGGCACCAGCCTGCAGTGTGAGTGTAGATTAGCATTTATTTGAAGTGCCATTATGCTGGCCTTTCAAGATATGGTTTATTCGGATTTCATTTTCAGAATTCAACAAAAAAACTAAAATCCCAGTGTTATCCCTAAAGAAATCCAGTGTTACGAAAACATATATAAGAAAGGCTATGCATCTAGGAACATGCAACGTCCCTTTTGAATAATCATTACAATCATTAGATCACTAAACTATTAGCAGAAGGATGTAAGTTTAGCCTAACAGAAAAGGATCACTAAGTAAGTTTATGCTTCCAAGCACAGAGAGAAGGACATGATCAGCAATGGCAAAAACAAATATTTACTACATAGTAAATAACCTGATATAGTTAAATTGTACACTGAGATGTAGAAACTTAACTCTACAGTCTTCGGTGCAGGCTACAAAAAACTTAAAATCCCTATGTTCTCTTGGTGATGAGGCTCTACTTCTGTTGCAATTTCTTTTCTGAAGTTTTGCTCACCTTCAGTGAGTCACAAAAATTCCATTTGCATCCCGCTGCTCCACTTCCCACATATCTCTTTACTAACTGAGCACTATATCCTTGCCTCGGCCCATTATTGTTTTCTCCTGCTCAATCAATGCCCTTTGTCCCTTCGTAACCTTGAATCAAGTTGTGTAGTTCCCTACTTCCACCTTTCTTCAAATTTTCAGCTTTTTGGTATTTTGTCCCTTTCTTCTGCAGCTTTTGTTAATCAAGTCAGGAGCACAACTAAATTATCTCTACTCTCATATGTAACTCCAGCTCCAGCTTATCATTTTAGAAACAGCAAGTCAGCACAACTCAATTATATGCACTCTCATGTGTAATTGTCAGGAACAATTCAACTTTGAAAAGTAATAAATCTTACATATTTGTTTCATAATGGACAAGCCATATTTATTTTTACACTAAGAAGTTATAACAAACAAAAGAAAGAAAGGTTTCCACAATAGATCTCTAGCTTTGTGGTGTTTGTAAACATTCGACAGAGTAGAGAGTACCACTGTAGAATTTAGCATTGCCATTCCTTAAAACACAAGCATCGTGTCGATTAATTCACAGTAAAGAAAGTTATGGCCATGTATATAATGGAAATCTTGTGATGGTGCAACAATCATGTATATATATTAGGCACATGGTAGATTACTCTTGGATAAGCAATGATAGCATGCAAAAACTGTACTCTTTAATCTTGAAGCGGAATGTTGCCCATCTGGATCCAGTGAGTGATGCGCCATAGAGAGGGCACTTCTAGTGCTTCAGGAGTAATTTTTTTAGCGTCAGCAGCAACCATTAGGAATATCACCTGCATTGCAGAAGAATTAAGAAAACAAATGCAAGTTTCATATATCTAAAAAAAGATCAGTAGGTTAAGGAGACTCGAAAATAACATTTCTCTATATGTGTGATTTGTTAGAGTACAATGTTATAATTGTTTCTTTCACACAATGGGCAGTGCTTCATACTCAATTGAATTTTAAGTACGAGCTCAATTCTCTAAAATTGGTATTTGTAATTATAAGAAGTAAAATATTAAGAAGAAAAGAACCAATGATTCCCACTTAAAATCCAAAGTACTCCAAGGATAAAAATGCATGTCCATACCAAATTAAAGTGGAATGGAGTTGTAAAAATTGTGGGATTACTATTTATGTGTTCCTTCGCTTGTCATGATTGTCCTCCCATTCTGCTAGCTGCCTACTCATTCCTTTCGTAAGAGCAAATTAATAGTACACCCTTTGATCCAAGTATATACAGAATAGCAGTCTGGTTGTTTTGTTAATACATATGCAAAACCCATGGAAGCATAACTGAACATATAATAAAAGCCTATATGGTTGAAAATAACCCATAATTTGATTAATACACAGAGACTGGAAACTGAATTACTCTGAATAACAGAACATCTGCAAGTAAGAACTGAAGATCTCAATCAGTTTTTGGTTCCGAGCACACATAATTAAACATGTAAGATCCGGTGAAAGGAAATCGACCATCATGAAGAAATGCATCAGGTATATCAGCAGTCCATGATTACAATGTGTATCAGGTCCTTTTTTTTGCTTCAGTAGCTGGCACTTCTGATCTCTCTTTAGAACTTGGGAGACTTGAAATGGTTATGCACTACAGGAACCCTCGTTGCTCGCCCTAACCATGCTTGCCACTGCTAGAATATTTTTCGAACAAATGGTAAGCAATGAAACAAAATGAGAATGATGAAGAGATCAAAGAAGTGAAACATCAAGCAAACAAAATTGACTTCTACTCATTTATTTGCCCAAATGTAACTAATCTAAATGTAATACCCACTAATCTTTTATGCTATCGATTTTTCAGATCACTCTGAACAGAAGCCAACTAAAATTTATGGGCAACTTAGCACTCACTGTAGATGATAGTGGTAAATATAACAGGATAGATATGTTGTTTTCTTGTGTCTTGTCAGATATAAAAAAGATTTCAAAATGAACCATCCAGAGCAGAAAGAATTGCAGGTCACTGCTGCATCTCCATCGCCAGTCAATCAGCTCGTCCAGTCTAGTAGAAGATATCTTCAAGGTCTTTTTAGGTATATCTAGAAGGTTTTCCAACTCGTAAGTTTTCAGCTTCTCGGCTAAATGTAAGATATCAACCATTACTCAGAACAACAAGGTGCTTGCGACAAATGCAAGTATCAAATAAGGAGTAAAGCATACATCACATTTGAACTTTAAGTATATACATAAATAAAGCATCACAAAGTGCAGCCAGGTTGGCAAATAAAATTTCATTACTTTCAATCTAATGGAACCTATATCCACCTAACAACTTAAATCTTTAAATGGCAGCGGCAGTACAACATAGGCGGCTGAACTGATCATAGAAGCCAAAACAATTGTAATTGTTGAGTCATGACCGGACGGATAGTTGCAACAACTGTTATGAACCTAGCTAGTCATGCCATCTGCAGGGGATTAGGAAGACAAGGGGAAGGAGGAGATAATATTGCTAGAGAATACATTGATTCTTGCTTGCTCCCAAAGAATAAAATGCCTGCTCGTATATAGAGCTAACTTAACTTTGACCCGAAAGACATGGAGATAGTCGGAAGTATCAAGCTCGGGCAAGATGCGTTATATGGTTATTGAGCTGAAATGTGTATATGAATTACAATTAGAGGCCCTCCTGTTGCAATAACTTCTGCATTAATTTATGCTTGGAAAATGTATGTCCGTACTGCAGTATTATGAGCTCAACGCATGAGACTACTGTACTGTAAATCATGTCATGAGTGTAATCATGAAACTGTTCGAGGCAAAGTGCTGACCTTCTTCAATGGAGACAGAGAAACTGAAACCAATCTGGTGAGCAGGAAGTTCTCAGGCGTGAGTTCCCAGTGTATGGACCCATGAAGTGCAGACGTGGACGACGCTTTCAGAAACTCAATTAGACAATCTGCACTAGAGAACGACACCCAGCCTCCGATAGCGAGGGGGAACTCGCGCTTCTTGTGCCACGGAGACGGCGACGGCGCAGGGGGGCTGCAGCAGCTGGTCCAGCCTGGCACGGTGGCCGGCGCGGATGACCTCGTGGCTGTTGGCGACACAAAGCCACACCTGGCTCTCTGCCGTCATCTGCTGGAGCCGGAGCGCCGCGACGCGTCGCCCCAACAGAGCACGCCGGCCGCCTTGTCGTCCTCCGCCGCGACGCCTCGGCCCGCCAAGGCCAGCTTCAAGGGCGACAAGGCGTGTAGGAACGCCGACGCGACCCCTCGCCCCACTCCTGGGCTCGGGCGAAGCGGACGCCCACTGCAAGCGCGCCGGCGGCGCCTGCCCGTCTGCTTAGCGTCCTCCGCCGCGACGCCTCGGCCCGCCCCCGCCAAGGCTAGCTCCAAGGCCGACAAGGCGTGCAGGAACGCCGCCGCGACGCCTCGCCCCATTACTGGGCTCGGGCGGAGCGGACGCCGCGGCAAGCGCGCCGCTGCCCGTTTGTGAAGGCCGGCAGTGGATAAGGCGGGGCTGTGGTGGTGGTGCCGGGGTCCTTTTTGCAAAAAACGAATCATTATCTCAGGAAGAAACAGACTTTAAATTATACTGCGGGTTAAATACTAAAAAAGGGAGGGGCTTTTTAGAAAAAATGCTAATGACGGACAAGCAGAAACCCAATTTGCTTTATTATTAGGTAGAGATTAGGTAGAGATAGAGAGGTAGAGATAACTCCTACTAAAGCATATGATGCGTCAAAATAGCTTTCACCTGCCTCTACGATTCAGCAATGCCATAATTTTTTTAAAAACCTTGACTCCATCGTGAGAAGAAGACAAGATATACAGGTCCATGCCATAGATTAGTTTTCCCATTACCTGAGTCCATCGTTGAAAGAAGAAAAACATAATAGGGCTACAGACTCCCCTGCCCTCACGCATGCTGCCGCCGCCAGAATCCCATGGCTACAACCGACTCTCCAGCCCTCACGCACGCAGCCTCAGCTAGAAAATCAATCATAGGTCTTCGACGGAATCCAATCCTAACGCACGCCACTGCCATGCCCCCGTCGAGACTAGGCCTCCACCACGAGCATGGAGTAAACGGTCTCAAGTTCAGGCTATGAGCCACGTGCCCATGCCAAGATATTTTGACATTATCCTGGCCTATATGGGATCTCTGATGCTGACATCTTCCTTTGGCTATTTTTGATAGAGGATGATCCTATCTACCAGGTTGTTGCATCTGTGCAGCCCTAAGAAATTGCTCGATGGAGCACTGATCGTGGCTACAAGCACCTTAGCTAGATGCTTGATTCCTTCAGATCTGCAAGTTCTCCCATATGCATGTTGTAGGTGAATCTGCGTACCTTTGAAATCCATGGCTGGAGGAGGCAGCGACCACATATTAAAATTTTCATGACATGGACTTCATCCTTCCTTGCAAGTCATAGAACTGGAATTTGGATTGCAAAGGACCTGTAAGAACCACGATGGTTACTAAATGCATTGGTTTGTGAATTTTTTGTTCCGTGCTTCAAATTTTTGCTTCTCACCTTTGGTTGTGTGATGCTAAGAATTGTCAAAGAATTGCAGCAAACAGAAGAATCAATCATGGATGAAGATGAATAATGCTATACTGTATCTAACAATCAAGGTAAGTTGCTGCAGTTAGCTCCTAGGAGACAAGTTAATTACTACTAACAACATTAACACTCTACGGAAGATTTGTCTCACACCTCAGCTACATGCTTCATTACCATAAATTTGCCAGTTCTCCCATAAACCGAGATAGATGGATGTGTGCTGCAGGTATAGTTTCTCCTCATACACGCACATGTAATTGTGTGTTATGTTTCGATGCAGTGTCAACCTACAGTACTACACAACTCGCATGTTTGTGCATAAACAAAAATTTCATGTTCAGTGCAAGTCGGGTATAATCAGCATGTTTATTTTGTCACGTTATAACTAAATAATGGGCAAGAAAGAAGAAGAGGCACTAACAAAAAAATAATCATTTGTGGGTAACAGATGGATATCTCTCTCCATTGAATTTTGTTGTCCAGACTTTTATTCTGGTCAAACTCTTTGGCTCTGCCCCATTGCAGACCATGGCAAACTATTGTTTCTCAAGGTCCCACTTAATTATTCTTTAATTGTAGATTGCAAGTGATTTAATTTCCTCCAATGCAGTAGTTAATATATAGGAGAATATCCAGATTTCAAAGTGAATCATAGGAAACTACAGATATGGGGTGAGGGGGGAATACCAGTCCTGAAGCTTTCCATCAATCATCAATCAGATTAATCCGTACACACAAGATCTACATAGCATGTTGGATTTGTTGGTCTACAAAAGGTTTGATGTGCTTTATAACCTATGCATTAGTTAGTCCAAGAGGAGATTGCAACGCCAATACGGCCTACTAACACAATGACGCCATAGGGTCTGCACAATATTTGTTTTCATCGGTGCTACAAATTCATTGCTAAGCAGAGAGATCAATCCTTCCCTGCCATGTATGTGAATATTAACTTCAATGTCTCTGGCTTTTTAAAAAGGGGAAATAATTTCAAACTCCCAGATTACTACACTTGGACTGTAAATAAATTTCCTTATTTAGAAAAGCTTAAAGTTTGTATCTGCATTTGAATTAACAGGGAGTATGCCAGTCATTTGGATTTTAAACGATGTTGTTGCTAATATATCAAAGTGATTCAAAATTCTTAGCAGGATCGTATGGGTGCCCGATATGAACCTACATGTTCTTATAGCATGCAAAATATCTTTGCTTAGTAGTAGCTTTGACCAAATCACCAGAAGAACGGGCACCAGCCTGCAGTGTGAGTGTAGATTAGCATTTATTTGAAGTGCCATTATGCTGGCCTTTCAAGATATTGTTTATTTGGATTTCAGTTTCAGAATTCAACAAAAAAACTAAAATCCCAGTGTTATCCCTAAAAAAATCCAGTGTTATGAAAACATATATAAGAAAGGCTATGCATCTAGGAACATGCAACGTCCCTTTTGAATAATCATTATAATCATTAGATCACTAAACTATTAGCAGAAGGATGTAAGTTTAGCCTAACAAAAAAGGATCGCTAAGTAAGTTTATGCTTCCAAGCACAGAGAGAAGGACATGATCAGCAATGGCAAAAGCAAATATTTACTACATAGTAAATAACCTGATATAGTTAAATTGTACACTGAGATGTAGAAACTTAACTCTACAGTCTCCGGTGCAGGCTACAAAAAACTTAAAATCCCTATGTTCTCTTGGTGATGAGGCTCTACTTCTGTTGCAATTTCTTTTCTGAAGTTTTGCTCACCTTCAGTGAGTCACAAAAATTCCATTTGCATCCCGCTGCTCCACTTCTCACATATCTCTTTACTAACTGAGCACTATATCCTTGCCTCGGCCCATTATTGTTTTCTCCTGCTCAATCAATGCCCTTTTTCCCTTCGTAATCTTGAATCAAGTTGTGTAGTTCCCTACTTCCACCTTTCTTCAAATTTTCAGCTTTTTGGTATTTTGTCCCTTTCTTCTGCAGCTTTTTTTAATCAAGTCAGGAGCACAACTTAATTATCTGTACTCTCATATGTAACTCCAGCTCCAGCTTATCATTTTAGAAACAGCAAGTCAGCACAACTCAATTATATGCACTCTCATGTGTAATTGTCAGGAACAATTCAACTTTGAAAAGTAATAAATCTTACATATTTGTTTCGTAATGGACAAGCCATATTTATTTTTACACTAAGAAGTTATAACAAACAAAAGAAAGAAAGGTTTCCACAATAGATCTCTAGCTTTGTGGTGTTTGTAAACATTCGACAGAGTAGAGTGTACCACTGTAGAATTTAGCATTGCCATTCCTTAAAACAGAAGCATCGTGTCGATTAATTCACAGTAAAGAAAGTTATGGCCATGTATATAATGGAAATCTTGTGATGGTGCAACAATCATGTATATATATTAGTGGTAGGACTAGGGTTCCTACCGGCTCTACTGCGTAGGTTGTAGGGGCAAAGAGGAAGTGGACGCGGCGAGGAGCGGGCGCGCCGGCGGCAGGGCGCCGTCGCGGCTAGGGTTGAGGGCGGTGGCGGCTAGGTTGTGGCGGCTAGGGTTTCCGGCTCCTCTAGGAGCCGGGCAACAAAAGATAATAATAGTCTTTATTGCTTCCATCCAAAAGAGTCTTACAATCTATATTTATATCCTAGATAACTTGTAGAAGAATCAATCCTGAGATAACTTGCCTAATCTGAATAAAACTAAGGTAACTTGCGGGCCTAAGCCTGCCTGTTGGGCCTGCGGCGGCCATAGACCTGGCCGGTCATAACATCTCTCCCCGCCTGCGCAAACAGCTCGTCCTCGAGCTGAAAGTCTGGATAGTGTTGACGGAAATCCTCACGCTACTCCCAAGTCGCCTCTTCCTCCGGAAGGCCCGCCCACTGAATTAGGATGAACCAGACGCCACGACGGAGCTGAGCCTGCAACACCTTTGCTGGCTCTAGAAGAATGCGACCATCGGCGGTTGGAGGAAGCGTCGGAGGAGCCGCCGGTGGCTCGCCACGGAAAGGTTTGAGCAGCCCCACATGGAACACGTCGTGGATGCGGGCGTGGGCTGGAAGCTGAAGACGATAGGCCACCTTCCCAATGCGCTCCACGACAGGGAGGCCCGGCGTAGCGAGGGCCAAGCTTGCGCTTTGCGCGCGGGTCCAGTGACTGCGTAGAGCGGTGGAGAAGACGCAGCCACACCCAGTCACCCACTGCGAACTCCGCCTCGCGATGATGATCGTCGTAGTAGTGCTTGGCCGTCTGCTGGGCCTGAAGGAGACGCTGACGGACCTCAGCCAGCATCTCATCACGGGTGCGGATAAGGTCACCCGCTACTGCTGTCCGAGCCGTCTCCGGGTCGACCGGAAGTATAGGCGGGGGTGGTCGACCATAGACCACCTCAAATGGCGTCGCGCGCAGGGCGGAGTGATAAGAAGTGTTGTAGCAGTACTCCGCCCAAGATAGCCAGTCCACCCAAGCGCGAGGTCGATCACCTGTCACACAACGCAAATACATGGCAATGACCTTGTTAACCACCTCAGACTGACCGTTTGTCTGAGGATGGAACGCCGTACTCAGGCGGAGCTGGACACCCGCCATCCTGAAGAGGTCGCGCCAGACATGGCCCGTGAAGATTGGGTCCCGATCACTGACGATCGACGTCGGGAACCCATGTAGACAGACTATGCCGTCGAAGAAAGCCCGGGCCACGGATGCCGCTGTGTATGGATGGCCCAACGCGATGAAGTGGGCGTACTTAGAGAAGCGATCGACCACCGTGAGGATGACTCACTTGCCCCCTACCTTGGGAAGGCCCTCGATGAAGTCCAAGGAGATATCCGCCCAAACCTGAGACGGCACCTCCAAGGGCTGAAGGAGCCCCGCCGGTCTCAGGGTCTCTGTCTTGTTGCGCTGGCAAGTCTGACAAGACCGAACCCAGTCGCGGACCAGGGCACGATCGCCAAGGATGTAGAAGTCGGCGCGAAGACGATGGAGGGTTTTCTGCACACCCTCATGGCCCGCCGAGTGAGCGAGCTGCATCACCTGGTGACGGAGATCATCATGCGCCGGAACAAAGATCCGGCGTCCATGCAGGAGCAGTCCGTCAGAGAAGCGCCAGGGCTCCTCCAAGTCGCCGACCGCGAGCTGCTGCTGAAGAAGTGCGGCGTCATCGGCCGTCGCAGTGGCGCGTCGAATGTCGATGAAGAGACCGAACGATGGCCCGAAGCGGATGCACAGGGCCGTCCCGACGGACGCGTCGGCGGTTGGCGCGAGGTCGGAATCGCGACGGGATAGCGCGTCGGCCACGGTGTTAAGACGGCCCGGCCGATACTCGACGGAGAAGTCGAAGCCGAAGAGCTTGCTGATCCACTGGTTCTGCGGTATGGTCGACAGCCGTTGATCCAGCATGAACTTCAGGCTGTAGTGGTCCGTGCGAATGTGGAAGGTCCGCCCCCACAAGTATGGCCGCCAATGACGCACGGCCTGGACGAGGCCAATGAGCTCCCGCTCGTAAGCGGCCAACTTAAGATGGCGCGGAGCGAAAGGCCGGCTGAAGAAGGCGAGGGGCCCATCGCCCTGATGAAGTACGGCGCCGAACCCGGTGCCCGAGGCGTCACAGTCCACCACGAACGGACGGTCGAAGTCGGGCATCTGGAGGACGGGACCCGTCGTGAGGGCCCCCTTGAGGGCCTCGAATGCCGTCGTCGCCTCAGCGTCCTAGGCGAAGGCGTCGCGGCGAAGCAACCGCGTGAGGGGCGCCGCGATGAGTCCGAACTCCCGGATAAATTTCCGGTAGTAGCCAGCGAGTCCGAGGAACCCGCGAAGAGCCCGCGTGAGTGAGGCGTCGGCCAGGCGGAGACGGCCGCCACCTTATCGGCGTCCATAGCCACTCCGTCGGCCGAGATGACATGGCCGAGGTAGGCGACGGTAGGTGTCCCGAACGAGCACTTTGAGCGCTTAAGGTGGAGGTGGTGCGCCCGAAGCTCGTTGAAGACGATGGCGACGTGCTGGAGATGTTCGGCCCAGGTGGCGCTGTAGATAAGAATGTCATCAAAGAAAACAAGCACAAACCGCCGTAAGTAGGGTCGAAGGACATCGTTCATCAGGGCTTGGAAAGTCGCCGGGGCGTTGGCGAGGCCGAAAGGCATCACCAAGAACTCTAAGTGGCCATGGTGGGTGCGAAACGCCGTCTTGGCGACGTCGTCCGGATGCATGCGCACCTGATGATAGCCCGACCGAAGATCGAGCTTGGTGAAGAAGCGTGCCCCATGGAGCTCATCCAAGAGCTCGTCGACCACCGGTATAGGGAACTTGTCCTTGAGCGTGAGTGCGTTGAGGGCGCGGTAGTCGATGCAGAAGCGGCATGTGACATCGGACTTACGGACGAGAAGCACCGGCGCCGTGAAGGGTGACGTGGAGATCCGGATGATGCCTGCGGCGAGCATCAGGGCACACTGGCGCTCCAACTCATCCTTCTGCAGCTGGGGTTAGCGGTAGGGCCGTACCGCCACCGGAGTGGAGCCTGGTACGAGGTGAATATGATGGTCGTACACCCGGGCAGGCGGAAGACCCCGCGGAGCGTCGAAGAGGTCGTTGTGCTGCTCTAGAAGAGAATCCAGCAGGGGGTGCTCAGCCTCCGAGGACGCGGCAGCCAGCTGAAGATGTGGCATGGCAGCCGCGGCGCCCCCAATGCCCTCCCACCGGATGCGGCGTCCCTGCCGCCAGAATGTCATCATGAGTGCGTCGAAATCCCATAGGATGGGGCCGAGGGTCCGGAGAAAGTCCACCCCGAGGATGAAGTCGAAGCAGCCGAGATCGATCCCTGCACAAGTGATGGAAAAGTGTTCGTCGCCGATGGAGATGGGAACGTCGCGGGCTAGCCCATGGCACCGGAGGCGATCACTGTTCGCCACTGTGATCCGCAGGCGCTCCCCACCCGTCGTCGGGAGGGCTAGCCGACGCATGGTCGATTCGGGCAGAAAGTTGTGTGTGGAGCCCGTATCTAGCAGGGCCAACAGGCGCTCGCCATGGATCGTCACCGGCAGCAGCATGGTCTGCTCGCCCCGGATGCCGGCCAGGGCGTGAAGGGAGACGACGCACGCCGTCGCTGCGGAATTCGCGGCCGCATCCTCGGGCGCCGCAGGCGGATGTAACGGATCGGGCGAGTCGTTCTCCTCGGTGTAGTCGACCGTCTCTAAATAAAAGAGGCGGGGGCAGACATGGGTCAGCGTATAGGGCTCATCACAGTTGAAGCAGAGACCCTGACGGCGACGCTCCTGCTGGTCGGCCGGTGACAGCCGACGGAAGGGCCGTGTGGCAGCCGGGGATGTGGCCGTCGTGGATGGGAGAGGCCGACCCGGGACTGAGGAAGTCGGTGCTGGCCGACTGGGCTGGCGGCCACTCCGTCCGAGTGGCGGCTGCAGTGCCTGGGCCCGCTGCTCGAAGGCCCGGGCGTAGTACATGGCCGTCTGGAGATCGGGGGGATCCCGGAGCTCGATGTCCATGCGGATATGGTCCGGCAGACCGCCCACAAAGAGCTCGGCGCGCTGGGTCGCGGAGACGCCCGGCGCGTGGCATGCCAGGGCCTGGAAGCGATCGGCATAGTCCTGCACCGTAGATGTGAATGGTAAACGGCCGAGGGCCGCCAGTCGGCTCCCGCGGATAGGAGGCCCAAAACGGAGAAGACAGAGCTCCTGGAAGCGCTCCCACGGTGGCATGCCGCCCTCGTCCTGCTCGAGGGCGTAGAACCAGGTCTGTGCTGCGCCTCGAAGATGATAGGACGCGAGCCAGGTACGATCTGAAGCGAGTGTCTGCTGCCCTCGAAAGAACTGATCGCACTGGTTGAGCCAGTTGAGGGGGTCCTCCATGCCCTCGTAGGTGGCGAAGTCGAGTTTGGCGAACAGCGGCGGTGTCTGCTGCGGCCCGCCGTGCTGAGCAGGCACGGGGGCTCGGAAGAGTGAAGCCGGAGGTGCCTGATCGGAGTAGTCCGGGTACTGGCCGGCGGGGCCGGATGGCCCGCCGAACTGCGGAAACGGAGTCGGCTCAACCGGAGTCGTGGTGTAGACTGGTGAAGGCGAAGACCCCGCCGCCCATGCTGGCAGGGGGGACGGGGACGGGGGAAACTGGACCTGATGGATCGGTAACCCGGTAGTCGAGGCCGCGCCCGAGGTGGTCCCGGCTGATGAGGGCGCGGAGAATGGCGGTGGACGCAGGCCCTGGGACGCCGTCGGCGGCGGCTGCTGGGCCGGCCATGCGGGGAACGGCATCAGCTGAACCGGCCAGACGGTGGGTGGCAGCTGCTGCAGCTAGGAGGCGGCCGAGGTGGCCGGCGGCAAAGGCCAGAGGGGCGCCGCGGCCGGCGCTGGCCCGGATGCCAATCTCGCCTGGATCGGCCCGAACAGGGGCCCGCCGTACGCGGCCGTGCCCTGGTACGGTCCTGGTGGTGGCGCGAAGGGGCTCGCCCCGCCCCCGTACTGCGGCTGCTGCTGTAGGAGAAGACCAGGGGCGGCGATCGGGGCCGATGGCGGTTGAGCATAGGCCCCAGCCCCATATTGCTGGTGGAGCTGAAGCCCGTGGACGACGGTGACGAGGTGATGTAGCGTGGCGGCGAGTTGCTCCGGAGACAAGGCGGCCAGCGGTGGTGGTGGAGATGCGCCCGGAGACGCCGGTGCAGGTGGTGCCGAGGAGGAGACGGGACACGCCAGCGAGGTCCCGGCGGATGTGGTCGGCGCGGTCATGCTTAGCGCCGTCGTCATGGGCGCGATGGTGCCGACGGGCAGCGGCGGCGGTGATGGCGGCATCGACATGATCACAACGTGGTCTCTGAATACCAAATTGGTAGGACTAGGGTTCCTACCGGCTCTACTGCGTAGGTTGTAGGGGCAAAGAGGAAGTGGGCGCGGCGAGGAGCGGGCGCGCCGGCGGCAGGGCGCCGTCGCGGCTAGGGTTGAGGGCGGTGGCGGCTAGGTTGCGGCGGCTAGGGTTTTCGGCTCCTCTAGGAGCCGGGCAACAAAAGATTATAATAGTCTTTATTGCTTCCATCCAAAAGAGTCTTACAATCTATATTTATATCCTAGATAACTTGTAGAAGAGTCAATCCTGAGATAACTTGCCTAATCAGAATAAAACTAAGGTAACTTGCTGGCCTAAGCCTGCCTGTTGGGCCTGCGGCGGCCATAGACCTGGCCGGTCATAACAATTAGGCACATGGTAGATTACTCTTGGATAAGCAATGATAGCATGCAAAAACTGTACTCTTTAATCTTGAAGCGGAATGTTGCCCATCTGGATCCAGTGAGTGATGCGCCATAGAGAGGGCACTTCTAGTGCTTCAGGAGTAATTTTTTTAGCGTCAGCAGCAACCATTAGGAATATCACCTGCATTGCAGAAGAATTAAGAAAACAAATGCAAGTTTCATATATCTAAAAAAAGATCAGTAGGTTAAGGAGACTCGAAAATAACATTTCTCTATATGTGTGATTTGTTAGAGTACAATGTTATAATTGTTTCTTTCACACAATGGGCAGTTGCTTCATACTCAATTGAATTTTAAGTACGAGCTCAATTCTCTAAAATTGGTATTTGTAATTATAAGAAGTAAAATATTAAGAAGAAAAGAACCAATGATTCCCACTTAAAATCCAAAGTACTCCAAGGATAAAAATGCATGTCCATACCAAATTAAACTGGAATGCAGTTGTAAAAATTGTGGGATTACTATTTATGTGTTCGTTCGCTTGACATGATTGTCCTCCCATTCTGCTAGCTGCCTACTCATTCCTTTCGTAAGAGCAAATTAATTGTACACCCTTTGATCCAAGTATATACATAATAGCAGTCTTGGTTGTTTTGTTAATACATATGCAAAACCCATGGAAGCATAACTGAACATATAATAAAAGCCTATATGGTTGAAAATAACCCATAATTTGATTAATACACAGAGACTGGAAACTGAATTACTCTGAATAACAGAACATCTGCAAGTAAGAACTGAAGATCTCAATCAGTTTTTGGTTCCGAGCACACATAATTAAACATGTAAGATCCGGTGAAAGGAAATCGACCATCATGAAGAAATGCATCAGGTATATCAGCAGTCCATGATTACAATGTGTATCAGGTCCTTTTTTTTTGCTTCAGTAGCTGGCACTTCTGATCTCTCTTTAGAACTTGGGCGACTTGAAATGGTTATGCACTACAGGAACCCTCGTTGCTCGCCCTAACCATGCTTGCCACTGCTAGAATTTTTTTCGAACAAATGGTAAGCAATGAAACAAAATGAGAATGATGAAGAGATCAAAGAAGTGAAACATCGAGCAAACAAAATTGACTTCTACTCATTTATTTGCCAAAATGTAACTAATCTAAATGTAATACCCACTAATCTTTTATGCTATCGATTTTTCAGATCACTCTTAACAGAAGTCAACTAAAATTTATGGGCAACTTAGCACTCACTGTAGATGATAGTGGTAAATATAACAGGATAGATATGTTGTTTTCTTGTGTCTTGTCAGATATAAAAAAGATTTCAAAATGAACCATCCAGAGCAGAAAGAATTGCAGGTCACTGCTGCATCTCCATCGCCAGTCAATCAGCTCGTCCAGTCTAGTAGAAGATATCTTCAAGGTATTTTTAGGTATATCTAGAAGGTTTTCCAACTCGTAAGTTTTCAGCTTCTCGGCTAAATGTAAGATATCAACCATTACTCAGAACAGCAAGGTGCTTGCGACAAATGCAAGTATCAAATAAGGAGTAAAGCATACATCACATTTGAACTTTAAGTATATACATAAATAAAGCATCACAAAGTGCAGCCAGGTTGGCAAATAAAATTTCATTACTTTCAATCTAATGGAACCTATATCCACCTAACAACTTAAATCTTTAAATGGCAGCGGCAGTACAACATAGGCGGCTGAACTGATCGTAGAAGCCAAAACAATTGTAATTGTTGATTCATGACCGGACGGATAGTTGCAACAACTGTTATGAACCTAGCTAGTCATGCCATCTGCAGGGGATTAGGAAGATAAGGGGAAGGAGGAGATAATATTGCGAGAGAATATATTGATTCTTGCTTGCTCCCAAAGAATAAAATGCCTGCTCGTATATAGAGGTAACTTAACTTTGACCCGATAGACATGGAGATAGTCCGAAGTATCAAGCTCGGGCAAGATGCGTTATATGGTTATTGAGCTGAAATGTGTATATGAATTACAATTAGAGGCCCTCCTGTTGCAATAACTTCTTCATTAATTTATGCTTGGAAAATGTATGTTCGTATTGCAGTATTATGAGCTCAACGCATGAGACTACTGTACTGTAAATCATGTCATGAGTGTAATCATGAAACTGTGCGAGGCAAAGTGCTGACCTTCTTCGATGGAGACAGAGAAACTGAAACCAATCTGGTGAGCAGGAAGTTCTCTGGCGTGAGTTCCTAGTGTATGGACCCATGAAGTGCAGACGTGGACGACACTTTCAGAAACTCAATTAGACAATCTGCACTAGAGAACGACACCCAGCCTCCGACAGCGAGGGGGAACTCGCGCTTCTTGTGCCACGACTCAGGGTGGACGACACGAGCGGTCTTTCGGACCGGCTCGTGGCCCGCTCGGTCAAGGCCAGCTCGGTCCAAGCCCGATGGAAAAAACAGCCGGTCCGAGCTGCAGAATCTGGCCCGAAAGTTTGTCGGTCCGGTCCGGACTTTCACCGAGCCAGCTCGCAGGACCGAGAAACCGAAGCATCAGCGTGGCGGGAGCGTGGCGGGAGCACGGCGGCGGCACGGTGAGCACCGAGTGGGGCGTGGCTGGGGCGTGCGGGCGGCATGGCGGGGGCGTGGCGGGGGCGTGGCGGGGCTGTGGCGAGTGCGGGGCGACCGAGGCATGGTGGGGGCACAAGAAACTGTCGCCGTTCATGTCCGCCGCCGCGGGGGCCGTCGTCCGCGCGGCCACTCGACTCGCTGGCCCTGGAAACTATGTCCACTGGACGCAGCCCACTCGGATCTGTCGTATGCACCAACGAAAACGACGTGGGAGGACCTGCATCGCCGCATCGGGCATCGTCTTTTTCATCTCCGTTCACCGGCCGTTGTGCTAAATTCGTCGCCGATGAGCTCGCTCTGGTGATCTTCTTGGCTCCTCTAGCTCCCTCTGACTCTTCCAAAGCTGCCTGACATCTCCACGTCGAGCTCCGCTGCCTCCAGCGCCCTCCCCGCGTCGCCATGCTCCGGCGCGTGCTCTGTGGTGAACTCCGGCCGGTCCAAGCGAGCCGCTCGGTCCGGCTCGGGCTTCGTCCCTGCCGGTCCGGTCCCGGGAAACAGGACCGTGACGCTGCTCGGTCCGGTCCGGTCCGGACCGCCGACGGCCGGTCCAAAGGACAGCTCGGTCAGGGACCGGACCGGCCCGGACCGTGTCCACCCTGAGCCACGACGACGGCGACGGCGCAGGGGGGCTGCAGCAGCTATTCCAGCCTGGCACGATGGCCGGCGCCGATGACCTCGTGGCTGTTGGCGACACAAAGCCACACCTGGCTCTCTGCCGTCATCTGCTGGAGCCGGAGCGCCGCGACGCGTCGCCCCAACAGAGCACGCCGGCCGCCTTGTCGTCCTCCACCGCGATGCGTCGCCCCAACAGAGCACGTCGGCCGCCTTGTCGTCCTCCGCCGCGACGCCTCGGCCCGCCAAGGCCAGCTTCAAGGTCGACAAGGCGTGTAGGAACGCCGGCGCGACCCCTCGCCCCACTCCTGGGTTCGGGCAAAGCGGACGCCCACGGCAAGCGCGCCGGCGGCGCGTGCCCGTCTGCTTATCGTCCTCCGCCGCGACGCCTCGGCCCGCCCCCGCCAAGGCTAGCTCCAAGGCCGACAAGGCGTGCAGGAACGCCGCCGCGACGCCTCGCCCCATTACTGGGCTCGGGCGGAGCGGACGCCACGGCAAGCGCGCCGCTTGCCCGTTTGTGAAGGCCGGAAGTGGATAAGGCGGGGTTGTGGTGGTGTCCTTTTTGCAAAAAATGAATCATTATCTCAGGAAGAAACATACTTTAAATTGTACTGCAGGTTAAATACTAAAAAAGGGAGGGGCTTTTTAGCAAAAATGCTAATGACGGACAAGCAGAAACCCAATTTACTTTATTATTAGGTAGAGATTAGGTAGAGATAGAGAGGTAGAGATAACTCCTACTAAAGCATATGCTGCGTCAAAATAGCTTTCACCTGCCTCTACGATTCAGCAATGCCATAATTTTTTTAGAAACCTTGACTCCATCGTGAAAAGAAGACAAAATATACAGGGCCATGTCATAGATTAGTTTTCCCATTACGTGAGTCCATCGTTGAAAGAAGAAAAACATAATAGGGCTACAGACTCCCCTGCCCTCGCGCACGCTGCCGCCGCCAGAATCCCATGGCTACAACCGACTCTCCAGCTCTCATGCACGCAGCCTCAGCTAGAAAATCAATCCTAGGTCTTCGACGGAATCCAATCCTAACGCACGCCACTGCCATGCCCCCGTCGAGACTAGGCCTCCACCACGAGCATGGAGTAAACGGTCTCAAGTTCAGGCTATGAGCCACATGCCCATGCCAAGATATTTTGACATTATCCTGGCCTATATGGGATCTCTGATGCTGACATCTTCCTTTGGCTATTTTTGATAGAGGATGATCCTATCTACCAGGTTGTTGCATCTGTGCAGCCCTAAGAAATTGCTCGATGGAGCACTGATCGTGGCTATAAGCACCTTAGCTAGAT
Source organism: Triticum dicoccoides (assembly GCF_002162155.2). Classification (NCBI taxonomy): domain Eukaryota; kingdom Viridiplantae; phylum Streptophyta; class Magnoliopsida; order Poales; family Poaceae; genus Triticum; species Triticum dicoccoides. The sequence goes on along the minus strand of NC_041381.1, from coordinate 108,559,867 downwards.
GCTTGATTCCTTCAGATCTGCAAGTTCTCCCATATGCATGTTGTAGGTGAATCTGCGTACCTTTGAAATCCATGGCTGGAGGAGGCAGCGACCACATATTAAAATTTTCATGACATGGACTTCATCCTTCCTTGCAAGTCATAGAACTGGAATTTGGATTGCAAAGGACCTGTAAGAACCACGATGGTTACTAAATGCATTGGTTTGTGAATTTTTTGTTCCGTGCTTCAAATTTTTGCTTCTCACCTTTGGTTGTGTGATGCTAAGAATTGTCAAAGAATTGCAGCAAACAGAAGAATCAATCATGGATGAAGATGAATAATGCTATACTGTATCTAACAGTCAAGGTAAGTTGCTGCAGTTAGCTCCTAGGAGACAAGTTAATTACTACTAACAACATTAACACTCTACGGAAGATTTGTCTCACACCTCAGCTACATGCTTCATTACCATAAATTTGCCAGTTCTCCCATAAACCGAGATAGATGGATGTGTGCT